>NW_017731410.1:3165252-3265626 GCF_001890085.2 Hipposideros armiger
GAGAGAGAGAGAGAGAGAGAGAGAGAGAGAGAGAGAGAGAGAGAGAGATGCGGGGGAAGGGACTCTATCCTCTGGGCCTTGTATGTAGTTAGTATTCATTAAATATTCACTGAAATGAATTCAACAAAACAATTTGCTTCTGAAGGGGTTAGCATTACTCTAGCATATTGGGGTATAATTTAACAAATTCCCTCCAGCTTTGAACTACTGATATATTTTATACCACAATACAATGAACTTTAAAGATTATGGTGTGTTTTCAATTCTTTATAATTTTATAGGCTGGTGCAACAAATACTATAATAGGGTTTAGTACAAGGTACAATTGAGATCTTAAAAAAAGGACAAAGGAGATGTCACAGAGGAAAAGACAGTCTAGATCAGCAGTTCTTAACCTGTGGGTCGCGACCCCTTTGGGGGGTCGAACGACCCTTTCACAGGGGTCGCCGGGTACTCGTATGTGGGCGTATCTGCATGTGTGCCTGGAGACGGATAGAGGAGCCTTGTCTCGGTTCCTAAGACCATCGAAAATATGTGTTTTCCCATGGTCTTAGGCGACCCCTGTGAAAGGTTGAGAACCGCTGGTCTAGATAAAGGAAGAGATAAGTCAAAGAGGTGATGGTGGGCTTGGTTTATGGATGGGACACCATTGGATCAAACCCACTGTCACCTCCATGACTTTTGCCCCATCTGTTCTTTTTCCTAGACTGCCTTTTCCTCTGTGACACCTCTTTTGTCCTTTCTATATAGTCCTAATTGCATCTTGTACTCAATCTGGTTATAGTACTTCCCACATCAGACTGTAATACTTCTCAAAGGAAACAACACAGTGATAACAACATTGTCTAGTTCCTATTAGTTGTTATTTTATATACATATAGCCTAACTCATCCTATACACACAAAAAGAAAACTATGATATTTATTGAAATGTTTACTGTACAAAAAAAAATACATAATGAGGAAGTGAGAGTTAAAGGAATATAGAGATAACAGTGCATTCTAACCCTACACTGTTGTTAGAGATGGGTGGCTCTATGGTTTCTAGGGGACAAAGCAAAGTAGATACTCTGAGTTTCAAGATAAAAACTAAACTAGTTAGTTATGTTATACCAAGCAGGAGAACACTTAGCATCCTCAGTTGCTATAAAAGAAAGCAGCCCTGGAAAAGTTAATTCCCTTGCCCAATGTCCCGGAGCTTGTTTTGTTAGCGGAAAAAACTGGTCTCTTGACTTGCAGTGCTGTTGCTGCAATACCACACTGAAACCAAATACAAAATGAAAATTAGTTGCTATTATGGCAACCCCTGGGAGAAACAGAAATACCTATTCCCTTGTGAGGGATAAGAAGTTAAGCTAAGAACCCAACATAAATGTTCTACAAGGAAATTTGGTCGAGCTGTAAGATATGAAATGACCCGGTTGCCCCTCAAGAGGAAACGGTGGTGAGGCAGCAACCTCAGAGGCACGTGAGATATCCTATTGCCAAGAGTGGGGGTGGGGGAGGGTGGGGTTGGGAGGGGTTAAAAGGCCAGGGAACTAGTTTCTAGAACATTCTATATGTACATATAGTCATAGAAGAAGCGATTATTAAGTGCTATACTAAACTATAACTGGGAAGACAAATTGAAAAAAATGTCCTAGGGCACTTCTCCAGAAGAAAACAAAAATTAAGGTCAGGTCTACATCAGCCAATAACAGACTTCTGGGCCCCTAGATTCATTTATTTGGCTCTGCTGAATATTTGGCTCAGTTTTCCCTTAGCAAGTGTAAAAAACGCTTGAACACCACCACCCTGGGATCCTGTTCAACCAATTTAGATAGCCGTGGCCTTTTAACTCACATCCAAGCGACTTGGCTTTACACCAATATCATTTCCCCTAGTATAGCCTAAGCCTAAGTGAGAAAGTACACAGCTCAGACAGCCAGGAGTTAACTGGCTGCTCCCCATCCAGGAAGATCTGGGTTTTTTCCTAGATAAGGAAACAATATGATATCAAGAAGTTTCGATCATTCGATATTCTATATCACACTGGAACCACACCTACAAAAAGAGAATTAGTGCAAATACCACTGTCTGTTCTTAAAGCGTCTCTCTTGAGGAGCTTTAGGCAACTGAACTTTTCTTTTCCAGCCCAATCCCTTGGGAAATAAGTAGTGATGATTTATTAAAACTTACATTTTACAGATAAGAAAACAACAACAAGGAGTTCAAATGCAGAGAGGGACAGAGTGTCTTGAGGCTGCACTCTACTTGCTAAACCACATTTTTCCTTGTAATTCTACAACAAATGCAGAATATGCACACTTACTTGTGTGTGGCTGACTGCAATTCAGCTTATAGCAAGGTCAGAAGGAATTCTGTGGACCTGCCTCACATGGGCCCCCGCTCTGCGCTGTCATGTCATGTTTCTTTGCCAGGAACATGGTTTCTTGTCACGTCTCCCATAGAAACCCATGTTTGGAGATGTCCAAAACAGTTTTTGAACGGCAAGTTGCTTTCTCCTATACCAGGCAAGCAATCCAGGCAACTCCAGTTGTCCCCAAAGTAATGTGGCCATAATAACCTCTTCAAATCTGTCTGCTCATACTGTTTTTCAAATGTACAACCCATTTATTGGGTTGATTCCTCTTCTGTCTTTGCTGTATAGCATGACTCTCAGAGCCAGTGAGTCCATTAAATTCATAGGTATTTAGTTGGATAATTTTATTTATTTTTATATGCATTGGGGGTCTTCCAGTGAGAGCCAGAAAACTTACTAGACAAATTCTAAAAGAGCTGTAACACTTGGATTATTTTTTTAAGAGGAGATGGTAGTTGGGATATGGAAGGAATACTCATAATATACATAGAACTGTGAAAACGAATCAGATGAAAATTAAAGCGCGATTCTTCCCTCTGAAATCAGTTTTAATAAAAGACTGAAGGAAGAAAGCTTTCTTTTCATGAAAGACATCAAATGGCCTGGGTACAAAAAGCAGAAATTAAAAGAAGCAGGCGGCAGTGCCCCCCCAGGTTGCCTGTTAAGAAGTTTGCCCTGTACAGTTTCTGGAGAAATTAAGAAATGCAAATAACCTGGACAGATTAACAGCACCCGAAAATAACTAGCAGGATACAAAGAAACAGCACCTTTCACTAGGAGGAGGCCTATTCCTCCAGGCAAACAAAGAAACAGGACAGAATCAACATCTGTTTCATATAACAGCTTGGCTGCTGAAAGAAGCAACCTTTAAAAAAATGGCTTAGCTGACAATCCTCAAAAATCATTCAATCACTATTTGCATGGGCTGAAGTAAATGGTAAATGAACACAACTTGTACTTTCCACACTACCCTCAGCGCCTTCCGAAAAAGAAAAGTTGACCTCTCTTGAGAGAAAAACAAAAAAAAAAAGCACAAACAAAAATCTTCATGAACTTTCCCTTTCATTGACAACTAGCAACAATGAATGCTGAGGCCTAAAAGACAGCTAACTACTTCTGAGCTTCTCTTTGCTTTTCCCAGTGACAACTGGGAAGACAGGATTGCCAGAGTGTATTGGGTGGGGATGGTGGTTGGGATGAAAGGGGGAGGGGAGGGAAATGACGAAAGGACAAGTCAGACATAACCATTAGATTATTAGAGGAAGAAAACAAGTCATTTGATAAAACCAACCATGCTTCCAAAATTCAATTAGGGAAAGAAAAAGAATATTATGATGTCTGGATCCTTATCAAGAAACAGTAACAAACCAAATGTGTTAAATGAAATTTTCCTCTCTGGAGTCGATCAAATTTACAAATTAAATTTCAAAATCAAGAGAAAAACATCTATGTAGCATAAAAATCTGTTTGTAGATTTAAGGACTGGAAATTTCTAAAATGACAAATGGTCAGAGCTGTGATACCGCGGCTGTGTGACCACTGCTTTCAACTCAGCTAAATGCCAGATGCTTCACTTGCCTTAGTAATGTGGTTAAAATACATAAGCCAAACAGAACGAAAGCACTATGGGAGACGGAAGAGATTTTTCAGGTGGAATCTGAAAATAGAAGGAAAGGTGGTAAGGAGAGGGACAAAAACATTTAATATTAATGCATGTGCAGTGCCAAAAAGCATGCTAGGCAGCTAACCAGAAGACTTCCTTTCCAGTGACGTTTCAGCTTCAACAGGTATAACGTAATGAAGAAAAACATCCCTTGTCTACGCGGGAGAGTGGCAGGACCAAAAGAAAAAAAGCAATCAATATGTGATTTGTGTTATTTTTAAAGACCTTGGGATAAAGGCTTTATTGAAAGGTTTCTTTGTGGGGGGTTGAGGGTGAGGCTCTAATTATAATAAAAGCAAATCTTCAAAAAATGTTAGCTATGGGCCAGATGATCTCTCTAAGTACTTTACCTAACATTAACTAATTTAGTCCTCACAAGGATTATATGATGTAGGAACTATTATTACTACATTTTACACATAAGTAAATAGAGATGCAGGAAAGTAAATATATATATATATATATATATATATATATATATATATATATATATATCGGTTATGTGTACAAACATAAAGTTTATTATAAGTCTATTGGTCACTGTTATTTTATTCCATGCCATTTCTTCTTTCTAGATGAGGAGCATAAGTTCATACCTGTCCCTATTTTGAAGAAGTGAGAAATTAAACTTAAGGTTGAGATCGAGGATAATGGAGAGCCTTGGAATTATCCCAAAGGGGTAAAGTATGGAGTTAGCCGGAAGGAGCAGGCCTCCTGAATTGAGCACAAGCCGAACTATCTGCGCATTCTGCACATTAGCAGTGGTGTGGCTCTCAGTATCTGCTATCTTTACACCCATCAGCGTGAGCTCCTCGCTTGATTTCAGAAATTTCCCCTGGATTGACAACCCAACTGAACTCTGATTAAACCTGTCTTCTGAGCAACCCTCTATTGGTGAATAAAGGTTTCATAGCTTCACAGACTGATCCTGAAACACTCTTTCCTCCTGAACTTCGAAATTCCCAGTCAACCAATCTCCTCTCAAACAACTTGATTTCAGTAGCTCATAATTCTCACTAAATGTCACCCACCTTATATCGGGAGGAGCGCCTTTGTATGGAAGATAATACTTTAAATCCTAGAAAAGGTATTCTCTACTTGTGTTAGCCTTCTTTACATGCATTCTTAGGTGAGACACAACCTAGTGCCCAGTCCTATTCCAGGCAGAGTAGGCCCTCAAAAAATATTTGTTAAATAAAGGAATTAGTGAATGAACCATCAGTGAGTGAACGCCTCCTATTGCTTGCATCTGAACATGTGACACAGGATACATAATTTGATTGTACTCAGAAAATCACATTCTCCTGAGACAGTCGCTCAACTGAAAACATCTATTAAAATTAAGGGGATATAATACCACATGTCAAACACTACATGTCTTTAGCTTGGAACTAAAGTACTTGTCCCAATCCCTGAAGCTATATTTTTTTCCTATACGTCATCACAGAATAGGCATGAACTAAAACATTACCACCAAACGCTAGGGTATCCTCTCTATTTCAGCAACTGTCAGGGCAGTTTTTTCAGCAAAAGAAGGCAGATGCCCACCTTATATACCCGTCCTCTAATGTGGTCTTTTATTGTATAGGAAGTCCTATTAACATTGTCAATAGGTTCTTAGAACTGCAGCGGAATAATGCACAATGAAGACAATTTTACCACAGGTTAATTGATATAAGAGTTAAGTTCCTATAACGTCTCATCAACATTATAACACACCAACACTAAACAAAACTATGTTATGTGAGGACCTGCTGTGCTGAATTTCAATGGCACGAAGTCAAGGCTATAAAAATCCCTTGTGTTCATTTTTTAAAAATTATCCAGATACATTCACTATTTATATCACCCAATTAAACATCTATAATAAATGCCTTGTCAATTAATCAAGTTTCTTACACCTGGAGGGTGTTCAACAAAGTATCAACCATGTTTAAAACCAGTAGAATTCTCAATTCATACATTTTGATTCCACGGACTTTTACAATATGTTCTCCAGCTATAATACTTTGGTCACCGAGAAACGAGAGTCACCAGAAATCACAAGGTAATATTCAACTTAAAGGAACATAGTCTTTTAAAAACTTTACATGGGAAAATTATTCTATTACAAGAACATTCATGTTTTGTGATTTTTGTAGTCAAAATGACAAAACCAAATGTCTTAAAGGAAAAATCAGAATTTATCAGCCATGGCTGATTTTTAATATTAATGCCATAAAAGTCAAAGGTAGCTATAAAACAGACTGACAGAAGTAGTTGTCCTAGATATAGCTCTCTAAAATAAACACATGAAAAGATCAGCTAATACATTATGAGTTAAAAATAAGAAGGCATCAAACACTATTAAAATGGAAAAAAGTTTAAATTTCAATTTCATCAAGTTAAAAAAGGTCACAGTTCAAATGAGCTTTTAAAACAAAACAAGAGGGTATGGTCAATATCACAAAGTAACTACAGAGAGAAGAGAACTTTCTTCTAAGTCATTAAACTCACCAATATTATACTGAACTCCAGAGCACTTACCATTTTCCTGTGCGATTCGGAATTTAGTAGGTTCACTGAATTGACTGATTTCTTTGTTAACCTATTTACATGGGTTAAGACCCTGACTGACATAAAACACAATAAAAAATTCCCAGACAGTGAGTGTAATGAAAGACTGAGTGATGTATAGTTTGGGGTACAGCCTATCCAATAAATGTGCTTAACCAGCAAAGAACCCATTGGCAAAGATTTATTATCAGAACAAATACATTCTACAAAGATTTGATACAATAAAACCCGCAGGATAAATAAAAACCTCTCTAAGATATGGGTCTTTGCTCTGCATGGTGTATAGCTTATTTTTCTATGATTATGTTAAATTCTCTTGATATTTTTTATTCAAGAATAAATTTTTGAACAAGTAAAACCAAAGAGTATAGCGTATGAAATGGCACTAGTAGTATAGGTCTTTAAATCATACAGAAGAAAACAAAGTTTACATTTCTTACAACTCTTCAACAACTTTTAAAACACATACTCTTGTAAAGAAGAGGAACTATTTCTAAGAAATATATTATCAAGAGAAAAGGTAAAAATGAATCACCTACTACAATAATAAATCATTGTTTTAATTATACGTAACACATTAATACCAAATTAAAAGTTAAAGGTATACATAGAAATGATTTAAAATGTTATACCTCCAAGTTCTTTTACATTCAAGATGGCATTCTGGAATGGCACTGCTTTTATACTAAAACCTAAAATTAGAAAAAAAAAATGAATTAGCAACAACTTTTAAAAATGCAGATGCTCAAATCTTTTTTGTTAGGCAGATTAGGAATTACTTTTCAGACATCATATTTATACTAGAAACACATAGTTACCAAGACAATAGATAACCTGATTATTATCTTCTACCATTTTCCAAAACATGGTTGTGTATTACAGCAAAATATAACTCTTTCCTTAAAAATACTGCCTTATTCTTTAATTAATATATGTCACTTTGTAAATTTTATTAATTATAAGAAAGACACTTGAAAGTATAGAGAAACTTCAAAGAAAATATTAAATCTACTGGGACCTTTGCATCTAATTCCTAAAGTTAATTTTCTCTCACATGTAACTCAGCAACCCTAGAGATTAAGGTACCTAAATTCTAATCATCTTATATTAGATTTACACAGTATTTATGTTAGTGTTTCCTTTTAAGGACATATTTAATGTCATACATACATTTTTTTTTAAAAGCACTATCATAATTATCCATTTATGCATAGGCAATTATTTTATAATGTATGTAACAAGTGATTTCTATTATAAAATATTCAGAGTATAGTTTTATAATGAACTATGCACTTAGGATTTACCCTGATGGGTGCATGTGTGCCTGTGTATAGCTATATGAACACTCACATATGTTGCAAAGTCAATCAATTCAGTTGTAATACATGTGAGTGTGCGTATAAAGGCATACATGCACACATGAAAACAATATACACACTAAATATTTCTAAAAGGATCCACAAGCAACTGGAACTTGTAAAGACTCTTAGAAGAGCTGGGAATCTGGGGATCTTAAATACGAGATTCTTTTGTCTTCTTTGAACGTTCCACCATTTACAAGTACTTCTTTTTCAGCTAAAAGCCCTACTAATTTTTAAAAGTGAATGTATTCAGTAATTTTCTGAGCACCAATTTAAGATTTTAAGCATTATTTAATATGTACAATTACAAGATAAATTCAATACAGTCCCCTTTTCAAGAAATGGTCAACAGAGCAAAAGAGAAGACATAGGAATACTTTTCATTTGAAGCAAGTTACATTAAGTGCTTAGAAAGGTAAAAAGATATAAAGCATGATGTGGATAAGAACAATTCTGTTACATGGTTCTGCTTTACTTTATGAAAAAGAAAATCAATATGTGCCTTTTTATATTCCACCTTATTATTACCACTCCTTTGTTGTATATTTTCCTAGCGCTTTAAGATCCTACGTATTACCTTCCACTTAAGGTAGTGAATATCACGTAATTGTTAAAAAGTGACTTGAGTCAGGCAGAACTATGTTTAAATAAGTCTTGTGACTGGGCAACCTCCTAGCCCAGTCTTTCACCATTTGTAGACTGGGAATGATAGTATCTACCTCAGAGTTGTTGTAAGGATCAGATAATGTATGCATTATGTTTACCACAGTGCTTGGTACAGCAAATACGCATGCAATATGATTGCTGGCATTATATTTCAATTGATATTTTATTGTTGAAGATTTAATCATTAGGTATGCATATCTTCTACAAGCCTGATTACAGACTTGTACGATAGAAACCCTGGGTGCTCATTTATTAATCTAAGAACTTAGATGGAGCTGTCAATGTTACCACTGGATGAAAAGTACCTTTGTTGGAGTGATGGAAACGGGAATAGCTGAAATTTGCTGTACAGAATGTAAATAGTCATTGGGTTCTCTAAGAATCTCCCCAAATATACCATTCCTGTGTGGCTTTACTGCAGGTTGACACAGTGGGCATAGCATTATGGTTAACGATGCATGCAGGAATGAGGAAGCTGCCCCATGGGGCTGAAACACTGGCATATACCTGGGCCTGCAGGTAAGCCTCTCCAGGTGTTTGGCCTCTGGGGAATTCAGGAAAGCCAGTGCCAATCACAATGCTCCTGCTGGCACTGAGATTCGCCTGCGGGAGACTTGGATGCTTGAACGTATCTACCTATCTCAGAGGGGTGTATATGGATTAAAAGGCAACGATTGTGAAATCCTGAGGATGAAAAGACCTATGCAAATGCTGAACAGTCTATTTGTGGTTCTGTTCAGGACAACTCCAGTAAGGATTTTCCAGAAAAATGGGACAGGCCCCAACCCTGAAAAAGAAACAAGTCATGAAACACACCAGCAATGTTTCATCTGCTTTGATTCGTAAAAGCTGACAATATGCAGACACCCAAAGGGAAGTAATATCCTTCCAGAAATTGCCACACCCTTATGCAAAATACAACTTTTGAAATGTATTATTCCAACAGGCAGATTATATCACTGTGACTGTCTTTAATCCCTGCACAGATTTCATAATAAATTGAATACAAAAATGTCCTCAAAAGTCCATGCTAAGTAAAGTAACCCAGCAATGTTATTTATAGGCATATAAATGTTTCTGCAGAATACTCATAAATGTTTTCTCTCCAAATAGAACATTGTGTGGCTAGATTTATATGGCAAAGGTATACACGTTCTTGCATTGTGCTGTCTTCATATTATTTTTACAATAAAGCTGTGGTAATTCATGTTCAGAGGACAAAGCCTAGATAATCAGCCCAGAGTGTAAGAAAATGGACTACTCATGGAAAAGAAATTGTTTTTCTATTTCAGTCATTCTAAATGTTTACAAGGATTAAAATGAATTAAAATTTAAAGACATACTTTCAGTTCACCAGAAGGGCAATCGAGAAGGGTGACTAGCAGATCAACTACATTTTATTCCTTTACATTGGGTCAGATGAGGCCAAGAAGGGAAATTAATATTTAGTAGGGATACCAAAGTCCAGCCTTATAGGGCTGTTTTGAGGAATAAAAGCCACCAGATAGCATGGGGGTCTTACAGGGAGAATGCCTGGGGTCAAATTCTGGCTCTACCATTGTTAATTGTTTGCCTTGGAGCGAGTTACTTAATTCCTCTGTGCCTCAGTTTCCTCATCTGTAAATGAGAATAGATGGCACTCAGTGCTATAAAGTGTTTTCTTTTTTAAAAATAAATAAAGCTAAAATGCCAGAACACTCACAGTCACCAAAGGACTGCTGGATGCTTTCTCCCAGTCAAGGTCATGTGCGTCCTCAAGCTCTGATGTGTTATAAAAGCACTGGTAAAAACAAGAGCTGCTGTAGTAGCAGTCAAAAACAAGCATTTACGGAGGACTTCAATAGACTAAATATTTGTAGCGGTCCTTAGCACTTCCTTTCCTTCTCTCCCAAACCCAGTCACCATAGTCTTTCAATTCCATCTGCTAAACAGTTCTCAGGCATGTCCACTGCTCTGGGTCCTCCCTGCACGACCCCAGCCAAGCCACCACCTTCAGCACCTGGACAACTGCAGGAGCCTCCTAACTATTGGGCTGTTGGAGAAGTCATGATGTATGTTTTCTACATTTTTTGCTGCAAAAACGTGTCATCACTTTTCCGACAACCCAATATATAAACGCTTTGCATCACTTGTCAGCCTCCTCAATCATCTCCACACAACAGCCCAAGTGATCTTCCTGAATGGCTCATCAGTTTATATCACTCCCTTAGCTATGACCTCCTGACAGCTTCTCACTACTTAGGACAGAGGTCAAAACACCGAACAAGGCCCTACCTGATCTAGTTCTGCTCTTTCTTCAGGCTTATACTGTACCATCTCTCCCTCCATTTATACTCTCCAGTTCCTAAAACAAGCTATGTTCCTTCCCCGCTAGGGCCTTTGCACATATCACTCCACAAGTGTGTGTTCTCTGCCCCTCGGAAGCAAACTTTTCATCCTTCGGGTAGTGTTTTAACTTCATTTCATCAGGCAAGCTTTCTCTGATGTTTCTGAAACAGGTTGATTTGGAGGGCGGGGTGTCCATGTCTTGCCAGCACTCAGTACTTCTCTTATGTGATTGCATATCAGTTTATTGATTGGTTTTGTTTGTCGCCCAGTAGACTGCCCGATAATGGAGAAAGTGTACAGTGTACCCTGTATGCCACTTCTAGGCACATAATACCATCTCAATATTTGTTTAAAGATCTGTGCTAAGGACTTATGTTTATTTCCTAATTTAGCTGTCATAATAGTCCTAAAGTTAATGTCAGTCCTGCTGTCCCAGGAGGAAAGTGAAGTCTGGAAGGGTTAAGTACCTTACCAAAAGCACTAACTGTCATATTCAAAACCTGAACCCCGGTCTTGTCACTATAGCCCATGAGAGCTCTACACTATAGCATTCCCTCCACATACCAACAAGTTGATAGATGAATACTATTTTACCCAATTTTGAGACTAAATATGGTGGAGCTAATTGGGAAAATACCAACATGCCTAATAAACCCACTAATTTATTTTCTCTCCTATTTATAAATAATTCAACACAAGGGAACAAAATATGTGTTCTCAGGTCTACACTATGTTGTCTTCTTACTAATGGAATAAAAATAATAGCATAAATTTAGAAAATACTTTTTAATAGACATTATTAATAAAATCAAGAGTCTAGGAGGGGAGGGAAAATGTTCAACTGACTCGGCCATGATGGTACTCTCAATCTGTTGCTTCTTCACAAAATAAGCATCCTGTGATCCTCTCCACAGGGTTCCTTGTGCTGATGTGACAAGGGCACTGTCCTAGAAGTCCTCACCACAGCTCTTAGACTCACCAGCCCTTTTTCCTTGGCTTGGAATCCCTCATCTGCAAAATTAGCAGACTAGATAGGCTTCTTAAAATCTTTTCTAAATACGATTCCATTATTTACTAAACAAGGAGAAATTCACAGTAACAACTAAGTCAATCATCAAGGGCCTCAAGTATGTGGCTTGAAGGCCTCATGGGTAGGTCTCCCCCGACTCCACTCAAACAATTTGATGGCTGAAGCCTACGTTACACACTCATTTGTTCCTTGGCCTATCTAAATTACATTGTAAGACTGAAACCTCCCTTAAGATTTAACCCCGCAAATTTTAATAAATATATGACTTAGTAACTCTTTGGGGAAATAACTGTTTGCATAGACTTTTCAGGTTTTATCTTTTAGTCCTTAAATCCAACAAAGCCTCTTATAGAGGGAGATGGATTTGAAATTTTTTAGACAGGAAAAGCATTTCTGGAATTGTAACAAAATTAGTTTAGGGAGGCAGGCTAATCTATTTTTATTCTTTTTGTGGAACACATGGGTATTTTACTTGGACCTACAAACCAACCTCCCCATGACCCCCCCTAACATACATGCATCTGCACAAATGTACACAGATGCTTGGTATGTGCTTCTGCGATCCCTGGGTCACTCTAAGAACTGCTGAAGGGGAAGATATCCTATAGATCTTCTGGCCTTGACCTGGACCAAGGGTATAACTTATGCCATCGTATTTTTGTGATGTTTAGACAGTGGTCTAGTGAAACTTTTCTAAATATGATTCTAACATCATAAAAGGAAATCTAGTTTACTGGCATTTATAAAACACAATCCTTTTAATAACCCTGTCCCTAACCATAACTGTAACCTGTCTCTAACCCTAACCCTGTTCCTAACCCTAACCCTAACTTTTTCCCTAATCCTAACCCTAACCCTAACCCTGACCCTGACACTAACATTAACCCTAATCCTAAAAAAAAAAAACAACCACAATTCTTTTTAGCAGATGCCAAACTTTGACTTTCTAACTTGTTTTTCTTATTGACTTAACACATATGCAGCTAACACTAAAGTTATTAAAATGCCTCAAATTTTCATGAGCTTTTTCTATATTTCTTTCAAATTATCATCTTTTTGTATTTTAATTGAATGACATCCTATTTCACAATTTTTCAAGTGCAGTAATACTGGTCCCTAAAAGATATTTTCAACCTTCTCAATTCCAAATGTTAGGTTTTCTCTAGGTTGCTCTCCATGTTACATCAATATGTTATCCTAAGACTTTCGACTCTATTCTTCTGGTTTAAAAAGAAAAAAAGTGAACATTTGTGTAATCTGCAGATTAACAACCCCTTTTTATCAACAAATCCCTTGTGCATATACAGTCAAGGAATTCACTCTGGACCGAGTTCACTTTTGTTTCTAGACCAAGGTGCAAGCTACCCAATTTTTCTTTCTCTACCAGCAGGCGCTGCTCTCTGGAGGATTTCTTGGCTCTTTGAGTTTTGACAATTTAAGTATCTTTTAAAAATTATGTCAAAGGTAAAAGATTGCTGGAGTTAACAATCCTATAAAGTTTAGATTCCCTTTCCTTCTGAAGGGAAGGTAGCCTTCCCTTGCCTTGCTGAAATTGAACGTATATACCTTCCTTGGGATACGTTTTCATTTTAATAAAGTAATTTTCAACGTAGATTTTCCTTTCAATCATTCTAAACTTTTCCAACAAATATTTCATTTCTAATAGGCTGGGTATCGTCAAAACATTATAAAATAGAGAAATACCGGTAATTTTAAAGAATAAAATGTCACATGAGATTCGGCCATACCAACAAAGCACATTGTTATTTTTATATGTTCATGTCCTTTTAGTTTTCAATTCAAAACTCTAGTTTTTATATGTTCATGTCCTTTTAGTTTTCAATTCAAAACTCTAGTTTTGTATGCTTTAATTTTAAAAGTAAATGTACATTTAATTTTCTTCTGTTGAAGACTGAAATGATTGTAGATTTGAAAAAATATTCAACTGAGGTACCACAGTTTAATTATTATAACAAACTCTCTTCCTATAGGATGTCAAAATCACTTTAAAATTTTAGTTATACAATATATTGCAAGGAATCACTTTGTCATATAGTTTCTTTGAAATTACAATACATGCTTAAAATAAATTTTCAGTGGCCCATAACTAGGTCAAGAAATATGAATGTTGTGGTAACCTTTGATTTATATGAATAATTGCTTTCCCAGAAAAGGGACAAAACCAATCATAATGTCACCAGTAATGCCACAATCTTACCATAAAGAAACAAATTTTGGTAAATTTAGGTATAAAATTAACATTTTGTTGTTTATCCTCTAGTAAAGTTGAAATTCTAGTAAAGTTGAACCTTTTCCATTTATTTGCTTGCCACTAGTTCTTTTTATGAATTATCTTTGTGGACTTAATCTATCAATTAGATTCTAGATACTATTTGTAAATGTGACTGAATTCTCTAAGTGAGACAGCCATAAACTCTTATCTGTAATAAGTGACACAAATATTTCTCAACAGTATCTGTCTTATTAATTTTAGCTTTCCAGTAATTCTAAATTTGTATATAGTTCATTTCTTTGATCTTTTCCCTTGCCAATCATTCTCCTCAGGCCTCCTGCAGCCCTTCTCCCATCTTCCACGTGGAAGGTTCGCATGAGGGGGTGGCTTTCAGACATCCTCATTTCTTCTCCTAGTTACCTTTTCTTGCCATTGGGCTTTGTCATTTAATTCAGTGAATTCTTTCCACGTCCTTTGTTCTTCTTTGATTACATAACATACACACACACACACACACACACACACACACACACACACACACCCCTGCTATGAACAACAACAAAAAAACCCAGAAGTAAATTTGAACTTGTCAGCAATGCTTATCTGGAACTCAAGCACTGACTGGTTTTTGTACCACTGATAACTAAAATTAGCCGGCTTGGCTCTCCTCTGCCGCCCATCTTCCACCCTTCTCTGTCATCACTAATTGCTTCTCCAACCTCTGCCCTCCTTCCATAGCTACAATGAACACAGACTCAACCAAGAAGCATCAGTCCCTTCTTTCCTATAGCCTCACGTCATGCCTCTCTGCCCTGCCTTTATCGTTTTAGTTACTGATACAGAACGAATGGCTTTGTCTTTCAAGGAATTTGTCCATTTAACTTGTCAAATATTTTGGCATAAAGTTGTTCATTATATTCTATTATCCTTTCAATTTAATGGAATCTATATTAATGTAACTTCTCTTCATTCCTGATATTGTTAGTGTATTCTTTGATTTTGTTTCCTGATCAATTTGGCTAGTTTCATGAATTTTATTGATCTTCTCAAAGAACCAGCTTTTAGTTCCAATGATTTTTCTCTACTGTTCTTCTATTTCATTGATTTCCACTTTGATCTTTATTATTTCTTTCCTTCCCCTTACTTTAGGTTTAATCCATTCTTCTCTTTTAGTTCCTTAAAGTGGAAGCTGGGGTCATTGATTTGAGGCCCCTTTTTCTAACATAGGTGGTTAGTACTGTGAATTTTCCCAAAACTCCTGTTTTAAAGGCATCCTACAAATTCTGATACGTTGTATTTTCATCCAGTGCAAAATGCTTTATTATTTCCCTTTTGATTTCTTCTTTGATCCATGGCTTATTTAAAACTAATTTCGTTTCCCAATATTTGGGGATTCTTCCAGAGATCTTGTTATTGAGTTTTCTTTCCATTCCACTGTGGTCTGAGACCATATTTATTATGACTTGACTCCTTTTAAGTTTACTGAGACTTGTTTTGTGCCCTCAAATAAGGTCTAATTTGGTAAATGCTCCATATGTACCTGAGGAGAATGTCTTCTGTTCTTATATAAATGTTAATCGGGTCAAGTTGGTTGCTAATGTTCAAGTCTACTATATCTTGGCTAATTTTCTTTCTACATGGTCTATCAATAATTGAGAGAGAGTACTGAAATCTCAGACTGTAACTGTGGGTTTGACTATTTCCTTCTGGAGTTCTGTCAGTTTTTTCTTTGCCTATTTTGAAGCTGTTATTAGATACATAAATTTTAACACTGTTATGCCCTCTTGATTAAATGATCTCACCATTATAAAATGAACTTCCTTATCCCCAGTATTATTCTTTGCTCTAAAATCTACATTGTCTGATTAATTTAGCCACTCCAACTTTCTTTTGACTGCTGAAAAATCATTTTTCATCCCTTGACCTGTAACCTATTTGTGTCTTTATATTTAAAATTTGTTTCTTTAAATCACCATATAGTTGGGTCTTATGTTTTTTAATATAATCACATCAACCTTAGCCTCTTAATTGAAGAATTCAGACCAGGAGTCAGCAAACTGCGGCTCACGAGCCATGTGTGGCTCTTTGGGTACATACGTGTGGCGCTGAAATAAAATTGAAAATGAAAATAAAACTATCATAGTTTCATTTGTAAAAATTTAAAAGGATATTATTCACATAATGGTGATTTCATTTGTTTTATGGCTCTCAAATAATTTTTAAATTGTTGTGAGGGACAGGATTGGCTCTTCTGTTTCAAAAGTTTGCCGACCCCTGATCTAGACCATTTACATTTAGTTTTATTATTGATGGTTAGGTTTGAATCTATCACCTTGCTACTTGTTTTCTATTTGTTCTCCATCTATTATTGTTCCCTTCCTTCTCTTTTTCTACCTTTTAATTTTTTTTTTTTTAAGATTTTTATTGGGGAATTGGGGGATGGGAACAGCGCTGGGGAATTGGGGGAAGGGGAACAGACAAGTCGCTGTCCTTTTTTTGTTCTTCAGTCTAGTTGTGGAGGACGTTGCTTCACTGGCCCAAGTTGGCACCATCATTGCGCTCTTCCCGGGTGAGGCAGATTCAGTCGCTGGCTTCTGGACGGCCCCTCACTATGGCTGCTGGACGCTCACGCTGGCTGCTGGCTACACACGGTAGCCCATGGCAACCCACTGCAGCAGGGGCTGCAGCCTACACCATCGCCGGCGACTCATGGCAGTCCAGCTCCAGGTTGAGCTGTTGTTCAGCATCTTAGCTATAGAGGGCAGTGTCACTGGCCCTCATATGTGGGATCCGAACCGGGGCCCTCTGGCGTCCCAAGCCAGCTCTTAACCAACGCGCCACTCGGCCAGCCCTTGATTAATTATTTTTGATAATTCCATCTCATCTCATTTGCTGCCTTATTGGCTATCTCTCTTTATTATTTAATGGTTGTCTTAGGGTTTCCTTATCACAGTCTAGCTTCAAGTGCTATTATACCACTCCATATATATATATATATATATATATATATATATATATATATATGAATCTTACAATAGTTTACTTCCTTTTTCTCCTATGAGTTTTATGCTATGTTTTCATGCATTTTACTTTTCTATGTCATAAATTTCACAATATTGATATTTTTGTTCAAACAATTATCTCTTAAAGAGGCTTAAATAATAAGAATGAAGCCTTATATATTTACCCATGTATTCACCATTGCTGGTACTTTCATGCCTTTGTATAAATCCAGATTTCTATCTGGAATCTTTTTTTTTCTTTTCTGCCTGAATGGCTGCCTTTAACATTTCTTATAATGCTGGTCTATTAGCAATAGATTCTTGTAGCTCTTTGTATGTCTCAAAAAATCTTTACCTTGACTTTCTTTTGGAAAGATATTTTTGTTAGATACAGGTTGATGATTTTTTTCCCCCTTCACTATTTTCAAGATGTTTCTTCATGGTCTTCTCACTTGCATTGTTTCCAGTGAGAAATATAATGCCATACTTATCTTTTTTCTTCTGTAACATCTTTTATCTGCTTTTAAATTTTTCTCTTTGTATTACTCAGGGTTCTCTAGAGGAACAGGACCAATAGGATGCGTGTGTATATGAAGAAAGGTATTTATTTTAAGGAATTGTAATTTATAGATTATGGATGTTGGCAAGTCCAAAACCTGCAGGGTGGGCCAGCAGGCGGGAGAACCAGGAAACTGCCTGATGCTGTGCTCAAGTCTGAATGCCAATTGATGCAGAATTCCTTCTTGCTTGAGGGAGAAATCAGTCTTATTCTACTCAGGCCTTCAACTGATCAAATGAGGCCCAACCACATTAGACAGAGAGCAGTATGTTTTAGTCAAAATCCATTTAGATAAATATTAATTTTATCTAAAACCACTCTCACAGAAACATCCAGAACAATGTTTGACCACATATTTGAGCACCGTGGCCCAGCCAAGTTGACACATAAAATTAACCATCACATTCTTTATCACCAGTTTTGAGCAATTTCATTACAATGTAATTTAGTGTAATTTTGTTCATGTCTCTTGGCCTGGGGGTTCATTTCAGTGAGCTTCTTGGATCCAAGTATACAGTTATTTTCAAGTTTGAAAATGTTTTGGCCATTATTTCTTCAAATATTTTTTCTGTCCCTTTCTCTGTCCCCTCACCCTCACAGATTTCAATTACCCATGTGTTAGGTGACTTGAAGTATTCCCAGAGCACACTGATGTCCTTTGCATTTTGTCCTCTGTGTCTTTCTGGCTTTACTCTAGATAGTCTCTAATGTTAATGCCATCAAGGTTATTAACCTTTTCTTCTGCAATGTCTAATCTGCCATTAATCCTATCTGGTCTATATTTCATTTCAGATATTGTAATATTTACCACCAGATATCTTATGTTTGTTTTTTTTTCCTTTAATATCTTCCATATCTTAACTTCAGGTAGAATTCAATTATCACAATAGTTTTAGTTTCCTTCTTTGCTAATTCTCATATCTGTATCAGTTCCAATTGATTGATTACTCTCATTATGAATCATGTTTTCCTGCCTCTTTGCATATCTGGCAATTTTTGATTGAATGTCAGACATTGTGACTTTTACCTGAAGTGCTGGAAAGTTTTGCTTTCTGTAAATCTTACATGTTTTTGTTTTGGGATGCATTAAAGTTACTAAAAAACTGTTTGAGGGCAGCCGGACAGCTCAGTTGGTTAGAGCCTGTGCTCTTAACAAGGTTGCCGGTTCGATTCCCTCATGGGATGGTGGGCTGTGCCCCCTGCAACTAGATTGAAAACGGCAACTGGACTTGGAGCTGAGCTGTGCTCTCCACAACTAAGATTGAAGGACAACAACTTGACTTGGAGCTGATGGGTCCTGGAAAAAACATATTGTTCCCCAATAAAGTTAAAAAAAAAAACTGTTTGAGATTTTCATCTTACTATGATTTATTAGGTGGGTCCAGAGCAGTGCTCAGCTCAGAGCTGATTCCCGAGGCTAGTCCTTCCTGAATATCCTACCCAGTACCTCGTGAGTTAGGACTTTTCCAGTCCACCTCGTAGAAACAGGCAGAACTCAGCCCTATGTGAACATAAGGCACTGTTCCTCCAGCCCTTTTAGATGGTTCTTTCCTTAGCTTTGAGTAGTTTCCTCATGTGCATGCACTGAATACCTTGCTGGATGCTGAAGGGAGACCTTCCACATATCTCTAGTGCTCTCTCTGTACAACTTGCTCCTCTCCTGTGTGTCCTATGAACTCTAGCTGCCTTGGTCTCTCCACTCTCACCTCCATCTTGTCAATGCAGGGAGTCCACCAAGCTCCACCTTAGTTTCCTCAGTAAGGACTGTCCACACCGCATTCCCTCTGCATGCTCAGCACCCCATCATGCCTCAGGTTGGTTTCTACTTTAACACCTACAGGCATTTAATAAATGCAGAAAGAATGAATGATATACAGTTGTGATTGGCACTCTCCTTCCCTCTCTCTACCTATCATCCCTCAACCATCTCATCCAAATCCACAATTCAGTCAGCTCTTAAATCTATATCTCTAGCCACAAATTGTCTTGAGTCAGCTTGTTGTTTGGCATTTGGCTCATTGTCAAAAGGTCTGCCAGCACCTCAAAATTACTATGTCCAAAACGAAACTCACTATCTTTTATCTTAAAACTGCCTGTCATGTTTCTTCTACTTTTTACAATTCACTCAATCACCAGGCTAGAAACTTAAGTCATACTTGATCATTTTCACTTCCTTCCCTCTCTAGTCCCCAATATGACTGTCAGTCTTACAGGATCAATCACATCCGCCTCTAACTCTCCATCCCCACAATAACAGCAGCTGGTTGACCACCTTTCCATGTTATAGGTCTTTCTCAACAGCTGCTCCAGTCTCTAGCCTCGGGTCACAACACATCCTACATTTCTGCATCCTGGGCCTCAACCTAGCAAGACCACTAACTAACTGTTCTCTGAATGTACCCTATGATTTCTATCCTTCTTCTCCTCACCCCATTCCTCTCTGCTTAGATCCTACACATCATATGAGGCCCTACTCAAAGGAGGCCTTCTTTCATTCCCCAGATGAGAAATAATTATCTCTCTTTTAACTTTCATATTTATACCATGAAGTATATAGCACATATCATATTCTGTCTTAGCACCTGGCATATGAAGGTTGGACAATGAAGTTTGTGAACTCATCCTAGAAAAAGTGCTCCATACTTCATTGCTTAATATCACTATGGTCACCTTCGAAGTACTCCCCTTGGGAGGCTATGCACCGACGCCAAAACCTAGTCCACGCTTCAAAGCAATTTTAGAACTCTTTTTCTGGAATGGCCATCAGAGCTGTTGTCATATTACCATTGGTGTCCTGAATGTCATCAAAATGTCTTCCTTTCAATTTCCTTTATCTTCCGGTAAAGAAAGAAGTCATTGGGGGCCAGATCAGCAAATAGAGAGGGTGTTCCAATACAGTTATTTGTTTACTGGCTAAAAACTCCCTCACAGACAGTGCTGTGTGAGCTGGTGCATTGTCATGATGCAAGAGCCATGAATTGTCGGTAAAAAGATCAGGTCATCTAACTTTTTCATGCAGCCTCTTCAGCACTTCCAAATATTGGGTTGTCAGAAAAGTCATAACTACCCTCATGTAAACTATGGCTTTAATTAATAATAATGTATCAGTAAAAAAAAAAAAAAAAGTCATAAGGTATTCTCTGTTTTTCGTTGCAAAAATGCGTCATGACTTTTCCAACAACCCAATAGTAAACTTGATTAACTGTTTGTCCAGTTGGTACAAATGTATAATGAATAATCCCTCTGAGAGGTTGTAGTCCCTTGGCCCCGCCTTAACTCTATCCTTGACTCTTGTGTTTCTTTAACCCTGAGACACCCCTCTCACTCCTCACCGCCCTTGCGCGGGACTCGGCAGTGTGCCTGGTTCAGCATAACGACAACTCGTGGAAGGTTCCAGGAAAAGCAAAACATTCTTAAAAAACATTTAATTAAAGCAAATATAAAACATATTCTATTGCCACTTACCAATAATAAATTATAAAAACATTATTTACAGGTAATTTTTTACATTATAATTCCAAACTGCTTCTATCAATAGTGCTACTTGTTTATACATCTGATACGTTAAGAACGCTTACTTTGTTTTGCTTTTACACATTTTGAGGGAAGTTATTTCGCTTTAAATCAATTAAGTTAATAAAGTTTAGATAATCACATACCACATTTCTCAGCAGATATCCATAACTTCACAGACAGCACATACATGCTTCCATCAGAAATCCTAAGTCCTGGGTATTACTAAACTTCATTTGAAGACATGAACTGGCAACCGACCTCTGTCAATAGCTGTGTGACAACAGCCACTTTGAGTCTCAGATGATTTGAAGACAGAATATGGAAAAAGAATCTTCCCTGCCACAGCAGGCTGCTGTGAGGCTCACAGAGGAATGACATTTTATGTAAAACTATATTGATTCATTTACTGCTGTCTGTTTATTCACTCAACAAACATCTGTAACTATGCCCAAAACTTATGCCAGGCTCTGGGTGCATAAAGCCAAATAAGATGCTCTAATCTTCCCATAGGAGTTTACACCCCAGGTTGAGGAGCCATACCTGTCAACAGCAGTGTTACAGGTACTACACTGTAGAAATATGGACAACGTACAGGGGAGCGCTCGACTCTGGGGGAAACGCAAGATAGTAGCTGGGAATGGCGTCATGCAAAAAGCTGTGCCTGAGCTCTGCTCATTGTCTGTGGTGTCCCCAGTCAACATGAACCCTGCTTTTCCTCATCCTTTAATCAAGCTGTGTCTTTGTTTCTTTACAGCTCACGGTGTCTTGTTTACAATTCTAAAATAGGAAAAGCTCTCAAAACCTGCACTTTTGTACGAACTTATTTGGTGGCAAAACCTAACATGAATGATAAAAGGCTCCTTCCTTCTTGGTCATCAATATTTCCCCTACTTATTAGGAAATCCTAGTTGATGATTCCATCATCCACCCATCACCCGAGCCAGGACTTGAGCCATCCTTGGCTTCTTTCTCTCACCCTCCAAACCCACAGGCCAATAAGCCCTGTTCATTCTAGCCCTCAAACAAGAATCCTATCTACTCTCGCCCACCGTCACTGCCTTCGTTACTGGCTAACAATGTGTCCCACAATGAAGCCTACACATCACGGCTAGTGTGATCCTTCTCAAATGGACATAAGATCACACAGTCTCCTTGCTTAAAATACTCCGACATCTCTGGGCTATCTACAGGAAAAGCTCAAATTCCTGAGCACGGGAGAAAAGGACAGCCAAGGTTTGGCCAAGGCCTGTCTCTTGTGATTTGACTCCTGGCATTTTACTCATCGTGCACTGCAGCCACACAGAAAGTGCTTCCCAGGAGGTCCAATCTGTTCCGGGCCCCTCTGCCTTCACACAAGTTTTCCCTCTGTCCCGACTTCCTCTCTCTTCTCCCATCCAGCTCTTATTCCTGCTTGTCTGCAGGCTTACCTACCCTCAAGATCCAACAGAAAATTTCATCATGCATCCTTCCCTTCCCCCATCCCAAGCAACACCGATTCTGCCTCCTCCTTTCTATATTTCTGGACATGACCTTAATGTCTATGTGGCCAGTAGACTCAGTCTCCTGGAATGCTGGGATCATTGTTTATTCCCAGCTCCGATCACTGGACCTAGCACATGGTAGGTGCTCAAAAGAAGCTGGCCGAGTGAGCAATCTTTCCGACTTTCCCAGACAATGTCCCTCCCCTTGTCAGCGCCTCCCATGACAGCACGTTCTTTATCTCCTGCAACTGTTCTTCCATGATGTTCTCTGATTTATGCTCTGCTTTCCTGCTTCATTGTCAGGGGAGAAAGAGGAAGCATTTGGGAAGTGACAAAAGCTCTAGGCAGCACCATTGACACTTTGGGCCAGGTCATTCTTACTGGTAGGAGCCTGTCCTGTGCCTTGTAGGATGTTTGGCAGCGCCCCTGCCCTCTGCCCAGGAGATGTCAATAATACCCTTCCCCAGTGTGACAACTGAAATGTCTTCAGACATTGCTCCCTGGGGAGCAAAATGTCCTGATTGAGGACCACTGCCCACACTGACTTCCCTCAGCCATCTCAGGGAACAACACGGTTAACCGGACCAATGGTCCCTTGCACCGATGATCTCCAGGTGAAAATGTGGAGGGAAGGAGATACAGACTCCATCCGTTGTACTGTTTAGAGAGTGTGTCACCAACACAGGAAGGCTAGAGTGACACATCGAGGGAGGGTACCCTCAGTGGGCCTAAGATGAATCCATTGTGTTACAGTATTAGAATTCCAGGTTTCACCGCTAGTTTGTATTAATTTTTCCTGAGTGTGACTTACTCAGTGACACTGAAATGACCAGCGAGAGGGATAGAAGGTGCAGCAATTTAATGCTATGAAAGCCCTCCTCAAATCTATTTTGAAAAACAGTATCTAAACATAAATAAACTGGCTGAAGCACTTAAGCACAAATGGAGGAAAGGGGAGGGGTGGGGAGAGCACAAATAGCGTAAGAAACAAGAGTCCGCGTGGTACCCACCTGTGGTCGACACGACGTTGTCGGGGCTTTCACTGCAGAGCTTGGACAACAGACTGGTCTTGCCAGCGCCTGTGAGGCCTATGCAAACCAGGTCATACTCTGGTCGTGCAGGCGGTGGTCCCTTGCAGCAGAGTGCTCTAAAACACTGCCGAGAGAGGGGGAAATGAGGCTTTTTAAAATCAGACCATGGACACAAAGCTTAGCAACACTTTCAATGACCAAGTATTCAGAAGTAATTAAATAACCTATTACTTATTAGGAGGAAATGTAACTTTAGAGTGGACAAATCGGAGGACACAACCTTAACCGAGTGATCCAGGTTACCATCTCCAAGAATGACACAGATCCGACCTTCACGGCCCCCCTCCTGTTGTGACAGGTGCACGGTGAGGGGCATGACATCGCGATGTAGCTTCCCTGCCCAAATTGTACAGCTAGAATCTAAGCATAGGGACAGCAGACAAAACCAGTCTGAGGGGCATTCTGCAGGACGACTGGCCTGTTCTCCTCTAAAATCTCAGCGTCTCAAAAGTCAAATAAAGGCTAAGGAACTGTTTATTGTTAAAGATGATGAAAGAGACATGATAACAAAATGCAGTGCTGCCTGGACTGGATCCTGGGTCAAGCTATAAAAAATGCCACAAGCGGGCCATCCGAGTGGCGCGATGGTTAAGAGCTGGCTTGGGACGCCAGAGGGCCCCAGTTCAGATCCCACATATGAGGGCCAGTGACACTGCCCTCTACAGCTAAGATGCTGAACAACAGCTCAACCTGGAGCTGGGCTGCTGAGAGTCGCCTGCGACGGCGTAGGCTGCAGCCCCTGCTGCAGTGGGTTGCCATGGGCTACCGTGTGTAGCCAGCAGCCAGTGTGAGCGGCCAGCAGCCAGCGTGAGCGGCCGTCCAGAAGCCGGCGACTGATCTGCCTCGCCCGGGAAGAGTGCAATGATGGTGCCAACTTGGGCCAGTGAAGCAATGTCCTCCACAACTAGACTGAAGAGCAAAGGGACAGCAACTTGTCTGTTCCCCTTCCCCCAATTCCCCAGCGCTGTTCCCATCCTCCAATTCCCAAAAAAAAACTTTAAAAAAAAAAAAAAAAGCCACAAGCAACATTATTAGGATAACAGGTGAGGGCTGAACAGAGGCTGCATATTAGATAACAGTATTGTATAAGGTTAAATTTCCTGAATTTAACTATTGCACTGTGGTTATATAAAGAAAATCACTGTTCTGGAGAAAAAAACAAACACATCCTTAAGTATTTAGAAGTGAAGAGTCTTGACACCTGTCAATTAGCTGGCTAAGAAACATTTTAAATCTCTTTCTCCATCACCACCTCCATCTCTATATGGTGGGGAGTGTGATAAAGCAAACATGGTAAAATGTTAGTGACTGGTGAAGCTGAATACACAGTCTATATGAAAATTTCCTGTACTCGTCTTAAAACTCTTTGATATTATTTCAAAATAAAAAGCTTTAAAAATCATTGAATAGAGTCCCAGTATATAGCACTGTCATCTTGACCTTTGCTATATTCTGTTACAAGTCAGCTCAGGGTACTATGAACTGTCATGTAGTTGGTGCAATGCACACACCTGTTCTCTCTGCGAGAGTCAAAGACAAGGACTTTGGGGAGATGGGAAATCATTCATGCAATTTTTGATCTTTCTACTTATTTGACAACCACTTATTAGGGGCCAGCTATGTGCCAGCTCGTAGAGCCTGAAGTTTTTAGGCCCTGAATGATTCTAGAAAGAAAGAGGGGGAGGTAGAACGGCAGGCAGACCTACTGACTCCTGGGGTCATCTGGAGATCATGGGAAAAGATACCTTGTAAAAAGGCTGTGCTAATTCTTCCTACTCGGATAAAATCTGAGGTCGAATTGGCTTTCATACGCTCATAAATCAGGCTTATTTCTCTCCCTCACTTCTCATACATACTTCATCAACAAGTCCGGTCCATACAACCTCTGAAGTAGCTCTAGAATCTGCCCATTTCTCTCCCGTCCAGGCCACCATCACTTGGACAACATCAACATTCTCCCACTGGTCCCAGTATATTTATTCTTGCCCTCGCTCTATTCTCCATGCGGCAGCTACTATGATCGTTTATGAAAATGAAATCTAATCATATCTGTCTAACCCCCTTCAGTGAACTTCCCACTGCTCTTGGGTCCAAACCCTTATCATGGTCTACAGTGCCCTCCAGGATCTGCTCCGCCAACCCACCCCTGCAGCCTCACCTCCCATCACTCTCCCCCTCACCTCCCCGCCTTGAGTCAAGCTGACTCCTCACACCTCAAGGTACTCAACATACACTAATCCCTCTTCCCCAGCTCTTGGTTTAGCGAACTCACCAGCTTTCAGGTTTCAGCTCAAACACCCCTTTCTCAGGGTTGCCTGCTCTGATCTTAAGGATACGTTAGCAACTCATGTCAAGCTCTCACACCACACGTTTATGAATTTATCACACAGACTATAACAGTTTCTCCTCCTTCTCCTTCATCATCATCTGTCCATTTTTATCCCAGTATCCGCAGTGCTTAATAGAGAACATGGAATACACTGTACCCTCAATAACTGTTGAATGATGAACATTAAAGTTGCACATAAGAAAAAAAAGAAAAATGTAAAGACTAGTAGGAAGCTTGATCTATGTTTTCTCTGGGCCCCCCACACTTCAAGAAAATGGTTTCAAAATAAGAAAAACCCTTGACTTTTTCATTTCGCTTCAATGCCAGAAGTTAACCCAGTTCCCAGAAGTGGTTTTGATGTACAGGACCTCTTATTGGTACAAAAGAGCTTCTTTTTGTCTTAAATTCACTTTTCCTTGGCTTTTAAGAGTTTCTAACTACTTCTGGTAAACAATTCTGTGATCAACTAATCCATATTCTTCGCCAATTTTTTCAACTCTAATCATATTTCCTCTCAGTCTTTTCAAGCCTGAGGAGTCCTAATTATTTCTGTCTGCCTTCATAAAGCAACCCCTCCCACTCCATCATATTAGCTGCTCTGTTTTGCACTTACTTGAGTTCCATTATGCCTTCTCCTACAAGATGAACGACTACAACTATAAACAGCATTCTTTGCAAACACAGCGCATCCTGGATTTGTATGACGTCTGGCTGATATTATCTGACTTTGCAAACTTTTCCTTATTCATGAAAAAACAAGTTTCCTAGGCTTGATAAGAGTTCTTCTAAGAGACAGATGTATGTATGTTGTGTATGTATGCATGTATGTTCTGTATGCATGCATGTTGTGTATGCAAGCACATATGATATATGCATTGCCTCAGAGAGGACCACTGGCTGGCTACTATTGACTTAGGAGAGCTCTGCCAGGTTCAGCTATGGCAGGAACACCACTAGTCACACAGTGGTTTCTTGTTGGGCTGCTTTGATCTTTGTTGGAGCAGAAAGAGGCCCTATTCCTGCTCTGGTCACCTCCATTCTTGCTCAGCGTTTCTGTCAGAATTCCCCTGGACTATCTCCTGGAGGGAGACTGGCCCAACTAACCTGGCCCAAACTATCCAAAATCTTAAATACAAAATGAAACTGCAGGTGACTGATTACTATATGGCCCTGTTTAAATTATTCATATACCAGTATTACTCAGAATTTCATCTTCATGTTCTTTTTAAAATGCAGGGTATAAAAACTTTGCAGCCAACCCCATCAATATCTACATCACCTGTTCATTTATTGTAGGTCACCTACACCTAAGACACATCTGACATAAAAGGCATTTAGCAATGACATTCTACTCTTCTTTTATCTCCCCTCTCTATATTCTCCAACCCCATGGCTCCAATCCTGTAGATGTTAAAGATACGACAGGACATCTCCCCTCTCCCCCCAGGTTCTTTCCTGAATTTCAGGCTCTGTATTTCCAACTGTTCTGGAAGACCCAAACTCGATCTGAATAAAAAAGCCCTCCCCAAGCCACAGAATATGGAAATAAGGTATTTTGTAACACAAAAAGCATAAAGGTTAGATGACAATTATTACAAGGCAGAATCTTTTAAATAAATCACATAATCTTGGAATTATTTATTTGAAATAAACAAATCCTGTGGTTAAACAGAGACAGTGTCAGAATAAGACTTTTAAGAATATGCTATTTCAAATGGAGAAATAATGCTCATGTTTTTGGGGTTTTTTTAAAGTCAGTTTCTAAAAGCTGTACGGGGTTTTCACTTGTTTTTCGTTTTAAACTTTAATGAAGCTCCGGATCTCATAGTCGATTTACTTAAAATTACTCATTTTGGCCTCTAGACTATACTGTACCAAAGTTCATTGTGTCTGTCTCCTAAAGCAGCTCTTGCATTGTTAAGAGTAAGCTCCTTTCAATGTCGTACAATGCTGAACACAATGCCGTCGGCAGTCCTGACAGCAAGTGGCAAACTCAGGCTTCATTCCCAGGCCAGACACTAAGGCATTGTGTAACTCCGCTCAGGCCCTATAAACCTAGCCATGCGTCCGTCTCCCCGTGATTAACCGGTAACATTTGAACACTATCTGCCACGTCCTTTCTTCAGGAGGATGCTGTGAGGCATCAGTTCAATGCGTTATGCTACAAGAAAGGCACCACACAGACAAAGAACCGTTCATCACGATGCTCATTTTCCTAAGGTATCTTAGGTGATGGTGAGCTTCCTTGGCGGAGGGCACGGAAGCGCACCAGGCAGCCCGGACTGCGGCCCTTCCCTCTCATAGGCGAACAGCAGTCTCCGCATGCTCCACTCCATCCCAGTCCAACCCGAGACACTAAATAAAGACGCACAACCCTTGGCCTTCACTTGCAGCCGGGAATAGAGAACAGGGTGAGTCTGCATTGTAACTACTATACCCGGGGCGGGGGAGGAGGGTAGTGGCAGGGTGGGGAGCCAGCAGCCAAGGTCATGGTCTCCGTTGCCTAGACTGCTTCAGTTAACAGGTCTTTCCACACTGGGTTCGTTATGACTTGTTTCTTTTCAAAAGAACGCAGTGTCTCTGGCCTATTATGTCAGGACACTGGATGTTTTCCCCTAGCGTGCATCCACAAGCTTCTACCAACGTTGCCTGTGAGGAAACGCTGTGCCAAGGTCTTGAGAAAGGGCAAGGACCAGAATCACCAGTAATAACTCTGTGTCCTCGGCTTTGAACAAATCATAGAATCCCATAACCTTCGGTTGAAAAGTAAATGAGCCAAAAAGCATAAGAAAGAACCCTAGGATTATTTGCTTAAAGGAGGGTGAACACATATATTTTGGGGGGGGGGGGAGCAAATGATTAAATCGCAAGGATAAAAATGAGGGCTTGCAATTCAGCCTGGTGACCTAGCACCATGGCCAGATTGTCTTAAGATGGCCCCATTTCTGTTAGGGACAGTGCCAGACATTCAGTACATCTGACAGAGCACTGTACCTAGTAGTAGGGACTCAGTGAAGAATTGCTCACTAAATTGACCCTGTAAAGCTCTAATTAAGAATCTCAATTCCCTCTACGGCTCCACCTTAATGACACCAGCTGGCCTCCAAATCGTTCACTAGTCGCTCAAAGGGTGTGAGCACTTCACATTTCTGGGCCACCCTGGTCCTGTACTCTCAGAACGGAAGGCCCTTCCGTCTCTTTTCTACTTCACGAATTCCTAGTCCACATTCTGCTCAGGTGGCTGGCACCTCTCTGAGAAGTCTTCCCCAAGTCCCTCAGCGAGAACTCACCCTTTCTTCCACTCCTTGGTCCTTTGCACATACTTCTAGCATGGCGGTTAATACTATGCCACATGTACTTTTTTGTAACTGTAAAAAATGATTAGCCAATAGAATTATGCACACTGACCCAAAGACATATTCACCCTTGGTCCTGATTGATATTGGTTCAGAAGGTTTAATGTTACGGCTACTAAGGGTGGCCAGGCAGCCAAGCAGGGACAGAGTTGCCCTACAGCTTCACACTTCTAACAGTCTTGCTCAAAACCCTCCCTCTCTGGCACTGGCTCCTGCATTGCCAGGATTTCCTGCCATCCCATGTCGCTAAATCCCCAGCCTTTGGGGACATGGTATTTGTTTCAACTGGTGCTCTGTTTTTCATTATGCATACATGATTTTATTCTGAGCATAATTTCAATCTGATTGAAGCTCTTAATAGTTGCTGGGAATTTTTCTTCAGTCAGCTTCGGGGCTTCCCCGAAGGACCTGCCCAAGCCCCATACTCTCTCCTCCTTATTTAAATACAGGTCTCACCACACAAAACCCAGAGGTTTCCTATGGCAGGTATCCAGGTCTTTCTGTGGAGCCCTAGGCTGGGGCCTGGCAGAGTGCTCCATAAATACATGTCAGGTTAAAGCAACATCAATTCGTCGGTACTGAAAAGCAAGAGAAATAACTTGAAGTGGACATATTTCATAGGTAGCTTGATTTCAAAACCAAAACTAGGTACCTACACATTCTGACCCTCACCAACTCTCATAATGGAAAAAAAGAAGTTTTTAAAAGGAAGTCAATTTCTAGAAGTGTTTTCTAACACTATGTTCAACATCAAATATTAAGTGTGCAAATATCTAAATTTAGCCAATTTAAAATATTTTCTGAATCTATAATAGCCAAATGCATGTCTGCCTTTTGAAAATACAACCAAAATGTGTTACACGACTTGTAAGAACTGCTTAAGTTTTGTAAGATACACGAGGAAGCATGGATGTCCTAATAACTTAAAGTCAAAGGTAGCTAATATTAGTAAGCACCACCCTAAGTGGTTTGCATGTCTTAATTCACTTATTACTTTGAACAACCCAATGAGAAAAGCGCTCCATGCTTCTGATTTTAAAATGAGGAAACTGAGGCCCAAAGAAGTTAAATACCTTGCTGAAGAGGAGCCAGGATTTGAACACTGGCAGTCTGGCTTCAGGGCCATTTTCTGCGTCAAAGGATGCTAAGCCTCTATGTAACACCTGAGAGTGTGTCATGTAGAAGGCACCTTTGAGGCATTCTGCATTAGGGCGACATACAGATATGAAAATGCACCAGAGAGCTAGTGAGGGACAAAGCTGGGGCTCCAACCAGGGCTGTTGGGCTCCAGAGTTCTTACTTGTGTCCTCTTGGCCTTGGTATGGCCATGGCTGGAGTCAGGGGTCAGAGCATCAGCAACAGGGTGTTTTGTTGTTTTGAGGGAGTGAGAGAGCATTAAGTAAGTCTGCCTATGTGACTGAACAGACAGGTACCAGGTAGAGGATGGGGAAGATACGGGTCCCGGGGCCGCTTGCTTACCTGCACCGTCAGGTTTATGGGTAAAGAATTTCTCATTGCAGGCAGACTGCCCACATCTTTCTCCTAATAGAGTTAGGGGACAAAGGTTCCCGCGGGGCTGAATTAGGGAGTAAGGAAGGGGGAGAGGAGGATGGCTGGGAGAGAAGACGAGGGGGTACCGAAGTGCAGTTGGCTTCTCTTTCCTGCTGCTTGTTTCTATCATTTAACGCCCCCCTTTTTTTGTCCTCTTCAAGGACAAAAATGAAGGGAAGCCCATGCTGGCTGCAGATACAGTATTTCTGATTCCAAGCATGTTCATAAGTGGAAAAAAAGTCTCTCCAGGAACAAGTACTTGAATTTCCCCCCTTTAAATATATGTGTATGCAAATTATATCTCAATAAAGTAAATAAATAAATAAATAAGCAAGTTCTAAACAAAATAAAATGTGTTAGAAGAAGAGTATTTAAGAAAATATATAAATAAACTGGGCCATATAGAAATATATGTGAAAGAGATGATCTATAACGACATGCAATCTCAGCTAATCCTTCCTTTCCACTTGCAAGGAAAACGAGCTTCAAATATGCCCCAATGTCACGGAGTAAATAGTGGGTCTTGCAAACAAGTGAAAAGAATATCAGTTCAAAGTGACACCAACTGCAACAGAAATAATAAGCAGGGCAATGGGGTGCTGTAAAAAGGCCCTGGTCACCAGAAGACCCCAGCAATGGACTCCTCCCCACCTTACAAGAGCAATCCACTTTTTGAGGTGAAAAATCCTGTGGCCCTTTAAGACCCTAGTGGGAAAAACAATCAATTGTTTTTATAGGGGATGGGTCAAACCTTTCGGCCATGCAGGCTGTTCCATGCTCACAGATGAAGGCTTTGGCCCCGAATTGTCCCAGGGCTGAGGCTTCTGGCCAATACATCACACTGCCTCGGGACACTAAGTCTGTCTTTGCCTTACCCTTTGTATTTCTCAATCCACATTCCTTTTTGGGGTGAAATACTCCATTATTTCTGCTTTGTTCTGGGCTGTCTCCTGTCTCTGTCCCTATTAACTCGTGGCAACAAAAGAAACAAACAGAAGCAGGGGATTTCATGCTTAGCAGCTACAGACATTGGCCTCACGGCTTTGCAGAGGGGCAGACATCTGAGACTTTGAATGGAAGAGAGTGCCGCTGTGCTGAACCAGACCAGGGGCCCACGTGGCTCCCAGTCTGCGCATCAGTCATCCTTGATCAGTGGCATTCACGAGTTCTGGTTCGCATATTTCAAGATGAACCAAAAGTGGGATTTTAAAAGTTAGGGCATGTATCTGATCATTAGATTTAAAGAGACTCTAATCCAAGAGTTCTCATATATTCCTTGCTATCCAAAATTTCAGGTCTTGTCATACTGGAAATAGATCAGAGGGATGGGATTTTTTTTTTTTTAACTAAGAAACTCAAAAAGGAAGCTAAGTAGAAAATAAATCTTTCTCATTTTAAAGATATGATTCTTCTCTTATAATGGCTAGCTGGAATATCTAATATTTAACTTTCAATTTTTATAACAGAATTATCCAATAAAACAAGCAGTAAATTCCCCAAGCATAACTGTCTGTAATGAGAACCATACTTTATATGCATATTTATAAATAGACCCAAATCAGGGTTTTACCTGGGTCAGTTTCAGACCATGTACCATTCTTTTCTAATGAGCAAAGAAATACAAATTTAGCTGAAAGCGAAAAAGACATTAATACATTTTTAATAAATCTTTTATGACCACTGTCTGAACAGAATGTTTCTAAGCAGAAAGTAGGGCATATAATACATAAACACTTTTAATATTTCTTAACAAGGGCATTTTTGTACATTTTGTACACTTGCAAGTTCTGAGTCAGGAAATGAAAACATTTTAAAAGAGCTAGGGTCCCCAGGTAGACCTTCAAGTGGGTTTAAATATCATCTAAAAGTCCCCAGGAAAGAGCCCAAGAAAGCAGATTGTCTCTGCTCCTTGTGTTTTTGGAGCTGGAAATGGGGAGTCTTGTAACAGGCGAGAGTTAAACAAAGAAGTAAAACTACAACTCTTTTTCCTGTAGTCCTATCCCATATTTTCAGAAACAACAGAGCATTCTCTCCTTTAACAATCTTTAGGCTCCAAAAAAATGGTGCTCAGTCCCACATATCCTATAAGTCTCCAATTCCTGTGAATCTGTCCAACTCGGTCTCTACTATCTATCTCCTTTTTCCTCTCCAGCCCAAAGCCTTTGTTCAGATCATCACCAATCACCACTGTCTCCTGGATAACACACTGTCTATTCTCCGAACAGGTGTCCTTAACTCGGGTCTTACCCAACTCCAATTTAGTCTCCAAAATGCTAACAATGATCTTTCTAAAGCACATCAAATCATTCCCATAATTTAAGCTCTCTCCATAGCCACCCAGAACTGTCAGGATAAAATTCAAACTCCTTATCTAAGCAGATAAGGCTCTTTATGATCTAGCCTTTGCCTTCATCTCTGGCCTCCAATGGTTGTTGCAGGGATTACATGAGATAATGTTTGTGAAGCACCTAAAGCAGGATTTTGCACATAAAACTTAACTGGTAATAGTTGTTATTATTATTTCCCCACCATATACATGGCCCACGTGGCAATCATATGGACCTATCTGTGCACAATTTCTGATTCAGTCTCTTTCATGCTTCATATCATCAAAGGGGCCAGCCCTCTGCCTACACATCATTCTCCCCATCTCCCTCTGGCTGACTTCTAGCAACTTCTTCAAAACTCAACTCAATGATCATTTCTTCCAGGAAGACTTCCGTGACCCTCAGTCTGACTTAGTTGACCTTCTTCATTCAAACTTCCTTAGTACCTTTTCTGTTCCACTGTCATAACACGCATATTCTGTCAAGTTGATTTACAGTCCATCTTCATCCCAGTGGACTTGGAGCACTTGTATGCAGGCTCCATTCTCATTCAACTTTGGAACCTGAGTATCTGATACAGCATCCATCACGTGTGGGATGAGCTGCCCAGGGATTAAGTACATGGCTCTGATTAAGTGCATGATCAAACTGGCCTGAAATGGCACTCTACTGCTATCTGGAGCAGTTACTTCACCAATGTTTCATAATTTAGAAAACAAGGATTATCTCATAGAAGTGTTAGGGGTAGTAAATGAGAATCTGTATACCAAATGCTCAGAATAGCGCTCAGTAATCAATAGATAATACCATCATGATTGTTACTATTACATTTTTCACTTAAAACAGTGCTTTCCTAAAGAAAACTGATTTTTGTGACCACCAATCAGGATTCTTCTCACATTGGACAATAAAAGATAGTTCAGAGTTTGGATTTATTTTATTGTCCATTTGGTCAAAGATCTGATAAGACACCAAATACCAATGGTGGCTAATAACATATAGATAGTCTTTGTGGTTGTCATAGTAAGAACTATTAAAAGGGATCATAATATGATCTATAGTGGGAGCATCATTGGATTTCTCTCTTCTCCTGAGAGGAGAAACTGCCTTTAAACATTACTGGTCTATCTGAACAGTTAAATCAATTCTCTTTGATTAAGAATCTCCTGCTGTGTCTATGCAGACTTAGACAAAAGCATAAGGCGAGGGGTGGGGGGGGGGATGCCAGTATGTCTGTAATCCCTGTGCATCCTCAAATCATGTTGCTTTAACTGCTGACAAAGACAAATGTTTACTATGGCCTAGCACTGAAGAGCCAATACAGTGAGCTAGATGTTATCGCACCTCACACATCAACACATGTGTCAGACAGACTCTGATTGCAAAGTCTGTTATTGGTGATGGGAGAGGCAGGGAGGGCACAGCTGGATATCTCAGATCCACAGCTGAGCTGGCAGCAGTGGTAGTTCAGGCCATCTTCTCACTTTAAGAGCTGAAATTAATCTGCGAGAGTTATTTAAAGGTTTTATTAAAGAAGCACTTTCTAACTACTGTCAAACTTCACAACAAAGGCCAAACGCACAGATTAAGGCAGGTCTACTTGGGGTTATCTATGAGATATCAACTGATTGCTCTCAACACCCATCACTAATCAAAAATAAAATACCAACAAAAATAATCTTCTATTCCCTCCAAAGCTTAAAAGGAGCATGTGGATTTAATTTACATTATAAATGCTTTTACTGTTGGCTCTATTTTATTCCCTGAAATTAATACAGGCAAAAATGTCTTAAATTTTGTTACTGTATGTATTATACAGATGGTACAGCTATCATGTAACAGGTTGGTGAAGATATTAGAGGAACCCCATGGGCCTGACATATTTAACTGGGGTCTTACCAGAATGGAGTCTGAACATCATCAATTTAGACATTTTTTTTGGGGGGTCAAATAAGGCACCCAACTCCTTACCAAAGGAGTTCCCCAACAAACCAGGAAAATATGATACTTGAACATCAAAGTGTTTTTTTTTTAAAAAAGGGTGTCCTCCTTTTTCTTTTGTACCAGACTGGGTTCAGGTTGCAAGCACCAGAATAAGTGATTTACTGGAAGGATATTGATGATTCACTGGACGGATGAGAAAGTGAAAGAATTTCAAGAACCAAGGCAGCCCACGATAACACCACAGCAACCATTAGTTCAGGAGTTCCCACTTATACTGACTACGGGCACCCTGCACCAGACTCCACTGCAGCACGAGAATGACATTTGACTGGCCAGCCTGGTGCCACTGACCACGGAGCTGAAGCAGCCAGCTGCTCACACCTTGGTTTCAGGCTGGGGCCCTGACTGCCCACTACCTTAAGCAATCAAAGGAGAGCACCCTCACTCCAAGCTCTGTGGGATTTGCCTCCAAATAGAGTACAGACGGCCCTCGGAATCCATGGGTGCTGAATCCACAGATTCGACCAACCAAACATCAGAAATGTGTTTTTAAAAAAATGTTATGTTGTCCCTTACGTGTACTATGTAGTTTTGCCTATGATGGTTGTGTCTGTACGGAACATGTAGACTTTTTTCTTATCATTATTCCCTAAACATTACAGTACCACTATTTATATAGCATTTACATTGTATTAAGTATTTTAAGTAATCGAGAGATGATTTAAGGTCTACAGAAGGATATACACAAATTATATGCAAATTATATGCCATTTTATATAAGGAACTTGAGTATCCTTTTTGGTATCTGCAGGAATCCTGTATTCATCTACAGGGGAGCCAAAAACAATATTAACTATATGTTTTGTCCTTTGCTCCAACAGACAGTAGACTTTCTCTATTATTACAATTCAAAAACATAAAAGAGTCAATAATATTTGTTGAACTTTCAATTCTATGGGTCTATTCTGACATAAGCTGTCAGAGCCTTGGGGATGACCAAGAAGCGTCAGGCTGAAACAAGGTGAGGGCAGGATGAGATTAAGTAGAGAATTTAGCCTGGATTTTCCTGAGCAAACACGTTTTGCCCTCTCCGTGCCCCACTTGTGCACTATTTAATATTCTGCTCTCCTATACTACACATGTTCTCTTCTTTTTTTCCATACTTCTACGGATAAATGATTACATGTAAGAAGACGGGGGCTGCCTGTGTCTGTACAGGAGGCTCTAATGCCTGACAGCTCTTCCGACCATACTTGCATATTCTATTCTCGCTTTCCTTTCACCTTTAATATCTTGTAGAAGGAAAATGGGATAGGACATACTTGGAGGAGTGTAGTACCTAGCTTTTGTTAATTAAAAACAAAAACTCAATCGTGTAGTCTACGTAATTGCCATAGAAACACAAACTCCCTAAGGATGTGTGACTGGGTCTTTTTTTTTTCTTTTTTTAAATAAGACCACTTGGTTTTCAACAAGTTTAAGTAACATACAACCTTCCAAGTTTCCCTTTCCTAATTTGCAAATCACATCAAAATTGTGAAGCAACTGTTACAACAATAAAAACTACTCATTTGGAACATGCAAAAAAAAAAAAAGAGCAATCATATTTATGGTTAGCAAAATATAAAAAATTAAAAAACTATGGTCTTTGGTTGACACATTCAGCTTTCCCAAAATAACATCTGAAGGCTTGCAGTAAGCTAACATGTTAAAAAACAGTAGAGAGAATGAAGTTGGAAGGGTGAGGATTAGATAAAGGCACATATTTTAAAAAAGGACATTATGCTTCATTTATTTGGGGAATCTGTGGAAATTATTCCTTGTACAGAATGCCATAAATGACTACCTGCGTCTATAGCTAGCTCCCTATTACTCTCCATAAGAAAGGTCATACTGGGCCGGCCGAGTGGCGCGATGGTTAAGAACTGGCCTGGGACACCAGAGGGCCCCGGTTCGGATCCCACATATGAGGGCCAGTGACACTGCCCTCTACAGCTAAGATGCTGAACAACAGCTCGACCTGGAGCTGGGCTGCCATGAGTCGCCTGCGAAGGCGTAGGCTGCAGCCCCTGTGGCAGTGGGTTGCCATGGGCTACCGTATGTAGCCAGCAGCCAGCGTGAGCGGCCAGCAGCCGCAGTGAGCGGCCGTCCAGAAGCCGGCGACTGATCTGCCTCGCCCTGGGAAGAGCGCAATGATGGTGCCAACATGGGCCAGTGAAGCGACGTCCTCCACAACTAGACTGAAGAACAAAAGGACAGCAACTTGTCTGTTTCCCTTCTCCCAATTCCCCAGCACTGTTCCCATCCCCCCAATTCCCCAATAAAAATCTTTAAAAAAAAAAAAAAAGAAAGAAAGGTCATACTCATGACTCCATATTTAGTCTTAGAATTGATTTTATAATTACAATAATAGTGAATATGAAGGTCCTCAAGAAAATTGTTCAAGAACAAATTAGAGATAGTGTTGGCAAAGATAAAATATTCATCACCGAGAGTACATAAAATGAATCTCAGAGGACCGGTGCTCACCTGGGAACCACACAAGGGCAATAAGACATTATCAGAAAAATGCAAGCATTCTCTGCTATGCAAAAATCTGAAACAATGAATTTTGGTGTTAACAAATTTTGCATATATTAAAATAAGACCTCACTGTTACATAATCAGAGGTCAGTGGGGTAGAGAATAAAAACTTACCCTGAGATTTTTCTTAACAAGCAAGACTTTCAAAGCAGCTATACAATAAAACCATAGCTCTATTTTCAATCCTATGAATTTTGGATTTCTCACAATTTGCACATTTCTTACAGCCCTCAAAGCAGTATAAGTATAAATGATATGGTATCTCAAAATGTGAGATTTCTGAAGTGACATATTATACAATGTTAATAAAAGTAATAAATCACATATTCAAAAAATTTATTCAATTTAAAAAACCCAAAAAACAATACACCTGTTTGTTCCACCACTACCCTCCACTTCTTGCAACCACCAATCTATTCTCTGTATCTATGAGCTTGGAGATTCATATATATATATGATTATATATATATATGTATATAATCATATACATATATGATTCTACACATAAGAGAGATCAGACAGTATTTGTCTTTCTCTGTCTGATTTATTTCATTCCACTTAATGCCCTTGAGGTCCATCCATGTTGTCGCAAATGGCAGTATTTCATTCTTTTTTTTATGTTGAATATTCCATTGCATGTACACCACGATTTCCTTACCCATTCATCCACTGATGGCACACTTAGATCATTTTCATATCTTAGCTTTTGTAAATAATGATGCAATGAATATGGGGGTGCATATATCTTTTAAAATTAGTGTTTTCATTTTCTTAGGAATAAATGCCCACAAGTGGAATTAATGGATCATATGGTAGTTCTATTTTTAAGTTTTTGAGGAACCTCCATACTGTTTTCCATAGTGGCTTCACCAATTTACATTCCCATCAACAGTGCACAAGCATTCCCTTCTCTCCACATCCTTGCCAACACTTTTGTCTTGTCTTTTTTTATGATAGTCATTCTAATAGGTATGGGGTAATACTGTAATTTTGATTTGCATTTCCCTGATGATTAATGATGTTGAGCATCTTTTCATGTACCTATTGGCCATCTGTAAGTCTTCTTTGGAAAAATGTCTACTCAGATCATCTGCCCATTTTTTTATCAGATTGGGTTTGTTTTTGGTTGTTTTGCTATTGAGTTGTATGAGTTCTTTAAAAATTTTTGGATATTAGTTCCTATCAGATACATGACTTGCAATTATTTTCTCCCATTCGGTAGATTGGTTTTTCATTTTGTTGGTTTCCATTGCTGGGCAGCTTCTTTCTAGTTTGATGTAGTCCCACTTGTTTATTTTTGCTTTTGTTGCTTTTGCTTTTGGTGTCAGATTCAAAAAATCATCGCCAAGACCTATGTCAAGGAGCTTAAGGCCTATGTTTTCTTCTAGGAATTATGGTTTCAAGTCTTTCATCCATTTTGAGTTAATTTTTGCATATGTTGTAAGACAGTGATCCAGTTTCATTCTTTGGCATGCGCGGTCAATTTTTCCCAACACCATTTATTGATGAGATTGTCTGTCCATTCCTCATTGTATATTCTTGGCTCCTTTGTCATAAGTAGACTGTATATGTGTGGGTTTATTTCTGGGCTCTCTATTCTGTTTCATTTATCTATGTATCTGTTTTATGCCAATATCGTATTGTTTTAATTACTATAGCTTTGTAATATCGTTTGAAATTAGGGAGCGTGATGCCTTTAGCTTTGTTTTTCTTTCTCAAGATTGTTTTGGCTATTCAGGGTCTTTGTGATTCCACACATTTTTAGAATTGACTTGTTCTATTTCTATGAAAAATGCCATTGTAATTTTCATAAGGATTACATTATATTATACATTGAATCTGTATAATACTTTGGGTAGTATGGGCATTTTAACATTACTTCTTTCAATCCATGAGGCACAAAATATCTTTCCATTTATGTATGTCTGCTTCAATTTCTTTCATTGCAGTTGTCCATACACTGATCTTTCACTTCCTTGGTTAAATTTATTCCTAGGTATTTTATTCTTTCTGATGCAATTGCAAAAGGGATGGTTTGCTTAATTTTTCTTTCTGATAGTTCATTATTAGTGTAAAGAAATGGTTTTGTGCCATGCAACTGTATTGAATTTATTAGCTCTAACAGTTTTTTTTTAATGGCGTCTTTAGGGTTTTCTATATATAATATCACCTACAAATAGTGTGACAGTTTTACTGCTTCCTTTCCAATTTAGATGCCTTTTCTATTTCTTGCCTAATTGTTCTGGCTGGGGCTTCAATACTGTGTTGAAAAACATTGGTGACAGTGGACATTCCTGTCGTGTTCCTGATCTCAGAGGAAAATGGTTCAGCTTTGCATCATTGAGTATGACGTTAGCTGTGGGCTTGTCATATATGGCCTTTATTATGTTATGTTTGCTCCATACACACTATATTGAGAGTCTGTATAATAAATGGATGTTGAATTTTGTCAAAAGCTTTTTTCTGCATCTATTGAGATAATCATACAATTTTTATCCTCATTTTGTTAATGTGGTGTATCACACTGACTGATTTGCAGATGTTGAAACATCCTTGCATCTCTGGAATAAATCCACTTGATCACGCTGTATAATCCTTTTCATGTACTGTTGAATTGAGTTTGCTAATATTCTGTTGAGGATTTTTTCATCTATGTTCATCAGGGATATTGGTCTGTGATTTTCTTTCTTTGTAGCATCCTATCTGGTTTTGGTATCAGGGTAATGCTGGCCTTGTAAAATATTTTTTGATAAGTTCCCCCCTTGTATACTTTGGAAGAGTTTGAAAAGGACTGGTATTACTTCTTTGACTATTTGGTCAAGTTCACCAGTGAAGATGTCTGGTCCTGTGCTTTTGTTTGTTTGGAGGTTTCTGATTACTGATTGAATTGCTCCTTGTTAGTGTTCACATTTTCTATTTCATCATGATTCAGCTTTAGTAGATTGTATGTTTCTAGGAATTTATCCATTTCTTCTAGGTTGTCCAATTTCTTGAAAGAACTGTAACTACTTCAACATAAGTATTGTATCTAGCACATCAGAGGTGCTTAATCAAATATTTGTTGATTCACCGAAGCAACCCATATGGCTCTATCACAAACTGCTCAGGGTTATGGTTATAAACTCATTTTTTGGGGCCGGCCAAGTGGCTCAGTTGGTTAAGAGCTTGCTCAAGAGTGTGAGCTCTGAGCAACAGGGTCGCTGGTTCAATTCCCAGCCCGAGCTGAGCTGCCGCTGAGCTGCCAACAGGTGGCAGGATGGCTAAGCTAAAAAAACAATAAATAAAATAAAATCATTGTTTTTAACCATAAGAACCATGATTGGATTAAAAAAATAAGCTGAATAATTGGGGGCTGAGGTGTACCACAAATACAAAGATCACTAAAAGTAGAAAGTACAGTCTGGGTTTGAGTATCTCCTGGAAGACTACGGTAGTGAACACTGTGGAATCCCGATTGCCACTAACTGGAATTACTCTCACTACTACTTTCTGTAGCCACTCCTTGTCCACTCAACCTTCTTCAATAACATATTTCCTTTTTATAACTTATTCTACATTGTCTAAAAACTATAACTCCAACAAAAGAGCCTGGGCATGGTTAAAGCTGACAAAATACATGATAGAAATTATTAGTTTCTCTTTGTCAGAAGCACCAACTCAATGAGATGGTCAACTTAAATAAGAAGTGAGAAGTCATGACTGGGAGAACAAAGGCAAGGAAGAGATGATGCAAGCCTAAAACTCATGGCTCCTCATCTTTCCTGCATTTTTCTGAGACCCAGCAATATAGTCTTGACCTTGATAACCTCCATAGGGCCTCACCAAAAGAGGACAGAAAAGAACTCAGAAGTATTTTGGCCCCAAAACATTTTTGAATCAACTTAGAGAAAGTTATGAAACTCACAGTTGTCATACTTGACTTGCATCCAGAAACACAACTCAAATGAAGCATGTAGTCTAAATGGTTGATGATTTTCAGCTGGATGTACTTTTCAGCCACCTAAAATGAAAAATCATTCTCTAATCTCACCCTAATAAAACTCTTTGACCTGGCAAAAAAAAAAAGGCACTATACCATTGACCCTTGAACAACATGGGTTTGAAATGCACAGGTCCACATATATGTGGATTTTTTTCAATAAATATATTGGAAAAAATTTTGGAGATTTGCAACCATTTTAAAAAACTCACACATGAACCTTATGATTTTCTTAATTACATTTTCTTTTCTCTAGATTTCTTTATTGTAAGAATACAGTATATGAATAGTACATAAAACATACAATATATGTATTCATTGATGGCTTATGTAATCAGTATTCCAGTCAACAGTAGGCTATTAGTTAAGTTTTGGGGGAGTCAAAATTATACGTGTCCTTTTTACTGTGTGGGGGGGTTGGTGCCCCTAACCCCGTGTTGTTCAAGGGTCAACTGTATGCCTTTATGGCAAAGTGAAGAGAAGGGGTAAGTAACAGAATCAGTCTACATAGTTTTGTACTTTGAAACACTTGATATTTATAGATTAAATACTGTCTAGAAGGTCAAAACCTGTAAAGAACCTATTTCCATACCTGATACAAAGTGAATCATCTTTTATTCAACTCATACCACAGAAGAGTTTTACTTTTAGCTGTACAAATTTCCCAAGGGGACTTCTAGTTGCGTTATTTCGAATCCCAAAGGGATGGGCTGGAAAGGGGGTACCCCAATCTTTCTCTACTAGTGGATGGAAATGATATGGAGTCATGTCTTGAGTCACTTAGAATGTTTATTTACTCAGAAAATAAATCTACATTACTTTTGTCTACGAGGCAATATCATTTCTCAAGGCTGGGGTTTCCCTAACTCCTCCTCCCCACTTGTAGGCTCATACTACACCATATTCTGGCAGTATTGAGTTCATATTGCTAATGTACTACTTACTACGTTGCATTAGAGCCAAAACATGTACTTAATGTGTCTTTCCCGTTACAAATTTGGTTTAACTCTAAATCATTCTTTATTCAGCTTTGTATCAACATGCTTGATATATAGCATGTTTGCGAAATATGTAAATCAATGGGTAAACTCATTCATGGTTAGCTTCAAGAAAACTGAATAGATCCATTAAAATAGCCCAGAAGCAATATTAGATTAGATTAACAGAAAACACGAAGGTTTCAGTCTCGTTTTTTGAGGTAGACTCTCTATTTACCCATATTCTAATCAGTAATTCACTTATGTATTTCAGAAAAAACTGGAAGAGATATTCCTTGTGTTAGACTTTGAAAAGCATCATGTAAGAATAACAGAGATGAGAAGAGTTCATTTTAAAATATATTTTTAAAAGAAATAAAATTTTTAAATGAGATATGTACCCTTACACTCTGACTGCTATTTGAGAATAAGAATGAAAACCATTGATTATCTGAATTATTCGATTTACATAAGGAAACAGAAAGACAAAGCTGCTTGTAAGCTTCTGGGACCATGAGTCTGAGTCAGAGCTGTACATTCCTTAAAACAACCGCCATATAACTGGGGTGTGCCTCTCAAAATCAAGCAACCTTTGGCAATATATGCCTGGGCAGTAAGGCGCAAGAGAAAGTCACTGTCAACAGAAAAGGAAATTCAAATCCTATATTCAGGCAAATGATTAATGAAAATGTGGGATAAAATAAACCCAAACTTTACCTTGTTTTTATTCATAAGAAACCATACAAAGTACTAACATAAGAATTTAAAAAGGATACAAAAGCATCTGGAGGCCACATAATCATTTCAGTAACTAAAGAAAGAAAGAATTTGCTATCTCCAATAATCTGAAAGTTAGCCCAACGTATTCCAGGAAAACCTTCCTTCTATCTCTAGTCCAGTTATGTATGTGTACACATAATATACATTTCATTTGATTTGATTTTTCTGATGATTAAAGTAATACTTGTAAAAACTGTTTTGGCTAATCAAATGTATAATATAAGGGAGACAGTAAAAGTCCCTTTGTATTCTAACCTCCTAGAGATTATTGGTGTTTGGTTCTTCCGCTTTTTATGCACATACTGGTATATATATACTTTCTCTTTCTCTTGTTTTTGCAAAAAATGGGATCATTGGGTACATAGCTATACAACCAGCTCATTGTTTTTCTGATTTATGATAGACAATTCTGTATCATGACAGTGTTCTACCTGATTCTTTTCAATGCCAGCCTAGAATTTTACTGTGTGACCATCCCAAAATTTATTTAACCAGTTCTCCAACTGGTAGCTGATACATGGCTCATTTTAAACACTACAGAATTTAGATTTTTAGAGCTAGAAAAGACGATGAAGAGTTGGTGTTATAGACTCCTAGGTTGTCACTTCAGAGATGAAAACACTGGTGTATCCAGATACGGCAGAATATGAATCAAAAAGAACTGCAGCTTGGCTTGGTGGCAGACAGGGTAGTGCAGGCCCCGCTTTTCTCAACATTTACAAGTTGAGAGCTCCAACTCTGGAGCCAGACTTCTGGGTTTGCTTCCCAGCTCCAGTGTTTATGAGTGGAGCTACCTTTGCCAAATCACTTAACCTCTCTTGGGCTCATTTTTCTTATCACGATAATAATAAAGTTATTGGCAAGATTAAATGTGTGATAATATAAAGTACTTAAAATATTACCTTGACAATAAAGCAATGGTTAAATGCTATTTATTATTGTAATAACAGGCTGAATGTTTGGGTACCACCACCCCACACCCCAATTCATAAGTTGAAATGCTAACTCCCAACGTGATAGTATTAGAAGGTGGGGCCTTTAGAAGTTGCTAGGTCTTGAAGGTAGAGCTCTCGTGAGTGGGATTAGTGACCTTATAAAAGAGACCCGAGAGAACTCTCTCCTCCTTGCTTCCACCATGTGAGGACACGACATCAAGACAGAGCTGTCTGTGAACCAGAAAGCTAGAAGTCACCAGACACAGAATCTGGTAGAATCTTCACCCTAAACTTCCCACCCTCCAGAACTGTGACAAATAAATGCTGTTGCCACCTATTCTATGGTACTTTGTTATAGCCACCCGAACTAGCACAGTTATTGTTATTATTAGACCATCCTACTTCGAGCTTACTTGATACAATTAAAATTTCTGTTCTCTGTATAAGTAGACTAGAAAACACAAACTACTAGGTGTTATTCAAGATCTGGGTATTTATATAGCCATGTTATTTCTTCATTATTCTTTATCTACTAAAATATGAAACTATGCGATTAAGTTACGGTGAGATAATTGAATTAAGAATTATAAATGATTTAAGTATGTCCAATTGAAACAGAACTCAGCAGAAATGTGAACAAACATTTATTTATGTTAGTTATCAGTTACCTATATAAGCCTCGTTGGAATGAGTAATGGAGGAAGAAAAGGAAATCAAAATAATCAGCCCTACTATATTTTCATTCATATGAATTTTACAAAAAGAATGACAACTTTCAACTCCAAAGAATACACCAGTGAGTATGTATTGATTCTCAAGCAGTAAAAACACCTGCTCCAGGTGGTAGGCTAATATTTGTGGGAAACAGGTGTGTTGGTCTCAGCTCTTGTAAGATTCCTTTAATATTGGTGGTGTTATTGGTTATTCTGTTTTATTTTTTATTTCCTGCTTAAAACACATTAGACTACAGTGTATTAGCAGAGTCCGAGTGTTTGAACATCTTTCAATAACAAGATCAGAATGTTACATACTTTTGAGGAAAAGTCTAATTAATAACCCATCAGGAAAAGCAGGGAGTCCTGAAAGTGTCCCAAACCAGAGCATCTTAATTCTTATTTGGAAGCTGCTCCCTTTAATATTCCCAGTAGCAGCTACATGTTACTTTTTCTTTATTATTCAAAATCACGAAATTTTAGGTCATAGGAGACTTTGCACTTTCATATGATCCAATAATTGTTTGTTTTTTGTTGTTTTTTTTAAAGCAGAGTTAATTTAAAAACTTAGCAGATTTTGGGTATACAGTCACCATAATGGCTCAAGAGCGTTAGAGTGCAGTACAGAACTTACTTGTAAAAGTTAAATGTCTAGAGCATTTTGGCTGGTCCAAGACTAAAAGTTAGGAGGACAAATGTATCTGAGTCTATATTTCAAAGAACTCAGCTCCTCATTTGATACTTGATTTAGACTTGAACTTAACACTCTTCAATTTGAAATATTTTTATCTATTTAAAGTTTAAACTTGAGTATCTAAGAATAAGGGGATATTTTCACAACTCCATTTAAATAAATAGTCAAGCAGTACTCAGGTCAAAGGTTAAAATATCTCAGGCCATATTTCTTTCTCTAGTCTATACCCCCAATCAGGTAAACAAGCTTCAGTTGTTAAAATTATATAGCTTGAACCCTAAAGAAAAAGCAGTGAAATGTATATTCTTTTGAAATCATGGGAAATTTCACTTTGAAGATAGGTCAACAGCATAAAGAAATAAAAATAGTCAATTACCATACTGCTGACCCAGCTTTGCAGTATGCAAGCTCTAAAAGGTTTTTTAAATTTATCTTTATTAATAGTTTTTTTTGGTTTTGTTTTTGTTTTTTGAGCTGAGCCATCCTGCCACCTGTTGGCAGCTCAGCGGAGCTCAGCTTGGGCTGGGACTCGAACCGCTGTTGCTCAGAGCTCAAATTCTTGAGTGAGCTCTTAACCAACTGAGCCACTCGGCCGGCCCAGTTTGTTCGTTTTTTTTAATTCTAGAAAACCAAAACAAGCACAAAACTGGAAAAGATCAAGCCTGCATCTCATCCCATTCCACTCCTAAACTTGGTCTGTGCCCTAGAAAGTAGCAAACAAAAAATACGTAAGGCCAGTCATTCCTGGGTCCTCAGCAGATTCCTTGTTTAGGTGACTAATTCCTTCTTTGCTCTGTATGTGTTAATATATGAGGAGCAATTCCATGGGATCTCCTTTTTGTCTCACTTAAAAAGCCCACTCTGAAAATCTGCTGACAGAAGCATCAGGAATTGGAAGTGTAAGACAGAAGGAAAAGGTGAGGAAATACTAATCTGGCGACACATTGCACAGAGGCAACAGGAACTTGCCTGGGTGTTCTCCAGATAATGAGAAACATCTCCTGAATGCCAAGGAGACTTCAAATGACTGCTCTTTTAACATGCCTTTCAGGTAAATGTCTTAAGGCCTGTGTCACAGAGAAGCACCTGAACAGGAGGGGTTGCTCCTGCTTCATGATCACACTAGCTTTTGAACATAATTAAAACTAATCCTTTTACCTGCCTACATTTCTTACAAGCAATCTGTCTAGTGCAGTACATAAAAAAGGTCTGGGTGCTTTGCACGAACAAGATTCAATCAGTACTTCAACATTTAGGGGGGGAAATGCAAGTCCAAACAACAGCTGTTCATTCACTTATTTCAAACATTCAGCTATTTTAAAAGGCTTAGAAGTCACAGAGCACAATGGTGTATGAGAACCACAAGCCCTCAGCAGAGGCACAGCAACCACATTTGCTTACCTGGAGCTTTGAGAGACAGCGCGGATATGAAAACCTTAGAGAAGGAAGCACGTATGCCATGACTTGCATTAAAAAACAGGCTGCAGAAACAACAAGTGTTTTACAAATCAATTTACGGTGCATGCAGGGGTATTATGCAAAGAAGGGTAGAAAAAAATTCCTCTCTCTCAAAATGTAGTTGATACAGTTATAAACCAATTCCCTAAAAGGTATTTAGGAATAAAACTGTATAAAAAGTTTGTCATCAATAGTTTTGAAGTGCTTATTGCCAGAGTAAAATGTATTTTCTGTGGCACCTAAGTCAAGACATTCCCCGCATTTTCCCTTGGTTCATACCATAAATGCCATGTGAGGACAGTGGCACTGACCTCTCCGTAACCCGGGTGTACAGGTCACCTTTACATACTCTTCCCCGCTCTCTTTTTCTTTCTTAATATACACACACACCTCTCACTTGTTGGTATAAACCTCAGGGGTCATAAGTTAGCTTTAATACTAAAGAACAGAAAATATAATTATCCCTAATTAATCAGAAACAAAAAGTTTTAATACACTTCTAAACCAAACAGGGTAACATCTAACTTCTCCTGGTCATTTAACCATCAACTTCAACTATATAACACGTAGCCAAGAATACAGATGGAGGGGGAAAAAAGGTATCTGGGTCGTCAAAGTAGGCATGCCAATGTGCATTAACTATAAAGTTTATGTACTTCATTCATAGCAAAAGTCCTCAGGCTCTTACTCACAACCTAATGACATTCGTTTTAGATACAATTCTAACAAATTAGGTTATCTGGTTTCTAAGGCCTCGGCAGATTAAAACCATGAGGGTGAAAGGATAGGAAGAAGAAATTAGGGATGGATATCTTCAAGAAAAAGGAGGCAAAGTGTAGCACACATTTACTGAGTATTTACCAAGTGCCAGGCCTGCACGCAGCACTTTGAATACGTGGTCTGAACCTTTCTAGAAGAGGAATCAGAAAAGGGGGCCATATGCCAAGAATAGGAAGAGAACTTAATCTTCTATAAGCCATTTGATTCAAAAACCACTCCTTTTCCACTAAACTGTATCACCTCAAAATCAACAAAAAACACTGTTTCTTGACACTAAGGGTCTGAAAAATAAGAATACAAAGCCTTCAGCAAGAACGCCATTGTAGAGGGACACAAAAAAGCCTAAAAAAATCAAGCATTACTAAAATTCTCCTAAAGGCATCCCTATATAAAAAAATTTTTTTAAAGAAAGGTACAGTCACGATTCTCATAGATATAAACATGTATCAAAGATTCCATCTAACTCATAAATTAATTAACAAGAGAAATGAAAAAAATGTTACAACCAGCTCAAAAAAGTCAAAGAACCACTAATGGAATGTCACAAAGGAAAATTGAAACGAATGCGTGAACACTAGTCAATTGCATTCCCCAGGACATAATAATTTGCATTTATGGACAAGAATTATTTACACTGCTTTCAGTTTTCTACAAGTTCTAGTTCTACAGAGCTATAAAATGGTCTAGTCCAAGACGAAGATTTAGGCCCCTATGGATCAAATAATCCCCAGGCATGACAGCATTGCACTGAGAGGATATTCAAGTCTTTTTGGCCCATTTCAAAGTATTACACTTTTTTATTACATCAACATTGTGCTGCAGTACAATAATTGATAACTGTACACTAGCTTCAGGATACTCTACTTACAAAGATTAAATATGTGTTAAAAAAACTTTTAAAACTTTCCATCTAGTTGATTGCCTCTGAACTTCACATACGTAGACCTGTCTTTCCTAGTGATGCTGGATGAATGTTGTTACAGTGGAATGTACACGACAGGCCCTTGACAAATGCTTGGGAGGTGAGGGGGGATGGTTAGGGGATGACTTCTCCAGGTATTTCCAGCATCACAACTCCCCTTTCTTATCCATTAGAATAGATTCTGTACAACTGACTGTTGGACACCATTTGATTTCTCAAGTCAAATAACATCTTATTCCTATTTCCTAATATTGTAAGACTGTGAAAGTGTAAGCAAATGTTGAGAGATTTACTTACAGTTAATTCTATAAAATGATATTTTTGGTGATCTCCATGTCATTCAAACAAGCTTCTACTTTTCAGCTCAGTAGCACTGATTTTAAGACTCTTGAGATAATTTTAATCACGGTAATTCTTAAATATGTGTGGAACGATCAAATATAACCATTCAATATACCAATGAATGTTCCCCAGAATTGGTTTATGGCCTGTCAGTCAATAGAGAAATTTTCAGTGATCCTGAGGAAGATAAGAACACAGGGTTGTTTTTTTTCATTCTGATAAAGTTATCTTTATTCAATTTTAAAGAATTTGTTTATTCAAAGATTATAATCTTGCTACTGGGGATTGAGGGGTAAAAGACTTTTCTGTCATTAAATGAACTCAGTTACAGTCCATAAGTGCTGCTTTTCTAATATCCTTGTTGACAAAATAAAGCCCTACATTTGCCCCCCTCCCAAGTATTTTGTTTGTTTTTAATATTATGGTTCTGTGAAATCCAAAAATTGAGAAGCTACTACCTAAGGTTGAGTGGTAAAAGATATATAAGTTATATACAATTTTCATTTTGAGAATCAACGTCTGTATTTGTCAAATGTTCACCAAACCACAAAATGTTTTATTGTAATCATTACATTACTAACAGTGAGGGCAAAAAGCAAAAACTAAAGACTGAACTTTTCCATTTACAGCCACAAACATTTGCGATGAAAAGCAAATCACATACTACTATTATCTATGCCAGACTCCATTCTAGTCAGTGTAATTCCCACAGAAGGCTTGCAGGAATTTTGTACTACCCATGTTTTCAAGAATTAGGACTTTCACTTTTCTTTCTCTCTCAACACTTCTGAGAACCTAGTCTTCAGCTGTCACATATGAGCTAAGATTTTTGGCAGATGTATATTACTTTGAATGGCTCATCAGTACCTATGTTACCTAAACACGAAGTTCCATTATCCCCTTGTCAATTAAACTAACTCCAGACTGTGGCCTTCTTAAAATCCTTGACAAACTACCCAATGCCTAGTATTCTTTCTAGAAATGAAAGATAGTGTACACACCCTAAATTTCTTATAAGTTTTGCATTTGTTTTCCTAACTTTTTATACTTAGGGGTAGAAATAAGATTTAGCATGGTGGATCAGAGGCCATAATTAAGGCAGTGATTCTGAACATTTTGCCTATTTTAGAGCAAACAAAATTCATTCAGAATCCATGTATTCATATAACTTGTAAAATATTTTTCATGGAAGTACTTGGAAAAAATTTACTTATTTCCTAATAATCATCTTTGCTGTCAATTCTCTTGCACTTTTCTAACTCCCCCAATTGCATGCTCCTGAAAACCCCTAACAACTGCTATGGTGTGGAAAGCACCACTCTGGGTAAAGTACTTTCCAAGTACTTTGGGAGGATTATCACATTTAATCCTCACAACTCCCCTGGGAGATATGCACTTTAATCAGCCCCCAGTGACCATAAGGGAACTGCAGCTCAGAGAAGTCACATGCCCCAGATTACACAACACCATCTGAAATTTGAACACAGGTCTAATTTGCTTTCAAAAAAAAAAATTAACCATTGCACCGGACTGCCTCTTAGGGAAAACACACGGGGTAAAAAAGTTATGAGATGTGGTTTCTTTTCAATAGAACCAAAGTTTAGGGACTGCCCTTGGATCCCAAAATAGCAGATGCCCCAGAGTTACTGTCCATCTTCACTGGCTGGCCCATCTGACATCTACTGAAGAGCAGTTCTTTGATGACAGGGTGTCATTATCTGGGAGCTGAGGGACACACTACTTAATTATTATACCTGAGGTCCAACAAGAAACTAAAACCTAGTATCTTGTGTATGATTCATCATTTGAGCACCATCATACTCGTAGTTAAGTAACTGTTAGGTCACTGAAATTTTGCTGTGGAGAACTAAATACGTGAAAGGCAAGCTCCTGTCCTCTAGAAACTTGCAGTCAAAGCCATGAATAAAACAAAGATGGCCTCCAGAAACAGTCACTAGAGGTCCCTGAGAGTCACTATTAACTTCCTTGACTGTTTCCTCAAATTCACACTTTCCTGAGGAATGGAAGAGGGGAATATAAACACTGGTGCATACTTGAAAAATACCTAGTAGAACAGACTAAACTGCTTCTCCTGCCAGCATTTGCATTTATTTGCACAATCTAGATTAGCAATATCACATTAAGAGACCTAAAGAAGAAAACCAAACAGTGGGAGTAATAAACACTGAAGTTTTACTTATTCAACAGACCCAAAGTCCAAGTCCATTTACTCCTAGCAGTTATATCACTTATGTACGGTTACAAGACATGGTGGTTACAAACGAATTCCCTCATTTCAAGTACAATAACTAGGACTCCCCAAAGTGTACAGCCTAGAAGGGTGCCAGTAGCATCCACTTTCTGGGTGAATGTTCTTCACTCATTCAACCAACAGCTCAGAGGTGAACCTGGAAGTGGTGCTCTGTGCCTTCATGAAGTTATAGTCTAGAGGGGAAGTTCAAGAGTAAATAAAGAGAAACACAAACATTTAAAAACTGACAGTGAAGGGGCAGCCGAGTGGCTCAGTTGGTTAAAAGCTCACTCAAGAGTGCGAGCTCTGAGCAACAGGGTCACCGGTTCAATTCCTGGCCCGAGCTGAGCTGCCACTGAGCTGCCAACAGGTGGCAGGATGGCTCAGCTAAAAAAAAACAAAACCCGACAGTGAGTGATGCTATGAAGGAAAAGAACCAGGGTACTTTTAAAAAGTTTAACAGAGGTAACCCAACTTACAGGGAGAGTTAGGAAGTCATCCCAAAAAAAAAAAAAAAAAAGATACCTTAGCTGAAAGATGAATAGGAGTTAGACAGACAAAGAATGAGAAAATTATCTCCTAGGGAAAAGGAACTGTAGTTGCGTAAGCCTTGAGAAAGAAAAGGATTTGATTTGTTCTAGAAACTGAAAAACCCGTGTAGTGGAGCAGCAGACATTGGGGAGAAAGGAGGATGAAGCCACAGGAGGAGGTAAGGACAGCCAAAGTATAAACACACCTACACCCCAAGTCTCCAGCGCCCAGCAAAGATAGGTTAGAAGTCCCATGCTCAACATTGAGATGTAGAAGAACTGATGATGATGAATATCCAAAACCCAACATTTGAGAAAAAAAAGAAGCAATATTTAAAAATATAATAAAATTTCAAAATTCTTGAGTGGCAGCCATTTGGAACTGGAAAGGCTTATCTAATCTAAGCCTCAGACCCTTCTAAAGAGTTAACAGAGGAGGCCCACACATGGATGCTGTTATTCTCCCTTTGCCTCCTTTTTCAGAGAAACCATGCCCCCATCGAGGCTCTTGGGTGGCCGGTACCACGTGATGAGAACAGAGAGAGACTCAAAGCTACTGTTCCATACGAGCACAGGATGTGGCACACTCCTGCACCCATGGTTCCTTCCAGTCTGCCCGTGTGGGAGTATCTGTGTGCACTGGGGAAGTAAGAGAATAAAAAAAACTGTCCACCTGCACGTAAAACCCTTCCAAAAGAGGCGCTTTACTTTCCCGTCCATGTTACCTCTTCCTAGAAGTGTGAGAGGCACAAGCATCTAACCCAGACCGAACAGCCTCTCTTAGCCTTCTGTTCTATGGGGCTGCTCCCTGCACACATCCTTTCTAACCACGCTGCCTGGTGAGGAGGCAATCTATAATTATAGAAAAAAGAGAAAAGACTTCTGAGTAAAGTGGCAGGTCCAACACAGTCATTTACTTTCACCTTCTCCTCAAACTGCACTAAAATGATTAAAAGAGGGATTTTTTTTTTTTTTTTAAAGAATGACATACAGCTACTTGGACAGAGAAAATAACTGCAACATTTTGGAAACTAGAAAGCAGAAGAATGAGTGGTGACTGTGACCCAGCAGATCAGAAGAAGCTGAATCTAAACCATCAGGAGGGGAAAGGAGACACAACATAGTTGGCCTGCAGAACTCCCAAGCAGCTCAGGAATTGGTGGGATCTGAGATCCCTTACAAACTAGGCTGAAGGTGGGGCTACCAACAGGAAGATGGGCGCAAAACCCTTTAAGGAAGAGCTTGGAGTTCTAGATCCTTCCTCCCATTGCAAATAGCTGTGCAACTGCCCCTGTCCACCCTGGTGGAAGACTATACCTTCATTTCCTAGAAAGGATAAAACAAGTATCTGAACTGAGGGTCACAGGCACACAGTACAGCAGGGTTATGGGCAGAAAAGAGGCATTAAGTAAAGCTAGCATAGTGACTACTGAGATCCCTCGGCTCTTTTCCCCACTTGATTCCCAGAGCAATGGGGGCCAGGCTTATATTTTCCAGGCGGCAGCAGGAAAGATTTCTTCTTGGGAATATCTGACCAGCCCAAGAGAGAAAACCTAAAGGTACGATTATGGCCACCACCACCACCACCCCCGCTCCCCAATAAAACCACCAAAATCCCTGGGGTAAGATACACAGTAGACAGTTCCCAGCCGTGCACACAGAACTCTGACTTAGCTTTATCTACCCCACTTTTAGATTTAAGTAGACAGACAAGAATTGCCAGGCATCTAAGAAAAGCCATTAATATGAAAGAAGCCTAACAGGGAAAAAGAGCAACTTGGGATAAACAGCTATGAGATGAAAACTTAAGTATATATATTATTAATATAAAAAAATGCCTAAAGTTAAAAGAAAATTCTACATTCATTAAAGAAGAAAAGCAATAGGATGCTACAAAACAAAAAAGAGCTCTTGAATTGGGGGGGGGTGAGCGGGAAGGAATGGTTGAACAGAAATTTAGAACTCAATAAAAGGTTTAAAGATAAATTTGAAAAAATCTCCCAGAAAATAGAACAAACGGACGAAGAGATGAAAAATACAAGATAAAAGTTACAGAAAGTAGAGAATCGCTCTAGGAGAGCCAACGGAGAAGAGAAAAATAAATCCAATAAAGTTTCATGGAACTTGAGGACTTGATTTTTCAAATTGAAAGGGCCTGTTCACTATGAAAATGGTCACACACCAAAGGCACTGTGAAATTTCAGAGGACTGGAGTTTCCAAACAGGATTAAAAACAAACAAAAAACAACAAACAACAAAAAATTACCACCACCAGAAAAAAACAGATCAGACACAGAGTTCAGGATCAAAATAACGCCGTTTCTCTGGAGAGCAAAATTGGAAGCTTGGAAGCGAATGGAGCAATGTTTTCAAAACTGTAAGGGAAAATCATTTCCAACCTAGAATTCTACACCAACTAGACCATCAATCATGAGTCTGATAAGCAAATTGTCAAAAAATTGACCTCCAATGCACCCTGGAATAAGCTAAGAAAGGGGGAGAGCTGGAAGCCGGCAAGGATCTTAAGGGAGGAGAAGGGAGTCCTCAGCATGACAACGAAGGAGGCCTGGGGGTGGCAGCCTTGCAGCAGCCCCGTCACCTGGACAGCAGCCAGTCCAGATGAGAGATGGGACCCTCTGGGAGAACTGTCACCAGGAAGATGAACTGATAGAACTGTATCCCATACTTGTTTGAAACTATTTTAAAAAGGAGATTTATGCAACTGTGGGGGGATACTAAGAAATGAATTGATGAGAACATAACAAACAAAATTACCTATAACAAACCAAGTAAATGGCAAAACATGACAATTGCTAACTCTAGGGGAAACAGAGTGAGTTGAACAAGAAGGAAACGTACTCATAACGTGTATACCACATGACAGCTATGACTAGCGTTTACAAAGGCAGAACACTGTAGACTCACGGAGCTACTCAAAATGATGACATTAACCACATTGGCAAGATGAGGATGGGCAGGGAAGGTAAAGGGGTGGATTGGGGGTGCACAGGAGGAGGGGGAAAAAAAGAGCTAAATCCTCATCTTCCAACAGATAATACCTAAAACTGAAAATATCAAGAAGTAGCCACATAAGCACATTATTTAGAATGATGAAAGTAAATACAAAAAGAGTGCTAAATATTTAGTTGAAAGTGAAGATAGTTGGAGAGAGGAGTTAGAGGGAATTAGAAGGGAAGAGAAAGATGTCACTACCGATTTTCATAATATGCTTTATAAAATTTGACCCTTTTAAAATATGTTCATATATAACCCTGCTAAAAATACAAACTAAATGATAAAAAAGCAAGAGATATGGAATTTAATATTCACTTCTGTATCCCTTATAATATTAGAAAAATATGCATGGTTGTATGTCACAGCACAGGTATTGTCATTTAAAAAGGGGGGTGAGGTGGGGATAATGTTGAGGTTTTCTTTGGTTGAAAGCACATTTATTGAAAAAAAAAATTACTCACCTCAGGTCATTTGTCAGTATCTAGACACTGGCCAGACACGCTGTATAGAAAGGCTAATTTGTGAACAGTTATTTGCAAAGTCAACATTCTTCCAGTCTTTTAAACTGGCAGCCTTTTTTATTTTTCATCTTTTATTTATTCTTCGCCCACTTTTTCCCTCAAAGAAGTGAAGCAAGTATCTTCTTCTTACACTACAATTTTCTCTTCAAAATATAAAGATACACAGTGAGTTAGAGCACTATAGAGTGTTAATTAGAACATACTTTCCGGAATAGCTAGAGACAGTTCTTTGAAAAAGGAACAAAGGGAATAAGTGGTAAAAATAAGATTTGTTCTTTGTGTCTTAATATTTAGCTTGAACACAATGCTGAAATTTTTACTCCTTTATATCTTTCATGTACGCTGAACAGCCAAAGAAGTAAACATAACAAACGTAATTCACAAAAACAAGCTTTTTCTGGGTTATTAAGTAGTTCTTACTAAAAAGCAAGAAATGTCTAAATGCACCCACTTCAAATCATTAGTAAGGTTCTGTGACAAAGACACTGTTATCCTAAAATTCCTCAAATTACAAATTTTGTCTTTCATGAACTATAATTTCTTAAGCAAGGCACGAAAATTTTAATACAAAGGACAATGTTGCCCACTCTCAATTTCCAACTAATTTACTTCTAATATTTTCTTGGAAATCTGTATTTTCAAGATAGTGCTTTGAAGGAACTCAATGTGCTATTTCAAAAAATAACATACTGTGAAATATATTGTATTGATCAGAATAGAGCACTGCAAGCTGCCATTACAGAACCCAAGCTCACCCCGAAGTTTCCACCCCCAGAAAACTCCTCTGGGACTGAACGATACCTGTGCAATGGCAAAACCTCTAAGGCACCTGGGCCTTCAAATTAAGAGGCCATTCTGAATAAAGTACCTTAATTTTCTAAAGAGAGTTTTGTTGCTGTTGTTGCTTCATTGTTTGAAGTGACTAATCCGCAAGAGGGTTCCAGGTATCCTGAAGGATTTATAAAAGCATAAATATCTTAGAATTGGAAGCGGCCTTAAATATCATATAGCCCTTTCCTTGTAGATGCAAAGCTGGCACAGAGAAGTTAACTCAGTTGACAAAAGACTCTTCGTTAATTCAGTCTCCTAGAACCCGACCAAGTGCTCTTTCTGCAATAATACATTACACAGTTTGCAAAACCAGTACAGTTACTATCTGAAACTTTGCAACCGGTATGAAAATATACATATTTTTACTATGTAGTTTTTGTTTGTCTTTGTATTCCCACATAAGGGGCTGCTCTGCCTTCACACGAAATCAAACTAGGGTTCTCTTTATTGTTCAAAAGACAGACTATCCAATTATAGCTGTTACAGAAACCAGAAAAGTATTTCCAGTTTATCTTCTCATATCAGGTTAGTGATTTGTTTGGTGTGCTCAAAGCAGTACATGTGGTCACAGAGTGGGTGCTACTGTCAGCTCTCTCCTGGTCCCACTAGATCACAAAAGGCAACAAGTTGGGGGAGGGGAGACTGTTTCATCAGTTAAGACTTGAAGATCCACCAACAGGCCCTAGTCACTGACGGAAAGCCCTGGCAATTTTCCTTACCTATGCTCTAGAAAGCAATTCTTTAGACCATTATAGTATTGGATCATCAATGAGCTGATATGATATGTAGCACTTAAATGAAACATGTTTCCATTTTCATCTTGCTTTTTAAAAGAAAATCAGTGACAAATATAATCAGAAAGTTTAGGAAGGAAATAAAAGTTAATGGACAAAGCCCACACGGGGAATCGGCTCCTCTGGGGCACATCGGCTGAACCAGACAAGGGCGGAAGACGAGCAGGTGGAAATGCTAAGCCTCATGTTTGTTCAGGGATCTTGGTTATTGGCTGACTCCATTGGCATGTGTGTGGCTGCAAGTAACAGAAAATCACTTTAAGGTGTTTTCAACCGGGGGCAGCAAGCTTCAAGGGCCAGAGAGGAAATATTTTAGGCTTGTGAGTCAAGTAATCTTTGTTACAACTATGCAACAAGGTCGTTGCAGCATGCAAGCAGCCATAGACAATACACAGCTGTCTATTTGTACAAAAACGGGCAGCCAGCCCACAGGTCAGAATATGCCAACCATTGGTTTAATCCAAATGCCAACCCCTGGTTTAAACAAAAAGCACTTACTTAGAAAGAAGCTGGCCTTTCAACCCCAAGGTGGCAAAGTTACACAAGCTCCAGATGTCACATCCATGTTCAAGGTGAGAGGAAGAACAATGGTGGGATGGGGTGGAGGAAGGCTGAGTTAACCATATTTGTCCCTTTTCACAGGGAACAAAAGTTTTCCCAAAAGCATATCAGCAGATCTCTCTGGCCCCCTCCTGCTTAGCCCCCCCATGCCCCCCAAAATAAGATCAGAACCAAGCAACACAGCCCAGGCTCAACACAAGAGTCATAAGCATCTTAGACAAATCATGATTCATTACCTGGGCCTAGACACATTGCTGCCTCAAATAAAATTAGCGTTGTCTTGGCAAGAAATGGTTCTTGGGTACACAGTTTAGTTTGTTGCATTGGACTTTATTGTTTACATCTTCTCTGTTGGTATAATCTGCTCAAAGGAAATAAAATGTGCTTTCTTGGCTTCGAACTCATTAGTCAAATGGAGATTGAGAAAGCTGAAGCATGATTGACAGGGTTAAAATACAACTAAAGGGCTGGCCGAGTGGCGCGGTGGTTAAGAGCTGGCTTGGGATGCCAGAGGGCCCCGGTTCGGATCCCATATATGAGGGTCAGTGACACTGCCCTCTACAGCTAAGATGCTGAACAACAGCTCAACCTGGAGCTGGGCTTTTCTGAGTTGCCGGCGACGGCGTAGGCTGCAGCCCCTGCTGCAGTGGGTTGCCATGGGCTACCGTGTGTAGCCAGCAGCCAGCATGAGCAGCCAGCAGCTGCAGTGAGTGGCCGTCCAGAAGCCGGCGACAGATGTGCCTCGCCCGGGAAGAGCGCAATGATGGTGCCAACTTGGGCCAGTGAAGCAACGTCCTCCACAACTAGACTGAAGAACAAAACGACAGCAACTTGTCTGTTCCCCTTCCCCCAATTCCCCAGCACTGTTCCCATCCCCCAATTCCCCAATAAAAAATCCTTAAAAAAAAACACACACACAAAAAAACCAACTAAATAAAATTGAATCTACCTCTAGCTCCCTACACATAGTGATTTAATGGGAAGGAAGCCGGGAGTGAGGAACCTGCATGGCAGTCCTGGTAGCCCGACTTTGTCACCTGAGCAGAAACACTTAACCTAGCCATGTCCCTGTTTCTCCAACTGGAAAAATGAGGTTGCTCAATGAGATGCTCTCTAAGGTCTAACAGCCTATGGTTCCTTTAAATACGCCGTCTGATTGAGCAAATACTATAGCATAAAGTATACAAAATGTCATTCTAATAATAGCCAAGCCTAATTTGCAAATGTGTAAAATGTGTAGGATTCCCAGAGAAAAGCCTTAAAGAAGAAAAAGGATTTTATTCAAATAACTCTTCACACATTGCTGTAAGACTGGCATTCCATTCTACCCTTCCAATTTCTAAGAAAACACACGTGTAAGAAGGCCAGTTAACTTTTTTAAAACGCTATAAATGTGTCTTGTAAAAATTATACTGTTTCTTACAACAAACTTAGAATTGTTCTCAAGTGCAAAATGCTAACTGTTCTAGCCAGACTACTAACTTAGGATGCTCCCCAGTCACCCCCTCCATCCCAGGACCCTAATTAAGCATTGCAAAAGATAAGGTGGTAGCAATTAGATTTACTCTTGAGATGCTGCACAAATGATCATCCTTATAACAATGAGTTAGAAATTAATAAAAAACAAAGTAAAAATCACTGCAGTTCCTTAAGGAATATATTTTGCAAGAGGAATTCCAATGAATAACTAACTTATTTAGCAATATGAGCTATACAGGAAGAAAAGGGAAGCAGGAAGGAAGGGGAGAGAGGAAGAGGGAGAGGAAGTTTTGGAGGAAAACTGTTTAGCAAAAATGTTTCCATCATTTTCTAGGAAATCGTCTAGTATTATATCCATATAACAGAGATAGATCATCATATTATTTTCAATAAGTTGTTCACAATTCACTTAAAAAATACACCTCAAACTAAGTGAATGCTGTAAGAATCATATCAATTAACGCAGAGAATTATTTCAATTTAGTGCATTTAATTCAATGCTTAAAAGACTTGAAAAGGGGCAAAGCTGAAAATTATTATATGGAAGGGAATATAATTTGTTGATATTTAATCTGAGCACCAATTACATCATTTTTTGTTATAACTGGTAAAATACACTTATCACTAACTTTGAGTGAGAAGTCTTTTAAAAAGAGCCCAAAAGAGTCATCTATCAAATGATGACTGCAAGGCAAGAGCAAAAACATAGGAGGTAGGTGGGGAAGGAATGAAGAGAAGGAGGAAGGGAGGGAAAAACCCACCAGCACAGAGATGCAGAGGCAACGGGAGGTTGGCAGTAAGCCTTCCGTCCAGGGCACATTTAATAGAGAATGCTTTCTTTAATAACGGGTATCACTTCATGCTTGCCACCAGAGCAGATAAGATACCCTGTGAGTGAGAATTCTGCGAGGATTCTGCCCCATAACAGAACAGGCCGCAGTTCTCAATCCTGGCATACCAAAGGGGTTAGCAGAGGTTTCCCCAAATGCCCACTCTCAGACAGATGAAAGAACTGCTTTTGAAAAATGCGGGAGCTTTTCACCCCCGCAAAGCCTGTTTCCCTATATATTGTCTGCCATGGCCGTCTCGGCGTTTTCATCAACCCCCCAGCCTCTCCACCATTTGTCATTTACACCAACATACAATAATAGGGAAACACATTTTCGGACATGCCTCAGCACGTCCCGGATGTGACCAACCCACATGATGCAAACTGTTTCGGATGAAAATGTGCAAAATACATCACGTAACCAGCTTAGGCCAAAAGACACACACACACACACACACACACACACACACACACACACACACACGCACACACACACACGAAGTTTACCCTGGAAGGTCCTGAACACGCCATGTGGGCATATCCATCCTTCCAGCTTCAAAAAAAAACATCAGTGATTGAGAATTTAGGAGGGTTTGGGTCATATTTATTTATTTATTTTAACCCCTCATGTCTCTCACTTTCCACGCAGGAACCGGTGACTCTTGCATTGCATAGTAGCTGTGACCCCACATTGGAAGGCGGGATGATCAAAGGCGACCTGGCCAGACTTGGGAAAACATTTCCACTGAGAATGGACATACTGCCTGTCAAAAGGTTATTCCCACCGCGTTGGAGCAGCAGATCACATTACTCCAGGGGACAGACATGAAAGGGCAGAATCTGGCCATAGTCACCCACATACATGTTTTTCTTTCCAACAAGGGCAAATGGGAGACACCAACCTGAACAGAACATCCTTCTTATCACTTGAGCCTGGCTGGGGGTGTGGAGGGGGCCTCTCTCTCCCTGATCAATACAGCTTCTAAGCTGCAGCCACTGTTTAATTCCTTTTATATTTTTCTTTTCATTCAGAAACAGCTCACATTCAGCAAGACTTTTCTGTCTTAAACTTTTTTTTTTTTCTCAAATCCGAGCAATCACAAGCTATATTCTGTGGAAGACAAAATAACTTTGGAGGCGTAAATCTTAATGTCAATGACAGGAAGGCTTTGGTGAACCATTACCATAAATCTGACAAACGCTAATTTGATGGGTGGCTGTATCTGTCTGCTGCACGGCCAGTCTAGACAGTCTATTGAGAAATCCTAAAACACAACTGTTTGTTCCCTGTAACACCATCTGGATATGGCAATAAGCGCCGACCCAGCGCCATTCACACATGGATCAAAGCACATGCTAATGCTATCATGAAGTCATACACATAAAAAATTCAATCTGAGAACTCGAAGCAATTTTCCTAAGTCTTCAGTGAAGAAACCCCAGACTTAGTGCGACTCAAGCTAAGTGCATGAAGGGGGGAGAGGAGGGAAAAAAGGAACCGAATATTTAATGAGCTTGGGCTTCCCGAGGAATGCTAGGCCACCCATTGTATTGGAAAAGGCTCATGTCACACTTCAGTCATGGTACCCGTCAGGGTGCCCCTTTACAAAAATTGATCTGAGGACCTTTGTAATTACCTGTTTCAGCCGGGGAAGCAGGGGTGGGGCACGGTGGATTCATGACAAGAAATAAAAGAGGGGTCCAAGGTGTAAATCTAACGTTATATTATATTGGTCTGAACTGGCAGAAATGCTCAATATTGCACACAATATTAAAAACCTTTCTCATTAAACAGCACTATGGCATTAGATCAAAGAATCAAGGGCCTCCTATTGAACTCCTTTAAATATTACAAACATAAGAGCAAGTCTGGCTGTGCATAAAATAGAAACAAAGCCAATTTTTTTTGGTCCACTCTCATCCTATAGCTGGCTGGAGAGAAACGTTGCTTGAGAAATCCCTATTGCAAGTCAAAAGGGAAGAATACTGACTTCGCCCAAGGTATTTAACCAGACAGAGATGAATATGGGTCTAATTTTGTGTCAATATGTTACTCCTTCAAAACTTTAAGCTACACTTTCAAAATGTATCACTCAACAGCACCACTTCAATTGCAAACCATACAGGCACTTTTTAATCCTCACCTCCCTGTGAGCCCAACATCCCAGGGAGATAGGAAGTTCCCCCCACACCCAGTGTTTCATTCTGCTGTATTTTACTGTAAGAAACTTTGTTTCTCGCTGGCTGGTATCTGACTGAAGAACATGACTAAAGCTAGCTTATGAATTTGTGATTACTACATTCATCTGAGAGACACTATATGTTATGTCTCCAATTTTCACAGACTCCAGCATAAGCGTCACACAAATTCCCACCGACATAATTTATTTTACAATAGTTATAATAATTGTTTCTACATAGTGTGTGTCTGTGTGTGTGTGTGTCTGTGTGTGTGTGTGTGTGTGTGTGTGCGCGCGCATACAACATAAAATGTATTAATCGTGTGATGGGGTTAAAAAGATAACAAAAACCTATTAGGAACTGCATGCTATCACTAGATGCTTCACAGATTGTGGTTTATGTTGAAAATTTCAAGTTTATGTAGTAGTTAAGTACACTGGTATAGTCACACAAGCGAGGCATAGAATCAGCAACACACAGATGTTTATTCTCTCTGTACTCTACCTGCTAAAGCCTTAAAAGGTAATAGAGAATAAAACATTACAGTCCAGTTTTTAAAATATCTTGAAGTTAAAAAAAAAAAAAAGACTAACTCTACAATCAATCATTTTACAATTCCAGGCACAAATTCAGTTTTCAAAATGAGAAAAATAAAATGAACAATTAAGCCATAGTTTTCTAAAAGTTCAATCTCAAATGATGACTTCTCCCAAAGTATTTCACAAAACAAAATGTCATTTTCTTCTTCTCAAATGGAATATTTAAAAAAAAAAGAAAAAAGAAAAACTAATTTCACCCCCATAGTATATGAAATCTTTCCTAAAAAGACATTAAAATAAGAAAAATTGAGGAAATATATTAACGTCCAATTGACTGCAAGTTTCCATTCTAAATGATGATCATCTATTATTTTATATCTGATTTAAAACAGAGAGTTAATTACTACAACATAATATGGATCACAAAGAAAAATAGGAGCACAGCCTATTTTTCTGTTCTGCATGTTTCCATAAGGGACCTACAAAAAAACTAATATGAGAAGGTAGCCTACCCTTCCCCAAAGAAAGCCTTATTCCCTTCCAAACCAATAAAAACTGTAAAGATATTAGCCATTTTGGTCTACAAGTTAGCTAGTATACACCAAATATTAGCAAGATTAAAAAGTATTTTATTTGCAAGGCATATGTCTAGACCTATAGGAATAAAAAGAAACATGGATACGCAAATTCCCAGTCAGATGATCCACCATAATGATCAGCTGTTACCCTAGCTGGAATTAAAAGGAACAATAATCGAGACAAGTAAGTGAAACATTTTAATCCTTCTTGTTAACCATTTTATACTTTTATATAAACTGTTTTTACAAATATGATTAAAAAACTAGATGCATTTCCCCATGTTGGACTGACTAAATTACAACTGGTAATCATGTTGTCTACCAGTAATGGCTTTATTTCAGGCTGTGGCTATAATTCTGTAAGTTTAAAAGAAAAAAAAATCACCCAAACATTGCTTAATGTAGCTAATCAAGCATTTTCAAAATTAGACTGAGGATGAAATGTTAGGCAGTATTTGAAGCGATTTTAAAATGTTGTAGTGGAACAGTACTGCCATCTACTGGCGGCTGTTTAACATGCCCCTGGACTGTCCCCCAGCAGTCTGGCGTGTTACAGCTGACCAAAGGAAGCCTGCAGAGACACTGCGCAGAGAACCAAACAGAAATCAGAAGAGTCAGATCACCCACAGTTTTCCTTCTGCTTTAAAATATAATACCTTTATTTTTTCTTCTAATGCATAAAGAACAGTGGGAGTTTTTTTTAATTTTTAAAATTTCAAAATACAGTGACCCATAGACTTTAGTTACTAGTAACTAACATTCAGCCAACCGTGCCTGTATCTGTGGAATGCTCCTGCTCCTACAGATAATTCTTTCTATGCCACAAAATATCGTTTCCCCAATCCCTTATGCAGAAATAAGATAGAATACATCTTCTAAAGAAAGCAGGTCAGAAACCAGGATAAGCAAGCCTGGACGTCAACATTCATGTCAATCATAAAAGCGTTCCATGTTACGGCCAAGGAATCACTTTATTTGAGGTCACGGTGCGTCCAACTCTGGCTCTGGATTCCTGTGGTAGCATAACAATCCCTCAGGGAGGGAGTGTGGTGCGTAAGTCACAGAGTACACTGAAACCCTAGATTTGACAGAACTAAATCAAAATCCATGAATTATCAGACAAGACTTTAATAGCATCCCCAGAATGAAAGAGCCTTTCACACCTTTTATAATGCCCAAGAAGATATTGAGATGCTTTACACAAGTTCTACCAATTTTGTAGTAGTTAGTATAAAAATAGACGTCGCGTGGGGAAATACACGGTACCAGGATTCTTTAAAGCAACTCGGACCTGTATGATGTGGCAACTCAAGAGGACAGCTAGCCTTCTATCAATGTACACGGATGCTTCATTCCATTAATGACTGCTAAAACATATACAATGAAGGGCTACAGATTTTAATATTTTAGAGAAAAACTGCTATGCCCCCCCTTTTTTAAAAGATAGTAATCTGAAAACACAGATTACAGACACAAAACATGTAAATGACAGATTTTTTAAAAGGATTTAATCTCCACTAACATAGCCCTTTTAGGCATAATTGCAGAACTCCAAAGAACCACAAAATAAACTGAAAACCCCAGACATAAAGAGATCCACTTATTAATTAAAAGCAGCTCTCTTGCACTATTAAAATAAGGTTGGCCATGCATACTTTATTGCTGTCACAGTCTCAGATGAGGCATTATTCAAAACACATAAAAGTAAAGTTGAATAGTTCTCTATGTAAGGAATGGAGTTAAGTCATGTCTGCTAGCACAAAACAAGTTTTGCAAAGAAGCTATATATAGAGGATCAGAATGGAAGAAAAAAAAAAGACTAAAACGCATCAAATCTCAAATTCAATGCTTCTCTTTGGTGGAAACAGTGAGGTGTGCTGCAGACAACAAGAGTGGAACCAGGAAGACCTAAAACTTGCACTGTTTTAAAAACTGGAACCAGGAACCAAGACAGTAAACACACACACACACACACACACACACACACACACACACACACACACACACACACACAAAGAGGAGGGGATCTAATTTTTTAAATTACACATTAATGAAATATAAATTATTTGGGGTCTTTTTGTAAGTCTGGGTTGTTTTTAAACTAATATAGTCTATACCATACTAGTTATCTGTGAAAAAAAAGGCAATAGTCACAAAAAGAAAGAGAGTGGTGGGAAGAAAAGCAAAGCAAAGGAAAAACAAGAGAAATGAAAAAGGGTGATTAAGAATTTCCAAAAATTGCATTTGAAATATTATGGACAAAAATTCATTCCTCATAGCTTATTGTTCCTTCAAAACTACGGGTGACTGTCTAACAAAATCAAGAACTTATAACACAAAATTAGTCCTTCTATATTTAATATTGATTTCTCCATGAAAAAGGTAACTTAGATATCTTGGAGGAATAACCACCTTTCCTTGCAGTGCCCTCACTGAGCGTCAGAGCTTACCAAAATGTGTTATGAAAAAATTCCTATAATAGATTATCAAAACAAAAAACACTATCACCTTATTTTACGTGGTACTAAAAACCATGTAACTACCTCAACTGTAATGGTAACTGCCATATAATTACAATGCCTGGTTATTTATGTTTCACGGATTATACGGCACTAGAGCAAGTTACCTGTTACCGTGCGTAAATATTTGTGGTCGGCAGATGTGGAAAACAGTTTACTATAAAGGTAAAAATTGGCTTAGAAACTGACCCAGCATGTGAACATGGTTTCTTTATCTTCCTCTCTCCTCCATTTTGTTTACCTTTGCTCTGGAGAAAAGAAGAAACAATAGAAACTTTTCCAGGAGATACATAGCTATGTAGAGTCAACGGTTTATCTAAGGGGAATTTGCTACTAAACTTTATTCCGCTGCTTTTTCCCCCAGAGCGTGGCCGTCCTCTCTAAAGTTTCTGTTTGACATGTTTCATTACCTTGAAATATTCTGGCATGAAATTCAGATATTTGTCGCTTTAAGGTAGAATGTTCTGCTGGCTTGATTTTTTAATACAGGAATCAGCACCTTCACCCCCCACCCCACATTTCAAGATACTCTAGGTATCGAGACCCACAGAGCAGAGGAAGATTTCGGGAATAGTGTACAGGCTCCATTCTGCTGCACGTTTGTGTCCTAGTGTAATTAAATGGGGTTTACTCTGTAATTACACAAAAGAGTAAGCCCATTTCATTTCTCTCTGAAATTAGCAATGGCCTGTAGCAAGCGATAAAAAACAATGTGCATCGTATAATTTATTATTCTTTGTTTAGTTTTGGGAACAAACTAATGGTGGCTAATAAATTGTGGTCTGCCTGAAACACTCGCCCTGCTTGGTGAGATCCACAGCTCCGACTCCAGCTCCAGCACGAAGATTGAAAAGTCCTATGAGTAAAATCAGTACACTTTTTTTTTTCTTTAATTCCAAATAAAATTTAGGGCAGTACAAAGCACTTTCCACCCGCTCCCCAAAATCTGACATTTTTTTTCCTGCTGAAATTCTAATTTTTTTCCTCAGGTTACTTCACCAAGTAGAAGGAAAGGATCTCTCACTACCTCTTATCTTCATTTTTGCATCACACTTTGGGCATATACGAGAATTTTGTGTTCACTTTAAATTTTCTTGTTTAGTAATGTTAAGACCTAAAATATGCACCTCAAGAGTTGTGGTGCATTTCACGTAGGTCAGAAGACAAGCATTATGGAAAAGAAATAATTTTATGATAACTTTGCTCTAATGGGGGTTTTACACAGGGGCTTTCCTGGGAAGATGTCCAGGCAAACTGTGTCCAAAGCCCAGAATGAAGGGAAAATTCACCTTGATGCAACAGAGTTGAAGAGGGATTTGCTGATTTGTCATTTTAAATGAAACACAAACTTTTAGTCCAGTTAAAGGGAGCATTCCTTTGTCTTCTTGCTTAAGGATCTTTCTTTCTTGTTCCTTTTCTTTCCTTCCCTTTCTTTTTTTCTTTTTAATCTTACAATTGAAAAACAACTCAAGAAGCTGGTGTGCGTATACATATGCTTCATGAGCACACATACACTAATATGCACATATGCGTGAGCACACACACACGCACACACATCTTCAAATAAAGTTAATAAGAGTCCAGCTGGTTTAAGTGAAAAATATATATCCAAAACAATCCCACTCTTCTTAAGCACAAATTTCACACAAAGAATTAGATATAAACAAACCACATTTAATAAGAATAAATAAAAATTCTGTCAAGCTTCTAACAGGACCAAAAAAAAGAGTTCTTGGGAGCCCAAAAGTAATGTTTATGTTATTTGGCCAGACAAACACACACACACCCCTCCCTCTTTAGTAAGGACTTTTCATTTAGAAGTTTGGAACATTCTGAACAATGAAAAGGCAGGAGAGATTCAAGTGATTTGGAAAATACTCCTCTTGTGCCAAATAAGCATAAACAAAATTAATTCTAAAAGCAAATTTTAAATACTAGTAGATAGGAAGTAAAAATGAGCCAAGCTGAACTGAAAGATCAATCCTAAAAGGATAAATAGGCAAATTTCTCTTTAATCCCAATGATTCTCACATTTCTAAGAAGCACAATTCAGTTACTTGAGCTGTCCTTCGAGCTAAAATTTAATCTTAAAGGGACGGAATAATTAAGTTAGCTCCTTGGCGTTTTATTCAAAAATATGATACTGATTATTGTCACCTAAAAGATTTATGAACAGAATGTGGCAATATGTTTCAAAAAAAGCCTCCAAAACCCTCAAAGCTGATGTTCAGCTTAGTAAATGATTTGGCTAGGGCTCACTCCATTAAAAACAAAATGCCAACTAAAAAAAAACAAAACAGAAAACAAAAAACAAAAAAAAACATTTAAGCTCCCTATTTGGACACTATGGTGTCTGTTCTACAAAAGTCATCACAGTGTTCTAGGAGCTTCCTATCTAAGTTAACACTGACACTGCTGGTCAGTAATAAATCAAAGCTGTGTTTGTCTTGCAGGCATGTAAAATCATCACCTTAAATGGTATTAAAGTATTTGTACTGTTCGAAGGTAGGGAATGGAGTCGGGGGAGGAACAGGGATGTGTATTCCTTCTTTCCCATTCCACCCACTGCTTCTCTTTCTCACCTTCCCAAGAGGAGGGGCAGTAGAAAACGTTTCACCCATCCATTCACAGTGGGGTAAAACTGGAGGGTACTAGTAAACATGGGAAAATTCCTTCCCCACTCCTTATATCAAGCCTTGGCCTCGGTATAAGTCATGAGAGGAGACACATCATTCAGGAGTCACGCGGGGCCTTGAAATTATCACATTTGTATGTTATCAAGAGACAGTGACTGTGGTATGCCAAATGTCCTCCATCCTCTTTTCAAGAGAACAGTAAATCAACCTTCCACCGTTTTTTAAAAACTACCCAATTGTTAAATTAAAATTTAAGTCATTTAAAAATACTCAAAACGGCTTGGTTAAAAAGTTCCTGTAGGAGATGTTTATGTTGATTTATTATAATAAAGATGAAAAACAATTAAAATTCTTAATGAATATTTTCGATACTTTAACAGTACCCTTTTTTGAGGCATTTTAGAGTTCACATGCAATAGGCCATCTTAGTGCAATTCCAAAGCCTCTTAAATAGATCACTTTAGAGACATAAAAAGGTCTATAAGTTGATTGATCATTGATATGAACTTATTTAGACCACTAAACACAGATTTCCATTGTATAGATTATTGGGGCTTTCAGAGATAAGCTTGCTAACAGAATCATCTATATATAAAAACAACAAACTCAATCCACTTTAAGGTCTCAAATAAAAGTTCCAGGAAAATAAATCTAAATAGCATTCATCTCAGAACTTAACTATGTACAAATTAAATAGCATAAAAATATCTGCAACATAGTCCTTTCAAAAGATTTACAATCTAATGAGGCAACAGGTCTAAACTACAAACTTAACACCAGGCCAAATGGACCAAGTGCTAATATTGAGAATAAAGAGCAATAAGAGAGCATGGGGGATGGGACTTGAGAGGTGGAGGCATCTAGGAGGAGGTTACAGGATTAGCTGTAGCATTTGAGCAATGCCTTGGATGGTGGGTGCATTCTAAGCAAAGAGTGTAACATAAAGACAAGTAAAAGAATAAAAATCTAGGGCAAGGTCCAGAAACAGATGTGGCCAGAGCTTAAACTGGAGTGGGATAAAGTGTGTGGTAATGCAGTGAAGGCACACGATGACCTTTAGGTTTTGGAAGTTAAGTCTCAGCAGAGTGGAGTGAGAAGGGGAACAGGCCATCATGAGGTGGCCAGGGTCATGTCCAAGCCAGAGATGTGGGCTGAACTCCAAGAGCAGCAGTGAGGATGCACGGTGGTAACCCTCCACAGCTGAAAGGACTTGCCATCTGATTGGACAGGGACACAGATGATAGGGAGACGGTATCACAACTAAGATAAAGCACAGGAAATGGAGTTGAAGGAGGAAAGAACAGAAAAGAGTTTAATTTTGAAGAATATGAGTTTGAAGAGCCAGCAGGACAGGACCAATGAATACAATGAGAGATTAATTAATTAATTGATTGATTTCACATCTGCCACTATCCAAAAGAATTTCAAATGGCTCAAATATGTGAATATAGATAATTATATGGAAAAATATAAATAACTATAAATCAGCATCTGGGCTCAACAGTTAAAGATTGGAATGTGAAACTGAAGAGGGATCTAGGGACTGAAATTGAAAATTTGGACGCCATCAGTGTAAAAACGATCGCTGTCACCACCCCTTGAGAGTGGGAGTGGTGAGAAGGGAAGGGAATTTTCATTTTTTTCACTTTATAACACACTTTTATTGTTTAAATTTTTGTCAACAACCATGTACTACTTTTTTTGAGTTTTTAAAGAAAAAAAAAAGAAAAAGATTGAAGCCATAGGAAGGGATGATATCACAGATTTACTCCTCAAATATTTAAGACATTTAATATCCCCAAGGACAAGGTTAGGCAGCACGTAAAACACAAAGGTAGTTCCCACCTGAGTCCCATGTGAGTCCAGTGGGAAAAAAGCACAGGCACTGGAACCAATGGGATTAACATTCCCGCACTTCCATCAACTAATATGTAGGCGAGTCTCTGAAATTCTCTCAAGTTTAGCTTTTCTCCTTTAAAAGTGGGACTTAAAATAATAGTTCATGTGGTTTTCACAAAGATTAGAAAAGTCAATGCAGTTAAAGAGGACAGTATCTGGTACACAGGAGTTTCTCAGTTAAGAATCCTGTAGTTTTCATCATTCTGCCAAGTTGGGGACACCCAAAATTTAAGAGATAACAAAACGAAGAGACTGAAAAGGAGTGGTGATAGAGACTGAAAGAGCAAAAAAGATGGGACCATGTCATGGAAACCAAGGAAAAAAACAAAGTTCCTTTATTCATCCATTTAACATAAATTTACTGACCATCCAAGATGTACTGGAGTTGATAATTATGTCAAAGGTGGTGGAGATCTTGAAAAGTAGATACTTTGGCAACTACGAAAGTGGTCCTTGTGACTTGCGAGAACAGGAGACGATGTCACTTGGCCAGAGGACTATGGTGGTGAAGAGTGAAGGAGGGAGAAGAGGTGGGTCTCCTGAGAAATGTGTAACTAAGGGGATGAGAGGCCCGTGTAAAGACAAGGCTTGAAGAAAGTTAAGTGGTTCGTAGGATGAAGGGAGGAGAGTCTATGGGGAGAATGAAGACCGGAAAGAGAGGGCAGAGGTAACCGTGTGAGGAACTGAAGAAGATGAACGGGGACCCACATGGAGAGGATGACCTTGGGAAGGAGTAACAGTATACCACTGCGTCAGGAAGCAAGTGAGAAATGTGTAGAAATTATGGATACATGGTGAGGTGTAAAAGAACCTGAGGAAATTCCATTTGATCAACATCTCATTGAAAAAGAAGGTATGATTACTAGCAAAGTAAAGAAAGCTGATGGAAATGGGATCCCAGAAGGAAGAATGATCTAAAACTAAAAGGACGTTCTCGGGAGCACTGAGGTTCCAGCAGAGGGAGGTGGCACACATCTACATGAGAAGCATTCATCTCAGAAATACGATTTCCTCCAGTGATTCTCCAGTGGCCTGGTGGGTATTTATGGGGGGAGGGAAGACAGGGAGATGACAGAACAGTGTGTTGAGAGAAGGTTAAAAGGACAAGGGACTTAAGGATGCCAGTGACCAAACAACTGAGATAACAGACCCTGGAGTTCTACCAAGAGAAGAAAGGATGGAACGGACTGAGAAATGGGGAGAAAAGGAACAGGTGGAACATGGCCATTAATTGGGTTAAAGATGAATAGGCAGGTGTAGAGGTAGTAAAGAAATCAGTAGGTGAAAGGAAGAGAGGCTGTAACCAAAAGGGGAGCTCAGAGTTTGAATCCTTGGAAACCAGGTAAGTCAAGACCAAACAAAGGGTTGAAGCTGGTTGAATGAAAAGAATGGAGAAACTCTAAGAATTGAGAGGCCAGGCACTCAGCCAGTTATAAAACTGGAAGCTGAGGTTACCTATGATGTCAGAAGACAAACTGAGGTGAACAGGAAGAACCTAGAAACAAATCTAGGTTTGAAAAAGGCTGAGAAAATAGAAGACATGGAAGAAACACATTTTCTGGATACATTTTTTAAATAGACTATTGAAAACGTTTGCCTAGATAATGCCTTGTTTTTGTCTATTTGGAAGGTTTTTAAAACATTAACATGAATAAAATTCTAATTTCAATCAAAGCCACGTCAGGAAAAGTGATTCCACCATTCCTATGCCATCAACTGAAGTGAGAGATTAAGGATCTGAATGTTTTCTTCTTCACCTCAAACAACAAGGCAGAATTACAACTGAGGAAAAGCACACGAATTCTGTCAGCGCTGAGGACAAGCTGTCTGAGCTCATCTCCCTCCAAGCACAGGGGTCGAAAGAGGATGATGACAACAGGATCCTCGGCAGCATGCTAAAGCTTGAGGGACGCGTCCTTCAGCACATCCTCCCGCATCGGGGCAGGGAGCATAACTAACACAGACCTCATCCTCATCGTGGTTACAAAGCTCCTTCGCATCTCTTACCTCTCCCAGTCCTCACAGGCACCCTGGGAAGCCGGTACAACGATGAGCATCTTTTTGTAGATGAAAAAAATTGAGACTTCTGGGGAAGGAGATGTGCTCAGAGTCACTGAATCTTCCAGAGTGCAGCACTGTCCACTAAATCACGCTGCCTGAAGTCACTTCAAGGGCCCAGATGGACAGAGGCGAGCTCAGTGGAACACACAGAAGAGCAGGCCCCTCTCCATGGATGGCCTCCACCTTTCATGGCCACATACATAGGGGCTGGGCAGAGGTCTGCTGTGCTCTATAAATCTTAGGTGCTAAGTGTCGTCCTCAGCTCAGGAAGCGAGGCAACAGAGAGGTATGAAGGCTCTGGGGTCGCTCTCAAGGTCACCGCGGCAGCTACCCCCAGACAGTGTTAAGCACCATCAGTAAGTATCCCTCAGGGATATGTCACTTCAGACAACTTCCACACATGAAAGTGCATGAACAATCATCAGTGTGCTCACAATTAGGGTGAAACATGCAAATTCGGAGTCAATGCAGAAATCTAAAATGACAGAATCGCCACTTCTGAGCTGGAGGTACAAAACAGGAAGTAGTCCCTGGGTGTGCAGAAGGAGGTAACGTTTTCCTCAAAACAACACTTTTTCTGAAAAGAGACCTGGATTAGCAGAAGAAGCAGGAGACAGGAGAAGCAAATCACAACATCTTCTAAAACCAAGAAAGACAAGATAGAGGTAGAGAAATAAACTTGGGACCCATAAGTCTGCAGAGCCAGGATGCTGGGCACCTTACACAAGATTTAGCAGAAAGACAGCACATTAGCAGAGAGCTCATTTCTAAGGGCATCTGGTTCCAAACATAATCTGCTTCCAGTCTCTGCCTCATACAATCTCTGAACCCTTAAAAAAAAAAAAAAAAAAAAAGGAAGGGGAAAAATATCCATGGAAAGCCAGCTCGGCACTGGCTAACCTGGGCAAAGCATCCTACGACAGATGACATTCTATCATTGAACAACAGTCTGACAAGGCTCCCTGAGACACACACTGCTGATCTACAGAAAGTGTTGATCCAAAACTGTAACCAAATCACTAAATTCTGCAAAAAGCACAGGGCAGAACACATCCAATATTCAGTTAGCTCGAATAGGTTAATTTACTCAGATAGCTGGGCAAATCTCGTCTTTTGTGAAGAAAGACATGGTAGACAGCCAGATTAAGTCACTGTTTATGCAAAGGTGTCCCATTTGATGATTACACAACACTGTGAGTATACTAAACACATGAATTGTGTTTAGTGAATTGTACACTTTCCATGAGTGAACTGGATGGCATATGAATAAAACAAGGAAGACAGTGTATCCCAAAGACTTCACTGTATCAAACACCATCTTTTCTAGCAGTTATTTTTTGGTTTCATTTTAATTTTCCAGGAAATAAGTGCGACTTTTCCATTCCTCCCTCTGTCCACCTTCAGAATTTATCTTTCTTTTTCTGTTGTTTGTTCGTGACATTCGAATTTCATCTGCTTGCTGTTAATAACATTCTGGTGTTTCCCTTGGTTATGCTTACTTCCACATGCAATGGATCTGGAAAATCTCTTTCCTTTATGTACCCCCAGTTATGAGTATTATTTTACACATTGAGAGATACACAGTTTGAGGAAAGTCACCCATTTATTTTCCAATATTCAGATTTGAGTTATTAGAAATTAATTAAGCATCCTAGCTTGTGTCCATTAGGTTAGTAAACTGTAATTTGTCCTCATAACAGGTAGATACTTTCTGCTCTCTGGTGATAATTCCAACTTTGTTTCAATCATTAAAATGGATTAGAGAGAGAAAATGCCTAATTAGAAAGTTATCACACACACAGATATTTTGTGAACAGCTCGAGATCAAAATAAATATAGAATTAGGGCCAGTAAAAACTTTAATCCATTAAAAAGTTATGTCAGAAAGACAGAAATCACACTCATTTTAACAGAGATTGTAATATAAAGAGGGAGTTAAACTGGAATTAGAGAACTGAGAGAGGAAAAAGGAGGACACTCAGGCCCCAGGTGACCTGACTGCGGGTGCCACTCTGAGGAAGGGGCCCTGCCCGGCCAGCTGCGCTGACACCTCTCAGGGGGCGTAGGTCCAGTTCTGGGAGTGTGTAAAAATGCTGGATTGGGACCAACTGCTGCTGCTAAAGGCAAAGGGCCATGGCTGAGGTGACTCTAAGTGGAACAGCAAGAAAACAGGGAGGCGGAGCGAGTCCCTCCCCCACCTCCAGCCTCAGTCTCCCTCTAGCAAGCGGAGAGGAGGTGGCAGGAGTTACCAGGGAGCCCCAGGCGAGGGAGAACTGCAGCCCCACTTAGAAGGGTAGGTCTGGGGCTTAACAACGTAATAGCTTATAACTGACGAGACAAATGCACTGCTGATATCAGGGTGATCCCCTTACCTTCTATGTCCCTAAACACCACAGGGACTCTAACCCCAAGACAACAACACACAAGAAAGTAAAAAAATAAAGGATATAAAGTGCAATTCTCATCTCCTCCATTACTGTTTCTTGAAGTTTTTTGTTTGTTTTGTTTTTTTTAATCAGGTTTTACAATAAAAACTCATAGCTATCTGAAAAGTTTTAACTTCTTCCACAAATAAGTTGCTTATTTGTTCATCCTCTCCCTCCAGCTCGTGTAAATACCAATGCAAGCTTCACTTTACTGATAAGAAAAACATTCTCTTAATGAACTTCTGAAATGAGAAGAAAACTTCATTAGTAATATGGATCCCATTTTAAGGATTCTAAGAACTCTTCAATTAAGAGATCTGTTTTCCTTACTCCCCAACCTCCTTTAAGGAGCCATGCATTTTAGAAAGCAGATGTCATAGGATTACTTTAAAAGCACCAGATATTCCATCCGTAAAAACAACGTGTTAGGAGAAGCACTTCAAGGTGTTTGTGAGGGGCATATCCCCACCCATGCATCTGGGGAGGCACCTGGGACGCTACTGGAACGCAAGGGCCCCTCTTATCACCTTGGTTGTCAGAGGCCACACACAAATTTTCTTAATCCTCCCTTCTCCACCAAGTAGTCTCAATTCATTAAACACTACTTGAGCTATGGACAAGACTTTAACCATGGTGACGCATCCTCTGGATTCAACCACCCAACTATTGCCTTCCTAGAAAACAATCCTTAAGCAACAGCCAAAACCTGTGGTATCAGCTAAGGATCTCAAGTCATAACAGGATCTCGAGGTTTGGCTTTCCTTTCTTTTTTTAATATACACTTTTTTCTCTACCAGCTATAATGTGCATCCAGAGACAGTAATAGAGACGGTAATATATCCAAAGTATTAGGCTGAATGTGCCTGCCCCCTGGTGGTTGGCAGGGTGAAGAACATGCTGGGAGATCCTTTGGGCATGTACAACAGAGCCTGACAATGAATTAAGAGAGACGATGGACTAAAACTCACATATCAAAATCCTCCTCTCTTTGGAGAAATATGAAGAGCTGGAATTAAATGTAATAAAAAAATAACAAATTACTAAGAGACAGTTTTAGAGACAAGGCAACAAGACCTTAGCTTGAGGTACATGGAGGTGGGTCCCTTAGAAACTATTGTGGCTAGGTGTCTATGTGCACCCAGTTGTCCTAAATAATTAAATTATAACCTTAAGGGTAAGCCAGGCACTGGTGCTTTTTTAAAGCTCCCAGGTGATTCCTATGTGCAACTAGGGGGTCAGAATCATTGATCTAGGGCAATATTTCTAAGGATGCATACAGAGACCACCTGGATCAGAATCAGACTCTAAGCTAGACCTATGAAATAAAAAACTCTGGAAGTAGGCACTGTATCCTGCACTTCCCAAAGCTTTCTGGGTCATGCTTAAGCATACTACATTACAGAAACCACCGTTATAGAGAAAGCGTTGGGGGTAGATATCTCCCGGTAGTGATGAAAGTTGCCTCAAGACAAGGTCACTTTGGGACCTAAACTAAACTTTTGGAGGCAGACTTTCCCTGAGTGGGGTCCAGGGCCACATTAAAAAAAAGAAAAAAAAATCTAATGGAAAGAGAAAGCTTCAGGAAAAGCGAGGTAACCTCAATTCAGAACTGGCAGGAAAGGCCCCACTATGCCTACATGGCTTTAAAAAGAGATTTCTTTTTTCTTGGTGCGAAGCCTTCTCTGGTCCACGCTCCTTTAGTCTTCCATGCCCCTGCCCCTTTCCCCACACCCTAACAGAGCCAGCAGCTGGAAAGAGGCACCCAGCAGTCTCTTTTTCATTGACTTATCCTTGGGAAATAATGATTTGGACAACAGACACTCCTTGGGACAAAGCCAAAATCGGTCTGTCCCCACCATCACCCCAGCACCACAACACACATACGCACATGCCAAGTCAAGAGGTGTCCAGACCTTCCTCCTGAGCAGAGTAGCCTTAGAAAAGAACTCCTGGGGGTAGGCTGGGGGCTGGGCTGGAACTATAGAACTTCTAAGGCCAAAAAAATAGGTTGAATCGTGGAACAAAAGACCCAAGGGGGCTGGATGGTGCGCCTAAATCATTTAGATTGACAAGAGTTCAAGGACCTTTGTCTTAGCTTTGCCCCTTTGAAATATCCTAATGATATTTGATCAGGATTTACAGAAACTTGGATAAGTACTGTTTAGTAAACATATGCCACACATCTTCTAAATGTAACCTCACTTAGAAGAGCTGAATAAATATAAACAGTTTGCATTAAAAACAAAAACCAAACATGAAGACAAAAGAACCTAACGAACTCCTGACAATCCTGTATGAATGATTGGATTATTTAAAAGCCTGAACCTCACATTCCCATCAAAATTGTCCAAAGAGATGGTCTCATTTCCTAAGAGCAAACCTACTGTAGGTTGTGCTACGCATGTTCAAATGCTGTTTTGCTTCCATGGCAACCCTGAAGGAGGATGAGGAACTGAGTGAGGAACTGAGTGAGGAACTGAGTTTCATGTAGGTTAGGCAATTTGCCCCAAATTCTGCAGCCCTCAGGGGTAGAGAGAAAACTTAAATCCATTCTCATCTGACCACAGTGGTCATTTTCTCTACACCACAGGGACTCCCTGGGTGACACTGTCTGAACGGGCTCTGATTCTGACCCTCACTCCCACCTCACCATTCTCCCCTTTTAGGCCAAGAAATCCAGCGCAACTGTACACCTGGGTTCCCAAATCCAGGTACCTTCAGGACAGGCCAAGAAAGCCCAGCTTGTGGAGCTAAGTCACAGGGAGGAAAGGGTAACTGGGAACAATGAGGCCTGTGGTGAAAAGCATCAGGGTTGACCCTCCTGAAGGCATTCAAACTCCATTTTCTAAAATTAACACTATGCTGGCCAGTGAACACTTCTGCGACAGGGCTGTGCTTAAACCTTACAGGAAATGAAAGGAAAGGTGAACAGACAGGGCACAAAGCAGCAAGAAGGGGACGCTCTGAATGCCATTTCCCAGCCTCTAAAGGACACTGGCACCCAGATGTCTCAATATAATTTCCTCAGATGTAATGTGACTAAGTTTTTCTTTAAAAAGTTACATTTCCGACAAACCAGCTCTTCTCTTGATGTTCCTATTTCTCTCAAGGAAATGGCCACTTCCTTGGCCAGCTGGCCTTGGGAAAGGTGTCATCTGAACCCTTTGCTGCCCTGCTTGGTAGCTCCCCTGTGACCTACCCCCTCCCTCTGTCCCACCCTAGTCCTGGCGTACCCCTAGCACCTCTTACTTGTTCTCATGCATCCAGCACTTCCCCTTTTAATCCCAGGGTAACACCGCTGACCCTTGAACAACACAGGTGTGAACTGCAGGTCCACTTATACATGGATTTTTTTTTTCTCTCCAGATAAATACTATAAATGTATTGTCGCTTCCTTATGATTTCCTTAATAACATTTTCTTTTCCCTAGCCTACTGGATTGTAAGAATACAGTATATAATTTATATAACATACAAAACATGTGTTCATTGACTGTTTATCGGTAAGCTCGACAGTAGACCTGGGCTGTCTTGTTCATGTTGTACCCCTAACACCCACCACACAGGACACCTTCAATAGGTATCACTGGCCAGTGCCATTAATGGGATGGGGAGGTGGGGGGGAGGGGGAGACGAGCGTAAGCAAGGGCCCCTTACTGTCTACAGAAGAAAGTCCAGTCCTTGGCGTAACATTAGAAGCCGCCCTCCACTGGGCTTCAAGACCTTAATGATCATATTTTAATGCCTGCATAGATCAAGCAGGGCCCTATGTTGCCTCTGAGGGCAAAAATAGAAGAACCAACGGGCAGAAGAAACAGTGGAATGGAATGGGGGCAGGTATTTAATTAAAGATGCATGTCCTCCTACCAGGAAAACCACAAGAGTCTCATCATTTTAGTTAAAGTACCTCTAAGGTCCGCTCCACCTTCAAGACATTCTTTTCTACACTGGTTTCCTTCTGTTTGCACAAGAACCAACAACGGCAGTCTATTGTCTGTTCCCTGCTCAGCTCCCGTTTCACGCTCTCCCGCTTTCCTCATCCGCTGCTCTTGTTTGCAATGGCTCCATAACCCTCAGTCCTCCTCTTTCCATTAGTGCAGTGTTTTCAGTGTCTCTGGGCTCCTAGGGCTCCCCAAGACCCTTTCAAAGGATCTGCAAGGTCAAAACTATTTTCCTAATAACACTACTATGAAATATTATTTTCATAATAATATGAAGACATTATTTACCTCTTGTGCTGTGTTGACATCTGCACTGATGGCGCAAAATCAAGAGTGGGTAAACTGCATGCATTATGGCAGTGGCACCAAACTCTACCAGCAGCCATCGCGTTTTTCATTGCAATGCACTGGTAAAAAATAAAGTCAGTTTCAAGGCTATTAAGAATAGCCCTATGGCCAGCCGAGTGGCACAATGGTTAAGAGCTGGCTTGGGATGCCAGAGGGCCCCGGTTCGGATCCCACGTGGGGGCCAGTGACACTGCCCTCTACAGCTAAGATGCTGAACAATAGCTCAACCTGGAGCTGGGCTGCTGTGAGTCGCAGGCGATGGCGTAGGCTGCAGCCCCTCTGGCAGTGGGTTGCCATGGGCTACCATGTGTAGGCAGCAGCCTGCATGAGTGGCCAGCAGCCACAGTGAGTGGCCGTCCAGAAGCCGGCGACTGATCTGCCTCGCCCAGGAAGAGCGCAATGATGGTGCCAACTTGGGCCAGTGAAGTAACGTCCTCCACAACTAGACTGAAGAACAAAACAACAACTTGTCTATTCCCCTTCCCCAGTTCCCCAGCGCTGTTCCCATCCCCCCAATTCCCCAATAAAAATCTTAAAAAAAAAAAAAAAGAATAGCCTTGATGAAGCAGGAAACGCTGCTGATTTAATTAAATTCCTTGGTCTGTCTTGGACTTTGAAAGGATCTTTTACCTATGCCTGATTTCCTTTTATTATTAAATTTTACTATTACATGTTTATTTTTAGCATGTATTATCTTTATTATCACTTTTCTTTTTATTATTCTGTGTGGTGAAATGAGAAATACACACAGACCATGTTTATTGTATATGTAAATATGAGGATTGCCTCAAAAAAGTTACTTTTGAGCTGAACTAGCTTCTTTTTTCACAGAACACAGTTGAAAGGACGAGTAATAGACAAACTACAATTATTCAAACTTGTGTATTTCACATACACTTTCTCAAAAATAAATGAGGTGAGGCTGTCAATTAGTATCTGTTGCCAATGATGAAATGTAAGCTTTCAAATAAAAATTAAATTGTTAGAATACCTGTCTCTACCACCATGAAATTGGTAAGTTCCCAATACTGAAACCCTTCCCTGACGAGATTAGTCGTGATACTAACAAATGTAATTTTTCTTAAATTGCGTCAACATTTGCAAAATTTGCCTAACTCCACGAACCAGTATTTTCTAAGACCAATACATAATATTATAAAATCATGGATAGGTAAAAGATCCTTTTAAAGTTCAAGAAAGACTAATGAACTTTAACAAAATAAAATAAGCTCACTGATAGGGTTTCAGGTTCCATATTACATATACCTTTAAGAAACTACCATTTGAGAGTTTCGGTGTAGAATCATAGAAGATTACTCACAATTATTAGAAAAGGCTATCAAAATCCTCCTCCCTTTTCCAATTTCATGCCTGCAGGAGGCTGAATTTTCTCTACATATTTCAACCAAAGCAACCTACTGCAACAGATTAAACAGAATACAGCTGTCTTCTATTAAGCCAAACATTAAAGAGATCTGTAAAAAATATAAAACAATACAACTCTCACTAATTTTTTGTTTTGGAAAATAGTTACTTTTCATTGAAAAATGTTATTCATATTAACAAGCAATGGCTCATTCTTGTTATTTTTAAATGAATTAGTAACTAAACATTTTCAAAGTGTCTCTGTTTCACCAGCTAATCTATTAAATATTGATAGCTATAACCCACATAAACAATAGCTTTTGGGAGCCTTAGTAATTTTCAGTAGTGTAAAGGGATCCCGAGACCAAAAAGTCTGAGAACTAATGGACTACCCTGTTTAACAGTGGCTGGTCTTTCAGGGCCATATCAGGTCCTATCTTGTCCATGACAGCCCCTTATCATCCCTACCATATAGTGCTCCCTTTTGGTTCTCTGCTATTGTAGTCACTGTCAAGGCCACTATTTTAATTGTCATATAGTTGCTTTATGTTAATGAGTTAGATTTTTATGTCATAATCTCCTAAAGTCCATATTTTAAAATTTTAGGGATTTTGTTTTCTGATAGCCAAATCAGAAAGCACAGCTAGTTCCATGAACCGAAAACAAAATTATAGTAGACTGCAAGTTCTGTCTTGTGTCAAAAGAGAGTAAAATGCACCCTCTAGTGGACATATAAGGTCACAGACCAAAATAAAATTTATTTGGATTGCCAGAAAAGTTCTGGCCTCATTCCAGAAAACTCAGATACTATACGAGTAGAGCAAATTAACTTTAATTTTTTGATGGCTAGTTTTTAAAAGAACTAGGAAAATGTTAAACCATATCTGGTTTGAACTTAGTCAATAACTAATCGCAAATGTGAACATGAGGTCACATTTTTTGCACACTTAGGCAAAAAACCTTCCTTCTTAAATTCTTAGGAGTTAACTCCTAAATTCTTAGGAGTTAATTACACACCAGCTTTCCAAAAATAATCTCATTTAATTATGTGTTATTTGTTAATGAATTATAACTTTAAATATTTAGAAAAATTAACATTAATGGATAAAGCTGAGATGATTATTACTTCAATCTCTAGATATTAATACTGTCTCAGCTCACACCCTTGGCATTCCTATGACCTTAAGAACATCTGAAAAAAGCTATTTATTTTTTTCATTCAATTAATATTTGAAAAGGGCCCTTTGAAGAGTGAGAACCAATATTTGAAGTATGCCTTTTGTTTAACTTTGTAGACCAATGTTAAAAGGATTTAATTCTTTGCATCTTTCTCTAGGATGACATAAGAAAATAGAAGTGAAAATATGCACAACTTTATACATATCAGTTAAAAATAATGTAATGACATGGAAAGATGTCTGAAATATACAGTTAAATTACAAAATGAAGTTACAGAATAATGGGTGGTATATCTAATTTATGCTCTTAAAAATACATTTGTGCATTTACGTTTCTGAGCACTGCTATGTTAATATGTAGTAAGCTATCCTCATTTGTTATTTCTGAGAAGGAATATGCATTATTGGAGAAAGTAATGGGAGAGCTTTTTACTCTACTTCTATATTGTTTAAATGTTATAAGCATTTTAATTCCAAGTAATCAAATAGACCTTTTAGTAAGTTACAGAGATAATAATTGATCAAAGCATCTCAGAAAATGAAAAGTAGCTATTGCATCAACTAGGATATTAGAAGGTTTAAATAATAATAAGAAACTTGATCTAGCTGCTTGGTTTTTAATTCATGAAGCTAGTATTTGGAGAAGGAATTTTTTAATGCCTTTATCAACAAAGCACGAAGCCTGACTCTTGCAGTGATGCGGTGGCATATAAAATACTCTCTGCCACCTTCTGAAACGCTGGCAGAGGCAGTAACGCTTCCTCTTGATACTATCTGACCAGATGATCATGATGTTCCTGCGAAGCGCTGACATGCCATCATGGGCAGCACCTCATTTTCTAGCTTTGAGTATTTATAGAGCTAGCCTCAGCCATACCGGCCTGGGAGACATAGTCCTGCAAGTAAAAAATCAATCGGCCATATTAATTCCAACTGGCAGTGCGAAGGTTGACTGAGAATTTAAAAATCAGTGGTCCTACTAAACTATGGCCATGAAGGAGTTCATGCTTCCAATTACAATTTAAGCATCGGGTACAAAACGACAGACATTACATTTGCTCCGGCTGTCATTCTTATCTGAACACACAGTATCTCCAAGTCAACAACTTAGACAACAGGAGCAGACTGGCCAAGAATCAATTTCTGTTGTCAGTACTTACAGGAAATTCTACTTCCTGGTCCTTTATAACGTGCAGGTGTTTCACTCTCTACTCAGATATTGCCCACTGGATATATCCACTTAAACAAAACCCCTCTTTTCTCCGCCATTAAAACTCTCTAATCTCTTATTCTGTAAATCTAGTCCAATTATTATTTCTATTTAGACATTTGTCTTAATTTACTAAAATCCTCTGCTTAAAGAAATACAACTTCCTGTTAGTCAACTAAATTACCTCAAACACATTTAAATGTGATGTTTCTTTGAGTACAGGCAGAGTAAGTTTTAAAAATAGTGAAGATAAGAGTAGGCAATATGTGACCCATCATTCAGTTTTCAACCCTGCCCAAATTGTGTGTTCAAATTGAACGGGCAATTGCTGGTTTATATAAGGTTTCCTTACCATTGGCCTGGTTTACTATGATACAAACACTGATGCCCACATGCCAAGCCCTGAGATAAAGGAAAATAACTGTTTGGTATATACATTTTCAACTGTCACTACAAGATACATTCTTATTACTTTGGATATTACTTCTCAACTTCTCAATCTGGGATCAAGAATGGCTCTCTAGGAATTTAACCATGCTGGCATGCTTATTTTTAAAAAACATGGTAAAAAAAAATGCTGTATTTGATACTTCAAAGTTGCTCAGAGAGTAAATCTTTAATGTTCTCACCACACACAGAAAAATGTAATTATGTGAGGTGATGGAGCCGTTAACTAACCTTATTGTGGGAATCATTTTGCATACATATGTGTATCGAATCATCAGGCTGTATACCTGAAACTTACACAATGTTATGTGTCAGTTATATTTCGATAAAATTAGAAAAAAAGAAAAACATGAAAATAAATCATATACAATTATACTAAAATAAGAATAAAGGCCTGCAAGTAAGATGTCACAGCTAAAACAGGCTGACAAATGTGCTCTACATGAAAATGACTTTAAAAAAAAAAAAAGGCAAAATGGGCAAAGGGATGTGTGTAAGGGAACAAATAGTTCGTCAGAACTAAAACTCAGGTGGAAGATCCACAGAAAAGACCCTGGTGGCTGACACAAATTTCCTTTCCTGAGAGTGGTATTTGTGAGAAGTATTGGGTTGTCGGAAAAGTCATGATGTATTTTGACTATGTTTTGCAAGGGTCATTTATTTATATAAAGAACAAAGATCAATCAATGATATATTGCCTGTTTTGTTCGATAATCTTTTGCCATCTTTCAGTGAGCTTCATAATTCCTCGTTCATAGAAGGATCTGTCTTTATTTGCAAAAAACTGACCAAGGTGCTGATTTACAGCCTCATCTGAATTGAGTGTTATACCACGCAAGGAGTTTTTAAGAGAGCGAAACAAGTGGAAGTCTGACAGCACAAGGTCAGGCGAATATGGTGGGTGTGGCATCATATCCCATCCAAGCGCCAATCATTCTTGATGGGTGATCAAACTTGTGTGTGGTCTTGCGTTATTGCGATGGAACACAACTCCTTTACAATTAACAAGCTTTGGACGTTTCTGGATCATGGATTCGTTCAAACTGTCCAATTGCCGACAGTACACATTCCACTTGATTGTTTGGTTCCTTGGTAGGAGCTCAAAAAACATGACATCTTTAAAATCCCACCACACTGAGAGCAAAACCTTTCTCTGATGAATGTCTTCTTTCGATGTCGTTTGAGGAGAATCATCACATCGTGACCGAGACCGTTTGCACACCACATTGTTGTAAACAATCCACTTCTCATCACCAGTTATCAGTTGCTTCAAAAAAGGATCGTTTTCCCCATGTTTAATGATCATATTGCAGATGCTTATACGCGCCGTCAAATAAACTTCTTTAAAGTTCATGCGGAACCCAAATATCGAGCTTGCTTACGTATCCCAGCTCCTTCAGGTGGTTGTGAACGCTTGAATGATGGATGTTCAATGCTTCTGCAATCTCTCGTGTCATGTAACATGGGTTTGACTCGATCAATGACTTTATTTTGTCGTCATCAACCTCGGTAGGCCTCCCTGACCAAGGAGCTTCATTGAGATCAAAATCACCAGCACGGAATTTCGTGAACTATCGTTGGCACTGACATTCTTGTGGAGCATTGTCACCGTAAACTTTATGCAACTTTTCACAAGCTTGACGTGCATTCTTCCCGTTATGGAAGTAAAACAGTAAAATATGGCAAAATTGAAGTTTGGTCTTCCATTTTCAACTTGTTGTAAAATCTCCAAAACTCAACCAAATCGCTCAATTTGTTTTTTAGAATGAAGCTAGAACTGTCAGCTGTCCAATGACATAGCAATAACATAGATGCAAATTACTCTAGTGCTTCCAAAAATGAACTAGTGCCATCTGTTGCAAACATGTATCATGACTTTTCCAAAAATCCAACAAATACAGGGAATTTCAGGATCCTCCCCTCTTTCCCCCCACCCACCACTACCCCACAAATACAGCAAAACTGTGGAAGGTCTCCTCCACTAGAAGCCCTTTCTAACCACAGAGCAATGGCACTCAGAGGTCTCAACACTAAGACTGAAGTAAAAAAAGCAGGGCCATTGCTAACCAGTTTTCTCTGAAGGCTCCTAAAAGAGCCTACTCTGATAGGCCCAGTAAACATCCCTACCCTTGAGAAAGGAGATCCTTTATTATTAGAAGCAGCACCTATCAGTTTTTGAGCAGCAGCAGGCAAGTCACACTTGACTTCCCCATACAGAAAGCTTTCAGGAGTTTCTTGAGCTGAATAGGACTCCCCCACCCCTCCCCAGTGCATGATGAACCCTAGTATCTGCTTTACTAATAAAATTCAGCTGGACTCATGGCAACTCAACTAGAGAATGTGGTTTCCAGCCTCCCTTGCATCCAAGTGTGGCCACGTGACACCAACAGAATGTGAGTAGAAGTGATGTGTACACCTCTGTGTCACTTGCTCACAAGGGGATTCATTGTTTGCCTCCTTTTTTCGCTCTTCTAACTTTCCCTATTGGTAGAAAAGTATCTACCATATTAGGACATTATACAATTATCAGAATTAAAACAGTGTGCTGATGGCACATGATTACAGGTAGATCAACATAAACAAAAACAAGTGGAGAAAACACATCTAAGTATATATGCAAACTGATTAAGAAGGAGGAACATTTGTGTAAATTAGTATCATGCCAATTTGGAGTAGTAGGGCAGGGTTATTAATAGTCTCTTTGCATAACAAAATTTTCAATAATACAAGTCTTAAAAATAAAAATTCATCAAGAATACCACAATTTGAAATCAAGCACGCCAAATATAAACTGTGCTTTTTAAGACCATTGTCATTTGAGGTACCACATTTAACTGATCAAAACAAATGGAGGTGATCCTTTGAAGAATTTGTCAAGTCTTAAAAAAAAAAAAAAAAGACATTTCTAACCCGAAAGTACCACTGTTCCATCTATGGAACTCACCGTATGGGGGTGAGGACAAAGTTACATCCTACCTCACAGCTTATTCCCAAATAAATTCTGATCGGATTCAAATTTTAAATGTAAAAAATAAAACTATCAGAGTGCCAGAGGACATTTAAAATAATATCTTTATATTCTTGGAGTGCGGAAGAGAATTCAAAGGATGAAAGGCAAGTATCCGGCCATTATTTCCATATTACTAACTCCCCGACATCCTTCCTGTAATTATGGTTACCCCACCCCGAAGTTTAATAAAGTTGAAAACCTAAATGGGAATGCAAGAAGAGGGAGCCACCTGGTCACTCAATCTTTCATAGCCCTGGGTAAGCCCAGACTCAGGGGTGGGTGACCCTTTGTGCTCTGGAAGCAATGCACGTGACCCCTTTCCTAATTCCTGGCACTGCCAGCTCCATATTCCGAGCATGAAATACTTTTTACCCCAACCACGGCCCTAAAACACACAACAATTTTTTAAAAAGAAGTGAAAGAAACAACAATAACAAGAGCAAAGAAGCCAGAAGCTGTTAGAACACTATGGAAGCTGACTGTGAAGGTCCCCTTCAGGACTTCTAAAATGAGCCTATAACACAAGACAGAAGACAGAATTTGAGACCCCAAGGATGCCCCATTCTTGCCGAATTGCCCCATCAAGGAATATTTTTCAGGAACATGGGGCACTAGAATAAGTGGAAATCTCTAAAGTCATCTTAAATTCATATTCTTCAGCAGTTCTGGCTCAAGAATTTGACTTTGACATTAAGCCAATTTCATAGACCAATTGTCATTTCAAAGAACAAGAAAAACTTTGAGTAAAGATTAAATGAAAAGCGTTTTCCAAATTGACCTCAAAGGAAACAGGTCACCGTAATAAAAAATAATATAGCCAGCCCATTTCACAAGCCAAAATGGTATTCTTAGAGAGATGACGTTTGACCCAGGAGAGACTGGCTATAAGTGTCAAAGGTTTGGGGCCTGATGTTTACGACCGGCAAATGACAGAGATAAAAATAACTAATTTAAAAATGCACTGTCATAGCTACCTAATCTAATCTACAGCAATAATCCTAAGGTAAAATACTATGGCGCTGCTTTTCAATAGATGACAAACTGGGCCATCAATGATTTTTCTAGGATGGTAGGATGGTAAAAGTAGTAAGTGGCAGAATCAGCACCTGCAACTCTAAGATCAGAGGTGTTTTGCTCCATCCTGCATCACCCTCCCTGGTGGACAAGATTTAGGTCAATATGTAACATCTGAAGAAATCACTAGCACTAGCTTTATGACTGGTACGAAGAAATTATCTTGGGGCAGTCGCAAGGGGAAAGGCTTTATTAATGCCATTTTTTTTTTCTGAGAATTTCTTTCATGTTCTATAACCTAGAAGTAACTACCACTATTATCCAAGACATTAATCTTTATGATTAAAAAAATGGCATGTGCAAAGTACAGGTCAAATATCCCTTCTACAGTAAAGTATGGGAATATAGTCATTGAAAAATTATCTTCTCTACCCCAAATATTAGTGCAGCTAAGATGATATATATTTAAGATACATGTGGGTATAGAATCACCTGAAAAAAATGCTCTCGCAGTCCTCGGTTTCTCGGGGGCACAGGGACTCTGGCCCTCACGGCAGAAACTGCCTGAGGTTCCCCAATATACATAGATTCTCCGCTCCTTACGTGGTGAGAGAATTGGGTACATGGCCCTGTGGGGGAAATGCTGTATATTCCAGCCTCACTTCTAGTCAAATGTGACCATGTGACAAAGTTCTGAAATATAGGAAGCAAAACTGGGGTGAAATTCTAGGATGTTTCCTTGAAGGAGGGGAGCATGCTATTCTTTGCCTTTCTTCCCATGGTCTAAAACATGAGCATGACGGCTTGAGCTTATGCAGCCATTTGGGGCAATCAGATTTAAGCCGTGCTTCGGCAGATAAAGCTACAAGATAAAAGAGGGCTGGATCCTGGAAGACTGAGGGCCACTATATTCACCCTAGATTATGTACCTCCAAATCTGTTTACAGAAGTAACCTTCTAACTTATATAAGATGCTCTCCACTGGAGAGTAGAAGATAAATCTAACAGATAGAGCACCCATAATTTGTACCGCTTTGCAACATTTTCAAGCATCTCAATGATCTCAAAAGATGTCATTAAATTCTCAAATCTTTAATCTTTCCATCCAAAACCACATATTTTCCATAAGCACACGCATGGCCAAACGTCTGTAGAGTTGAGGACACCATTGCAAAATTAAATAGCATCAAAAGCGCTACTCTGGGGTACATTAGGTATCCCTCATCCCTGCCCAAACCACCACCTGTTTATATCCCTTCCACAACACCTAACACACTGTGTTTGTTCAGGAGTTTGCCTACACCACCCCTCCTCTCCTTGCCAAACACACCAGGAACTTACTAGTTCACGGTCAAATCCCCGGTGCCTTGCATAGTGCCGGCACAGTGCAGACACTCAGAAAATGTTTGTGGACTGATGAAACAAAGACTGGCCGTAACAATGGGGTTCCTTGTCACGGTTTGAAATCCTCTCAGAGTACTAGTTAAGCATGGGACTGAGCTGTGAATTTACTCCAGTGATTCTCAACCTGGGCAATGTTGAAGAATGGCAAACCTCTGGGTCCCACCTGCTCCAGGATCACTGAGTCAGAATCACTTGGGCTGCAATCTAAGCGCTGACAGCGTACATAAGCTGGACCTCCGTGACTATACAACTGACGTTTTCAGGGAAGAACAAAAGAGTAGCTTGAAAACCCTACCTGTTTCTATGATAGCATATGAAATAGAGGGGAGGGCCTCTCTCTGGAGTCAGGGTGAAAAACTGCCTGTTGCCTTTTATCACTTTAAGTTCTCCTTCCCTTGGGGTTGGCTTTCCTGCCCCTATAAAATGCTATCCTGCATATTCCTTTGAGTACAGCCCAACCTCTAATTATCCTGTCTCTCCACTTGATTGTTTTCATCCCTGAACAATTCTGTGTTTAGTCAAAATGCTTTTTAATCTCTCTTTATTTCCTTGGACATACACATATAGATACATTTCTAAAATAAAAATACTAAGGAGTATCTGGTTTCCTTGGAATCCCTCAAACTTTAAGATTTTTCACTGGGCACTTCATCCTATAGTTCAAACCATGAAGATAACATCGCTGAAATTCATTTTCTAACTCAGTATTTTGTTCTTGATATTCAAAATGTATGTCATCATTAGTTACCACTCTCAAACTCCCCCCCTGCTTTTTAATAATAAATGCCAGCTTTAGGTCCTTTTTTAAAAGTACACTCCATGTTGTATGTTACACACCTAACCAAAATTTGTTTCTTCACTCTTGTCTATCACATCTAATTTTTTATTGACTTCTTATAGATTTTGAAAGCTTTTATGGGCCTTCCTTCTCTACTACAGGCTATCTGGGATAGCATTTTAAAGATCTTCTAGTAATTAGAGTGTTTCTCTTAAAGTAGTCATCTCTGGTAGAAAACCTAACACCTATTGTAATAACACAAAGATCAAGGTAAACAGCTAGATGTTGGCCTTTTGTAATAAGCCGTCTTCCTTTCAGGTCAGCAATACTAGTCAAATATGATCTAGTCTCATCAGTAACCTGATAATAAACATACAGCCACATTAATAAAGGCTTCAAACTTCTGAATCACTGGTGATACTTAATACTACATAATGATAATCAAAGTCCCGATCTTTAATTATTCTATTAAAAATAAGTCTGCAAGACTAACAGCAACCATGGTTGACAATCTAAATATAATTCACACAATGGTTATGTTAGTAAAAATATCATTCTACATTATTATACAGAATCATAAGAAAAGGAACCACTCTAGGTATTTAAATATTCTTTCTTAATGGGCTATACTTGGCTTTTTTGTCTTTCATTTGCTCATCTATAGAATGGATATAATTATACTTACCTCACAGGTTGTTTTTTTACCCCAAGAACACATAATTTTTTAATATGCTTCTCAAATAATAACCTCTCAATAAATGGCAAGATAATAGTATTATTATATAATTTGCTGCCTCCTTAAGTAGATAGAGCACACTAAACATAATTTTCAATTTTTTGTAATGACTCAATCTATTAGTGTGGGTCATCTTAAAACAACTAATTATTTCATTTTATGTTAGATTTCTTATACACTACAGGCGTGTGTAGACAAGCTATATCGCAAGCATGCAAGACTTAAAAAAAATATGAGCACATCTTAAAACTGACAATAACTTTATTCAACTTTCTCCTCTTTCAAGATTTCAATGTTTCCCAAAATAATGCCATAACTTTGGGGGGCTCTGTCACCAATAAATGACTATGAGGACCAACTAGAGCAATAATTTTGGGGTCTGTATTTTTTGTGGCTAACTTTAATATCTAGGTCATAAAGTACCTCTCAGGAGTAAAGACCTAACTCAGGGTATAGGTGTAGACATTTATACAGATCATGTGGGAAATTGGGCCGAATGACTCAGTCAGTAGAGCACTACACACAGCTCAGGAAAATACCCCAACCCTCAGTCTCCTCACCTGCCCAGAGCAGCAAGACGGCTCAGTAATGCCCTTCTGGAGTACCTGTCTGCCCTCACCGTCTCCTCCCCCAACCTCACCCAACACACAAGCACACACATGTGCGTTTTTCTGCCTGGGATTTAAAAACACGACCACCTTTTGTTTCTTTCCTGCCCGTGTTTATCTTAGAGCCTTGGACACCATAACTAGCACTCGTTGGACTCTTCTATTATCCTGCACCTTATCATATTCCTTTTTATACTTTATATAGCACACGTATTCTGAAAGTTGAAACCAAATTACTAGTATTATTGTCTCAAACTGTTCTCTGCCATTAGTTGGATGTTCTACCATTTCCTAAAATCTAATAAGCCCAGAGTCAAATATACACGTTCCTCAAAGATAATTTTCCGGTCCCGTGCCTCTCATATTTCTCATTCTGTCAGTCCTAACTATCAATTTCCAAAAGAAAAAATAAATTGTCTAAAAAAAAGTTCAGGCTCAGGGCCTATATCAGGAGGACTTTTCTTTTCATGGTGTCTGACTGTGGCAACTGCTCTGCCAACCATGACAGATACTCCTTTCTCAGGTGACACAGCCACACTATGATCCGTGCGGTGTGTTCAGCTCGCCCAATTGGGCTGCAGTCCCTACAGATGTGTGTGAGGGTGTGCCATGCCGCTTTAAGCCCCTCAAGGTTTTACAGTATAAATGTCAAGGCCAGAGAAAGGTGCCTGCCTTTCTCCTCATGACTCCACTGCCATGTCCCGACAGAGTCACACACAATCAGCCATGGAGCAGGCAGAGCCAACATCCTCTAAATATTTCTGAGAACACAGCCACCAATTCCCATCCGCATCTCCCGTTCAGGGTTTCACAGATTCTCTCTTGCTCTCCACTTGCATAGATCCTCCTTGGGTCATCTCATCTCTGTCATTTGGGTCTCATCTTTACTATTATCCATCCTTTTGATCAACTGATTTACTGAGTTCTGTTTCACGATCAAATATGTTTCTAAAAATCCAAACTTAGAAAATAATTAGAAGAGTTTTTATTGTTATTGATTTGTTAAAAAGGCTTCTTTGACCTTAGAAAAAAATCTATTACTTGGTCCCTTTAATCAATCAATCAATCAATCCATGAATCAGGCTTTAGTACTGTTGTCACAAAAACTAGAACTAGGGCTTGAGTCTTAAAACCTGCATTAATGAGAACCATCCCTTGAGCAAGTTGTGGCCTTTTAAAGATTTGGCTTCCTTATCTATAAAATGAGCCTGTTAGGCTAAAAATGATAATATATTAAGTCCCTGACTTACAAACATTTGAGTTGTGAACTTTCACAGATACGAACGGACCTCGCATTACGAACATTCATAGATGCGAACAAATCGCGGAAGTAGCTCACGTGTCTGCCAGACATTGTCACAGTTGTGCTGCTGTGTGCTTACTGTACAGTGCGATAGTGTACAGTAGTACAGTTTTCAATCAGAGCCCAGGATAACAGAAAGCAAGACGAAAAGCAGTGGTGATGTGGGAGGGGACTGCTAGGAAGTGCAAAGCAATAGCCATGGAAACAAAAGTGAAAATAATTGAGAGATTGGACCAAGGAGAAAATATGGTAGATGTCTCTCATTCTTATAACATGAATCGTTCAACCATTGGCTTTACATTGCATATTTGTGTCAAAGGTGTATAAGACTCACTTCGTTGGACTTATGAATGAATCCGACTTATGAACGTTCTCCCGGAACGGAACTCACTCGTAAGTCAGGGACTTACCATATTTTCCAGGGAAATAGTAAGGGATTTCTTCTAATTCTAAAATCCTATGAGTCTAAGTATCTACTGAACCCCCACTTTTTAAGGAACACACAGTCCCACTGGGAAAATACCATACAATTGAGTTCTAAATTGCATGTTAAATCCAGATAAATTAAAGAGCTAAATGGTAAAATAATAACACAAATAATAAAATAAGTACTTGAAGAATATACAGGGAACTATTTTTACAATCCTGCATTAGGAAAGGCTTTCTGTACCCTTCTTCTGGCAATAGCACCTTGATTTATCGTACAGACCCACTTCCCCCACCCAGTCCATATGGTTTGGGTGGGGATAAGCCCACCTTCAGCTCCAGAGGTGGGCACAGATGCAGGCCTGGCCAATCATAGCCTCATATCTTCCTGGCCACAAGACCTGGTTCCTGGATGGACATATAACCTAAGAAAGGGCAATCGGAGGAAATGAGGCTATCTAGCACAGGACTTTTGTTGGAACTGTTGGGAATAAGTGTTTTTTGAAAGGGATTGCTGAGAGGTCAGAATGCAAATGGAGAGCTTCTAGCAGCCATCCTGCCACCAGGAGGAGGGGCCCTACTTGAAGGTGGAGCCAACACAGAGTAAAGCAGAGCTGCAAAGGGGGTAAACAAGTCACCTACAATGACTTTGCCTGTGCCTCTAAACCCAGAAATCCCTAAAGCTACAGTTATCCCTTTTTTCTTAGGTGAGTTTGCAGTTTGCGGCTGCAACCAAAAATTCTAATAAACTCCCCTTAGGGTTTTCCAATAAAATAGATTGTGACCCTCCCAATAAAAATTATTACCTTTTCAATATGATTATATAAATGAAGCTCTGGATCCAAATCTCTAGAGGTACACAACCTTACGAACTTAGAAATATGAGTTCCCCTCACTATGAAAAATATCCTCTGGCAAAATGGATGCCAAGGTATTTTCAATCAGTTAATTATTAAAGAATAAGCCTCTGAGTATTAACAATAGAATATTATCTGCTCAGGGATAGGTTCAGAAAGATTTTTAAAACACAGTGGCAGGCCAATATGACAAATCTTTTCTGTAAAACTACTATTAGCATCATTAAATTGTCCTGGTCGCGTCTTTTGAGAAAATAGGCATCACAGAATTTCTGAAAATATGCTGCTAAAGCTAGATTTAAATTGTTGTAAATACATACAATCTAGGAACACTCAAAAGCCTGTTATCTGTATAAATACAAACATTAACATTCAGGTTGAGAAGCTGAAATTATTATCTACCCTTTTTTATTCTCATTAGAGGAGACTATTTTGTAAATAAATCCTTGCGAGTTTAAGCACCAGTTGAGATTCACAAAAATGGGGGACACTGAAAAGGCTTGACAATAAGTATGTAGCACAAATACAAAAACATGTATGCGGTAACAGAGTGAAGCGCTAATGTCTTCTTATACTACTAAAATTCCACGGCAAGAGCCACTAAACCATAGTCCACAGGCCACATCTGGCCCACTGTCTATTTTTGCAAACGAAGTTTTATTGGACTACAGTCATGCCCATTTGTTTGATTTTTGTCTTTGGCGGCTTTCACTCCACAACAGCAGAGGTAAGGGGTTGCAAGAGAGACCAGGTATCCTGCAAAACTTAAATATTTACTATCTGGTTCATTACAGAAAATGTTGAGGTCCTCTGATCTATGGTTCTTATTCATATTTATTGGTCATTTATTATGCTCTAGGCTCTGGGAGTAGGCTGGGTGGGCCATTATGGCAACAGAAAGATATACGAAAATAAAAAAAAGCCTCTACATTACAGACATAAAATTCAGAAGGGGGTATAATGCACGTTAGAGACCCTAGAAGGCGGGAAATAACCAGGAACTAAATCTCAGGACAAGAGGAAGGTTCCAAATGTAAACACTTGCAGAGACAGACAAGACAATAAGGGGCTCAAAGAAACGGTGACTGATGACCCGGTGGCGAGATTGAAGGCATGAGTGCCATCCAAAGGGGGCAGCAGTCCCTCAAGAATGGGGACCCAACCTTACCAGCCCTCCCAAGTCTCCAATTTTTCAAAAGAATCTTGACAGCTGAAATTTTGTGTGAAATCCTCTTAAAGAAATGGTGACAACAAATTTTAACAAATTGTAAACCATATGTAGGCCACGCAAAACACATTAGAGGCCAGTGAGCCACATGTTTTTGACATAAAGGTTAAAACTGAAGGGGCCCAAAGTAAGGACTGGCAAGTGTGGGCTAGAATTTAAGTAATGGTCAAAAAGCAGGCATCTCAGAAGTTAGGTACAAATCTCTCACTTGTAGGTATTGGGACAAGTCATCTTCCCTCCCCAGGCCTCAGTTTCCACAAAATGACAAGAGAATTAAGTGATCTGCAAGTTCCCTTCAGCAGTACAAATGTATCCTTCTATAAGAATTCCCTAAAATATTTTCTTTATAAGGGAAAAACTTCCAGATTTCACCCACATCTACTAATTTACAAAAGACTTTATAAAAGAAAAACATTTATCCACCTACCTGTACTGTTCCTATTGGGAAACAAGGCTAGTCTGCACTAGAATAACTGACAAACTAATGAACTTCTTCATGGACCTGTGTCATGAGTACGAGGTGTGATCAAATAATACGGTGAATGTTTAAATAAAAAGATGTATTACAGTAAAAGACACCTTGCCATTAATCCCCCTCAAAATACTCCCCCTCACTTCAAAACACTTATCCCATCATCCTTACCACTTTCTGAAGCAATTCTGAAAGTCCTCTTTGGTGAGTGTCTTTAGGTGTGCTGTTGTGGCTGCCTCAATGTCCTGAATCATTCTGCCTTTGGGGAAGAGCCAGAAGTCGCACGGTGCCAGACCCGGTGAATAAGGTGGATGAGGACACACCATAATGTTTTTATTTGACAGAAATTGCCACATACCAGAAGCGATGTGGGGCAGGGAGCGTTGTCATGATGGAGGATGATGTATAGCACACTTTAAAACACACCTTCTGTCAACCTTAGCTCACACCAGACAGACTGCACCAAACAAGCTGCAACTTGTCACACACTGTTACTAAAGTTCAATGAGCCCTTCCTGTGTTGAAGATCCCTGCCTTTCTGTTGGATGGCTCTCAGCATCATTCACCATATTTTGTGATCACAACAGAAAGGCTCTGTGTCACATACCACTTCTGGTACGGTAATTTCTGTCAAATAAAAACATTACGGTGTGTCCTCATCCACCTTATTCACCGGTTCTGACACCATGAAAGGTAAACGTTTTGAAACTATTTGAATCAATAGAGGCAGCCACAACAGTGCAATTAAAGACATTCACGAAAGAGGACTTCCAGAACTGCTTCAGAAAGTGGCAAAAACGATAAGTGTGTTTGAAGCAAGGGGAAGTACTTTGAGAGGGATTAATGGCAATGTGTCTTTTACTATAATACATATTTTTTTAATTTAAACATTCACTGTATTTTTTTATCACACCTCATAGTTTCATGAATGTTTATGAAGTTTTTTGTGCCAAATATATAAGAGCAAGGCACACCCAAATTCAATAGTGTCACAACCACACAGAAATAAAGAGTCTTTATCTGTAAGGAAGTATGAAATAGAACTACTGGGCAAAATAAATGTGTTTTAATACCCCTCCCTAAAACATGGGAAAGAATTCTTGCCTGTCTCCACACAAAAGTTAAAAAAAATAAAAATAAAAAAGTTGGGATCAAACACAATAAAGGTCAAGTGAAGCCATAATCTAGGCTGGCAGCAATACCATCACTTCCTGTTGTAAGTATAGAGTAACGGGCTTTTAAATCAGAAATGCAATTTGATAGAGAAACCCTCCTACCAGGCTCTGGAAACTGAGTTCAGGGCGGACACTATCTGCCTCCGTCCAGCCCTGTTCCTCATCATTTCCCCCATTAGTGATTTCCCTAATTTCACACATCATTTAAACAAAGAAAAAGGCAGCCATAAAAATATCACCAGGAGATTAACCGCCAGCACGAAGTGAAAATTATGGCACTGCCGGTGTTTTGAAATGAAAAATGTAATTTCAATAAATGCTATCATTAATCTCAGTATTAATTTTCAATGCACTCTATTTCTAAAGTGAATGCAGAAAACACTAATGTAACGATCCCAAATAAATTCGCTTCATGGAACCAGATTCAGCTGTGAGTAGAGGAATTCCCTTCTCCCTAGGTGCAATTCTATTTGGAGTTACCTTTCATTAGCATCAATATTCCCTCCTATTATCTTTCTATAAATACAACTTTAAGATGGTGTCTCATCCCTTTACTCAGTCTCTCAAAGAAGCTCTAAAAGAAATCTTTAAGCATATTGTATGATACTCAAAAGAAATTAGTAATTCAGGATGCATAACTAGCAGCCACTGAATCTTAGGGAAAATTAGGTAAAAGAAGCCTCTGGAATGGTACGTGGCCAAAGAAATAGTCACACTTCTCTTGCCTTTTTGAATTGGGCAGAAACCAGATTAAATTTTTTTTAAATTTTTTTAACACCTTCCTTCAAATTAAATGAACACAAAGCCTCTTTGAATAAACAAAATTCTAAATGTTTAAATCTCTTCAAGGAGCCAAGGTGATATATTGACAAGAGAACAGAAGTGCGGTGCTCTGGGCTGAGGTACAGGCGTTGCTAGCTGACTCTGCTGCGACCACAGGCAAGCTCTACAAAGCCTCCTGGGTCCTGAGCGTGACTCCTGTGAAAAGAGGGTCTGGGGTTCTGAAGTCCTTCCATGACTGTTCTAGTAAGTCTATCAATGAGGTCCTTTCTGATAATACTGTATCCAATTCCTGTGGTATTTAAAGTAGGTCAAACAAATGATCAACACTGCACTCTTTCATCAGGTCTTCCTTTTCATGTCCACCCAGAAAAAGTGCGGTTGACAGATATCTGAGTCTTCATCCTTTAAGTCAATAACAAGATCCCAGAAAAATTAGGCATGTCCTAGAAAGTTGAGGGACTCTTTGAGGGACCATGTCCTGAGCCAAGCCATGTTATTTTACACTCAGTCAAATTTAACATGTGTACAAGATGTAAAACGATCTTCACTCTGTTTCGAAATTACCAAAACTGCCTTCGCTTAATCCTCCTATTTTTGTATTTTGTTTTTTCCCCTCTGTCAAATTAAAAGTTCTCTCCAGATAAACTTCACAAATCCCTCCGCTTCCCCTTATTCTGGGTTCTGTTCTTTCCCTAATCTGAAACTGGCATACCTTGAAGGTCAATATTGATCTGCAAATCCTCAAATTCAAAAGTCCTTTTCCTCAGGCTTCATTTTCCTGGAGTTTTCTGAAACATTTCATCCTGATCTCTCAATTCATTCACTCACTCATATATCTAACAAATCTTTCTCAAGTGCTAGTAGCAAGGCAGATACCATGCTAGGTAGGCACTACTTACACATGTTAAACGAGACATGAAACCTGCCCTCCAGACCCTACAAGGCAGATACAAACAGACAACTATCCAAAAATTCTTAGAAAGATGAATAGTCTTTGAAATTCTAGAAAACACTGGACGGGCCAACAGGATGTAGGTTCCCAGGTGCTAAACAGATGTTGAACAAAGTAAGCCAGCCCCCTCCCCCACCACACACACACACTTTAAGAGTTATAAGTTAATAATGATATCATTCACGCAGTTACCTGATTCTAACACTTCAGCCATTGCCTCCCATATTTGATTAGAACTAGGATCCAGCCTGTTCTTCCAACGCTGCCTCCTCTTGCCTTCAACCATTACTGGTCCCAGAATTTCCTCTGCACCTAACGCTTTCATCTGCACACTCCCTCCAGAGAACTCATCCATGTCCTACATTTAAGCTTTAAGGAGACACTCCCAAATCTCTGGCTCTAGTCCCAGCCTCTCCCCCAGGCTTCAAGCCCTCATAGCAAACTGTCTGTTGTACACTCCATGGGTCCCTCAAACTCAACATGTCCCCCAAACTAACGTCCCCCAAACATGTTCCTCATTCCACATTCTACATCTCACATCACAGCACCACACAACCACCAACAGTCACTGAGCTAGAGGCAGGAAACCCTGCTTACCATTCTTTCATCGCCCTTACTCAACACACAAAAGAAACAAACAAGGCTGCCCACTGCTACCTCTCAAATGCTTCTGAATCCTCCAGCTTCTGTCCTTGCTACCATGGCCAAGTTCCGGTAGCTTTTCTTTCACCCACAGTGTTATCGCCCAGTTTCGGCACTCATCACCTCTCACATGGCATCTGTTTTCTCAGTAGACTCCTGGCTTCCATTCTCTTCCCGCTCCTGTCATTTTATACACACTTGTACGCTATGGTCATAAGAATCTTCCTAAAATACTGGGCTCCCCACTGAATACAACCTGAAGTTCACATTCTTTTACCCTGGCTCCTTGGATTCAAAGTGGCCACAAAGTCATTTGTGTCCTCAAATCAATTGGGAACCTATAAAGAGGCATTAGAGAACACCTGAATAACTCCCAGACACCTTCACGGAAGAAAATATTTAGATGACATGGGAAAAATTAAACTTTGTAGATAATGGAGGTATTCACACAGAAAACTGTGGTCAACCTGTCCCAATTTTTTCCATCTATTATCTCCCACAGCCCTGTCCTACACTAACCCTCCAGTCCAACTAGCTTCCAAACAATCAAACTAGCTTTCTCCCTAATACATACCTTGGGCATTCCTGCCCGGCCCCTTTTTTTGGCTCGTCCTGGTGCCTCCTTCTCATCACATGATCCCCTTCAATAGTCTTCCAGGCCCAGGTCTCTTCCTGTGTAATATCTTCATGGAACATTCCAGCCTGAATATCTCACCTTTCTCTAAACAGCCACAACACTTACCTTTCATACTAAGTTTCATTTGGTAATTTATGAAATACCACCTATTCTGTTGAGTGATCCACTACTATTTAAACTCTATGATAATTAAGCTCTGTGATCATTTTTCCTTTGTCTGTGTTGATTTTGCCCAACAAGGTTACAAGGTCTTTGGAGTTAGGGAACCTCTCTCAAATACTTTTTGGCATCACTGCTTATCAAGCCTATCATAGTCCCTTGTATATAGAATATGCCTGACACAAGCCATAGATGAACCCTAAACCAATTGTCTATATTCTCAGATTACTCATATCATCCTAAAACAAATTATCAGAATTAAAATAGGGGTCTTTCTATCACCTATGGTATAGTCGAACTCTGGCTCTTTTGAAAGGTAAAGAAAATCTGTGTGCCTGAAGAAAGAGAGGATGTCCCATGAAAGAAAACTTTTCAGTAATACTAGTCTTATAAATGTATTCTAAGCAACTTACACTTGGTTTAGATATAAGCAAAATATCTAAGAATGTAAACATGTTTTCTATGGCCTTTTAAATCACGCATTTTCAATGGGGTAATTTTGCCCACAAGGGAGTGAAACAGGTTCTTGAAAGGG
>NW_017731410.1:3265642-3275529 GCF_001890085.2 Hipposideros armiger
GGGGGCGGGGAACAACCAACCTTGCTCTTTTTATGTATAAAGTACAGATATACATACAGTGCATAAATAGTATCTTTGTGGTCTTAAAATGCTATGGGGGGGTGATTAAGAAATGTCTAAAAAGGCTCTTGGAGAGGCGTAATGAAAAAAAGGTTGAGAAATGCTGCTGTAAACCCAACGGACTATCTGCTCGCTAAATTAAGCTAAATTTGCTAAAGCTTTATTCGTTTCTTATCAGCATTCAGCCCAAACAAATGCACAGGAACAAAATCCAGAAGATAAATAATTCACATGAAAATTATGTTTGTGTTTTAATGTTCTCAAAAGTTTCCTTTGTATTTTAGATGTTGTGAAATGTTAATTTTTCCCTTGCTAAAGGGAGGGTACTATTGGATAGACATTAAGGTCAAAAGAGTTTCCTATCAAAAGTGAACTGGAAATTAAGGAACTACAAGGTTTTTTTTGTTTTGTTTTATTTTTTTAGAGGAAATCGGTGTTTTTTTTTTTAATACATTATAAAATATGTGTGAGAACACAGCTAGGACTGAATTAAGATTGAATAGTTATTTATATCTGTTTCCTGTTTAGCCTTTTGACAAAGTTCAGCCCTGCACTTTATAGTCAGCTCTGGATAAGATTTCCCAGAATAACACTGATGTGGGGGGTCCGCTGGTAGGGAGGACCCCAGAACTACATCCTGCAATTCACACCCTATGAACACACAGTCTGCTAAACTCAACAACTTCAAAACAAAAAACAAAACGTCACTGTCACATTTCCTCTGCCAAACCCTGTTTTGAACCTCCAAAACACAAAGAAGGGGAGGAAAGAAAAAAAAAATGGACATGTTTAGAAACAAAGGCAGGCTGTGAGAAACATTAATAGTCTTTTTTATTTTTTTTAAATTAAGCCATAAATTATCTGTACAACCTGAAAAAATGGACTACGTGAGATTGAGAGAAACAAATACCGCATTTGTAACAATATTTTTGGTGTCTTTACAGCATCTTTACCCATTATCAATATATTATCCACTATTTGTCAGGTTAGGCAATCATGAAAACAAAGACCTCAAATCAGAGACAAAACATAAATAAAATAAAGTAAAATAAAATAAAATGAGGTAAAAGAAAACCTAACAATAGCAAATGAACTGTCATGAACGGGGCATGAGAGTTGGTAAATGTGAAAGAGAAAAGATAAAGGTGATGGCACTTTACAGGATGGAAGACAAGATTCCTGACTTTGGAACTGGGCCCCTGAAACACTGGGGCACATTTGGGAACAATAAAGCCAACAGAGAGCTGATGGTGAGAAACAAATCTTTAGCCCCCTGGCTACGCCATCACAAATGGAGGATTTCTAGTAGCCCGACAGGAAAAGATCGTTTACGGTCCATCTGTACATTGCCAATCCCAACAGCCTAAAAATGACCAGCCCTTATCACAGTGGATGGCTCGTCTGCACTTCTACACTGAAGACTACTCACCTTTTCCTAAAACACGTCTCCATTTCTTCCAAGTCATGACTCTCTTAAATCTCTTATTTCACTGGCCAGTCCTTCTCCCTCTTCTTCATGGTGTCCTCAGTCATTACTGGTCCCAAGGTCTCCTCAGCTACACTCTCCCCAGGGAGCTCATCCACTGTCTACATCGAACCATGACCATTAGGTAGACACTCCCAGGTCCTGCTCTCGCCCTGGCCTCTTTAGACTCTCACATCCGCATGGACATCACACAGGCACCTTCAATTCAGCGTGTCCACAACTAACCTCCCCCAAACACGTCCCTCCACGTGTATGCTACATCCCAGCTCACAGCACCACACAGCTGGCCTCCCAGTCCCCAAGCCAGCATCAGGGACTTCTGCCTAACACACATCTCAACACGCTTTTCATCCTTTTTACCTCCTAAATGTTTCTTGACTGCCCACTTCATCCCTGCTCCCAATGTCCTGGTACGAGATGCCCCTGTCTCACGCCTAGGCTGTTGAAGTACCTCCTAGGCTTCCTGCCTCCAAACTCTGCCCAACCCCAAATCCACCCCTCACACTGCAGCCAACCCATCCGGGTAAAATGCAAAGTGGTTGGTTTCACTCCCCACCTCAAAACCCTCCAACAGGTCCCCAGCACCCCCCAAATAATATTAACTATACATATGTAGTGCTTATTGTCAGAGACTACTCAAAACCCTTCATATATATTAAGACTGACCAAAAAAATCTATGAGGTAGAAGTTATTCCCATTAAAGATCCAGGGCAGCGAGAAATTAATTCTCTCTCCCAAGTTACTTAGTACCTTGGGAAAGAAGCTGAGAATGGAACCTAGGAAGTCTTTAATTCCAGAGTCAGTGCTCTTACCCACGGGGCTGTCCTCCCTAGCATGCCATGCACTCAGTCCTCAAGGTCTGGCCTCCTCCTGTGGTGCTCTCTGGCCACTCCCTGCCACGTACCTCGTACCAAGTCACCCCAGATTGCCTGTAAGTCCCTCCACACAGCAGGCCATGTATCACCTTACTTACGATGCTCCTCTCAGAGGATTGAACATTCCCATGGTTGTCACCTGGCTAACTCTGACCCCATTATCACACCTCAGCTCCATCAGCAGCATCTCCAGGCAGCCTTCCCCAAACCTCAGGCTTCAGGGCCAGCTCCCTCGCTCCCACCACAAGCACCGTGCCCCCACCACCCGGCCCATAACTCTACCTTAGCATTTATTATATTATCTTGAAACTATTTATGTGTCTGTTGCTTCCAGAAACCATTTCTCATTCATCCCAGAAAATGCAGTGTAATTCCTGATATGTGGGACATATTAAAAATTGTTAGACATGAACGCTAAAGAACCACCACAGTACAATGAAACTAGAGCATTTACGAGACGAAAAACTCTCTTGAAAAAGAAAATCCCTGGTGCCTCTGCTTTTCAGCACTTCACGTGTGCCAACCTACTCATTCAACACTTTCTAATAAACAGGCAATACCTCACTTCCCAGAAGTTTCACTTGCTCATTTGAACATCTTACCGATGATGCCCTATGCAGTAATCAACAGTTCCCCGTCACCGATGTTCAAGCAATGTCCACTGATGACAAATTAATACAGAAATATACAAGGATATGCCCAGCCACTCTGGGACCATCAAGCTCACTGACACGCTTGCCAATAATGCACCAAGTCATGAAAACTTTTAAACGTGCTCTAGTTTTAAACATCATACACTCTCAGCACTGTGAGAGATTGTAGAGATCACCCAGACTCCCATTAATCTCTTCACGGCACACATAAGAAACTACAGTCCAAGGAAGTGGTCCTGAGTACAATTTACTAGCTGAAAAGTCCAGGTGACAATCTTTCCTCCTTGATTCACAGTCCAGATTCTAGCTGTATAATTATCTCTCAGGACATTTGGAATTACTAATGAGGGCCCTCTCCGGTCAAGAAAAACCAGCCAAGCTAGAACCAGTTTTTCTTAGATCTGGTAGGCAATATGAGAGACAATGCAGATTTAAAGGGAAAAAAAAAAGTTTTTCTTTGGAGTGTTTCTAGCCTAAGAGGGACGAATTATGGGCCTTAATTCCATGAAAGAGACGATAGAAACCTTGGGTAGGAGTAAATGGAAGCTACGCAAGAAAATTTGTGCCTGGGTCTAATTGCCAGAACAGTTTAAATCCCCCATTTAAGAATAAAAATAAACATAAACATCATTTATATCCTAAACATCAATCTCATACTCACTTTTTGGATGTATAAGAAATTAAGATTACTGACCCTGCTTCAAGATACTTCAATGTCTTATTTCAAAAATGCTAAAATAATCCTTTTAGAAAACATCAAAAAGCTACCAATTCTACAATTCTACCTCTAAATCAACTCCTATAATTACTCTCATTTCTTATACATTCTTAAAGTTAAAGGCCTACTCCATCTTTTCTAGTCTCAGCTATTATAAAATGCTCATTGGCCCTGGTGAGTTTGAGAAGTGGAAGATGCAGATAGAGTGGAAAAGGGGAGGGAGAGAGAAAGAGAAAACTTTGTGCTATAGGGCACACGCTGTATGAAGTGCCTCACATGTACAGTATTACCTCTTCTAATCTTCAAAACACCCCTGTGGAGGCAGGTGTGTGATTTTCTCCACTTTATGGATGAGGAAAATGAGACATGGATGATGCTAATTTGCCTCCTCTGTTGTTGCATAGCTTACTTCTACATCTTCTTCCAGTTTCTTATTAATAGAGAGAATGTCTCTGATTCCCATTATAAAGCCCATTGCTTTATAATTATCATAGCTCTTATTACCATCGATATTCTTGCACGCACATGTTCATTTGGAAATTGTGGGTTTCCCCCACTAGACTGTAAGCTCCATGAAGCCAGGGGTTTTCTGTGACTCCTTGAAACAGTGTCTGGCACATACTAGGTGCCCTAGAAATACCTTTTGAATTCCTCAAAGGCAATGAATGAGTTTGCCTTGCTCATCTCTGAATCCTTGGCGCTGGTACTGGCTGGGTGTGTGTTGAACTCAGTGACTGTTCAAAGGAAACAAGTCATGGAAATAGAGGAATTCACACCCGAAGTCAGAATAAGAAGAAAAAAAGGCCAAGCATGGGATGCTGGGGGCCTGGTTATACTTAAAGGATGAGTGATACAAAAGAAGCCAGTGGAGGAGATAGAGAAAGAGCAATTCAAGAATTAGAAGGAAAATTAAGAGTTGTATTGTGGAAACCAAAGAAGTGATCGACAGTGTCAAAAGTTGGCAAACAGGATGGGGGCTGGAAAGAAGTGGATACATCTAAGATTAGTTGAGAAAGGATGGTAAAGCCACGGTCCAGTTGCATTTGGCTAAAAGGAGAAGTGGAGGTAAACCTTCACTTTCAAGATGCAATGGACTTCTCTTTTAGGAAGTCTGTCAGTAAAAGGGAGAGAAAAGTTAGGTAGGCAACGGCAGGGAAGGTATTTTTTTAGAATAGAAGATAGTGGAGTCAGTGGAGAAGGAAAGATTTCAGAGGATAGAAGAGGAAGTGAAGATAACAGAGAAAAAAGTTCCAGAGGGACTGGGAAGAGCACAGTTGGCGACTCAGCCTTCGAAGGGAGTAGTGAAGGGGAGAGATAGGCAACAAAATAATAGAAAGATTTGAAGGAGAGGAAAAAGGGAAGGATTCCTATCTCTAGTTTCTCAGTGAAGGAGTTCATGGGGCCATTTCCCAAGGAAGGAATGTGGCTGAAGTTCATACATAATAAGAAAAGATCTTTAACAGCTGCAGAGGGAAGCCCTAGTTGTCTAAGGGGTACAAAGGGTTGCTAAGAAGCAACAGAGGGCCCAGGAGAGCTTGTAAATCATCAACCTGTATCAAAGCCTAACAACAGGACTAAATGATTTCTGGCAAGTAGCACTTGACAGGCTGCCAGGACAAAAACAGTTGGAGCTGCAGGGATTGGGGACTGATCCCTGGAGAATATATTCAATGACTAGCCATGGAGGTGGGGGGGACGGGCGGGGTGGAAGGTTCAAGCTGGTCAGGGAAATAGAAGTAGGTGTGGGTCGGGCTGATAAAAACTGGACAACACGGAAGAGACCAGATTTCTGAAGTCACGGCGAGGATGAGCAGCAGGTTGGATTAAAGTAAAAGAAGTAGGTGCCCGAGTTTGCAGTCTCAAGTGCAAAGAACAAGGTCCAGTAACTTCTGAGGAAACACGAAGGTCACCTAGCAGAAAAGGGTCTGCAATCCTGGGGGTCTTGAGAGAGAAATGACAGTGGAAAGAGGGAGAAATGCAAGGACACGGGTAGTAAGGATGGGGCCAAAGAGGCCGAAAATGAAGAGCTGGCTAGGGTGAGAGAGAGAGTATCAGACATGGAGTTGAGTCCACAGGTGCCAGGGAGAGAAACACTGTGCAGTGGACTAGAAGTCTCTCCCCTACTAGGTGTCTGCTCCCACAGCCAACGGGCTCTGGAGAGCTCTAGAATTACAAACACACACACACACAAAAGGTCATCGGGGCCACTATTTTAGTCAAGCTGAAACAGTTCACTCCCTGGAATGAAACAAACTATAAAGCAAAACACAGGCTCTCCCTCCTAACAGTGACAAAGTTAGTGTAATTTTACTATTGCTCAGTCACCTAACTTCAAACGTGTTTTCAATCAAATGCTATATTAAATTAAATCACTCTTTCCCCACCCCCTAATTATTAAGCATGGCTTGAAAAAGCTAAGAAAACATAATATTGCCAATCTGCACAGAAGCCCAGGAAGTGATTCACTTAACGCCCCCATCCCAATTGAGGCAAGAAGAAAAGCAAACAGTGATGTAAGGCTTTAATTAGTGCCTCTTACTTTTTATGATAAAACACATACTTCAAAAGTTCTATGGTGGCCAAAAAAAGTCTTAAGCGTGCTCTGAACTGAAGCAAAAAGACAAACATCTATAGCCTTCTGACAGACATCTAAGTATTTTCATTTAACTATCCCATTCTTTGTTGACGATGCTTTTCCACATATATAATCAAACTAAGGAAAGCCAGACGTTAAAAAAAAATTGAATATAAACACTGGTCAATACCAAAAGTCTGTGATGTGATGTTTTCACTGCAGCACCCAGAGGCGGCAAAAGAAAACTGAGACCTCTGATCAACTTTGCTGTCAGAATTCCTCTGGCATCTTATGTGCAGCCTTGCTATGTGTCTAAAGTTTATTAGTTTTATACTACAGCTATGGCCCTTTTATAAAAGGATGTTATCAAAATCACCTGATGAGCGTTTCCTAAATACCTCAAGCCTACTGATTCAAAATCTCCAGGAACAGGACCAGAGCAAGTAGATTTTTATCTTAAGTTCCTTGGCATCTACTGTGCTTTCCTGTTTAAGAACACCCGTAGCATAACAAGGTAAGCCCAGAGTATCCCTAATGAAGAATACAATCAACTGTGGAGCAGTGGTTCTCAACTTGGTCTGCCCATTAGTACCACCTGGGGAAACATTTAAAACCCCAAATGCCTAGCCTACACCACAAACCAAACACGTCGGACTCTCTGGGGGTGAATCTAGCCACCAGCCTTTTTTAAAGCTACCTATGCAATTCTAACAGCCAGTCAACATTCACAACCACAGAAGCAGAGGGTAACTTCCACATGTTTTATTTAAGCGCACACTAATGGCTTGTAAGTGTATGTATATAAAGAGCTGGCCCATGCATACAACTATTTAATGAATAAATGAAAAATAGTAACATAATTATCTGAATTTCTCCATCTTGGAACAAAACAAATGCTAAAGCATGATATCGGGGGTGGGAGGGCAGTAGATGGGGGAGGGGGATTGTTTCTGTGCGAAAGGTGAAAAGGATAACTATTGCAATGTTCTGTATACCTGAAACTAACAATAAAAAGTAAATTAATTAAAAAAAAACAAAAACAAAGAAAAACAAATGCTATTCCACACAATCACCAAAATGCAGGCTCGTGCTGAGAAGCCACAGCCCTCGCAATAATAACTGGTACAACTGTCTGTGAGTCATCAGGCACCAAGTGAAGCAGGTGACGGTGGGTTAAGAAAATCCTGAATGCTCTGAATATTCAAGAAAAGGGTTTCAACACTCCTCCATGTGTTAAGCTAGTAGTTAAGGAAGAGACTGCCTCAGTTTAGTGCAAAGAAATAGTTCATTTCTTCAAATCTTTTCAGTGGCAAAAGAGAATCAGGGAAGTTCTAAAGTCCAGGTGTTTAGATGCTTATGTTGCTCTTTAAAAGGAATACATTTGCTGCTTAAAAGCTCACCTCTGCTTTTCTTCCTAGAACTTGCTGAGGTTGCAGTACACAAGCCGTTACCATCCACTAAACCAAGTACAAGCCTTCTCCCCTACTTTAGCCACTGATAGGCTCTGTGTCACAGGATGAGGGTCAATCAGGATTGGTCAGAATGACATTATACCTCATGAAACTGGGTCACACCACTCCTACAGGGCACCAGGAGCAATGCCCAAGTAATCAACATGTAATCCACACCACCTCCCGCGGGACTAGCGGGTGGCTAGGAAGGCTGAAGAACTGATTAAAAACCAAGTATCACCAAGTGAAAATCTGCTCAATTCAACTCAATACAAGTAGGTTCTTTGCCAAGCCATAAGGGAAAACTGAAGTAGGCTGGTTTTAAAGTTATAGTTACTTATCTAATTGAAGTAAAGAATCAGTTTGTTTAAAAGTAGGACACATTGTAAGTAATTACATAAATTTAAGCAACCAGTGAGATTATCAGTATTTTTCTGAGATAAAAGAACTTCTACAAATTTTGGCAATCTTTAAGCTAAAAGAATTTCCCACATTTTGATAGTCTTTCAAGATCACTATCAAATTTCTTAAGAAACAGATCAACCTAGCATTGGGAGATGGAGGCTGGGAGGTGATAGAATATGTTCAGAAAAACTGGACTATTACACACAAATTTTCTATCAAAACTTTTTCTTAAATCTCCTATGGATTAAACTAGGGATTGTCAGACTCTGATCCCATGGAACACTGATGCTCTGTGTCTTACACAGAGGTGTTCTATTACCCAAAATCAAAGAATAAAGGTCCTTTGCCAATTAATAGGGGAAATTTTAAGATTGTTCTCAATTTTAAGATGTGCTCACATTTTTTAAACCTTGGGTACTTGCTACATATGCTCATATACACAAGCCTCTATTGTATAAGGAATCTGATTTAATGTAAGATTATATAGTCAGTTGTTTGAAGCTTATTTTTTTCAACATTTTGGGGTGTCACAGAAAGAATATCATAATTTCTGGGGACTCACCACTATATGAGTTTGTGGACCAATTAGAGCAAGAGTTTGGGGTCTGTATTGTCTTTTATGACTAATCTTAACACGTAAGTCATAAAGGACTTAACAGGGTTAAAGGAATAGCTTCTTTTAGAACAATGGTTCTAAATCACAGAGACCTGCATGATAGTTTTGCATAAAGGGTCCTTGCAAAATATATCTGATCCCCAAGTGTCTAGCATGGTGCTTGGCACATAGTAGGCACTTAATAAAGTGGTTTGTCCTGAAGATGAAGACATGTAAACAGATACCTTACCTGGCCTGCATGGTCTTACTTCCCTTGCCCGGAAAAGATCAACATGGAAGGTGTGTGTGGGGATGGAGGTAAGTTATCATAAAATTGTTTATACAAAATGTAATAGGAACTTATCATTTGCAAGTCATATTAGTACAGTTTGCTTTTTGCATTAAAGCTCACCACGTTCTTCTTTGTATTTTTGGACTCTAGCAACTCTAAGTTGCGTTCTAGTCTTCACAGCTCTTTAGTGGCCTTTCAAAATCCTTACCCTAGCCCTGTTGTGACCTGCATATATTTCTATAATGTCTGTTTAGAGTCAACTCTAGAGAGAAAAGCTAACAGTGACTTTGAACCAGTTATGGACATGACCTTGTAACCTTATTTTCACCGCTTAAATTCTTCAACTCTAGGCATTTATGTTCCCACAAAAGACATGTTACTGACATGGACACATACGTAATTACCTTAGGTAATTTTCAAAACTCTAATCTAACCTCATTTTTCTTAGTCTTGTACTTACTCTTTTAACAGCTGGAAAAGGAAGTGTTAATTAAACAAGGAGGCCAACAGACCGAGATGACTTTGATGCCTTAGTAGCCTATACCAAGCATACCAAAGCCTAAGCCTGAAATGTCTCAAGGTTAAGAAATCAAAACCCAAGGTCAATCCATCATAAACAGCCATAGGCTTTCCCTCAAAATGCAACCACTTAAGCCAGCGGTTCTCAACCTGTGGGTCGCAACCCCTTTGGGGGTCGAACGACCCTTTCACAGGGGTCGCCTAAGACCATCGGAAAACAAAAAGATATTTACATTACGATTCATAACAGTAGCAAA
>NW_017731410.1:3280154-3285116 GCF_001890085.2 Hipposideros armiger
CACACACACACACACACACACACACACACACACACACACAGCTCCCCCTCTGGGGTTGGCCACTATCAAATCAAACATTTGTTTCAATTTCTGATTATTCATGCCAGAGGCATAAATATATAAGTAACCTGAGAAACTACAGACAACCCCAATTCTCTTCTTTTTAGAACTGTGGATGTGATTTTGCAGATTCAGTATTTCTGTTAACTTACTTATCCCACACATCTCCTTCCCAATAGTGAAATTAGTTGAAATGCCCTAAAGTGGATTGCAAGAGAAAGACACACAGATTAGAGGTGGGTGGGAGAAAAACAGCCCAGGATCTTAACAGGCTTTCATGGTTAAGAGGTCATCGATAGCTAGATATTCAAAACTCAACTGTACTTTATAGATCGTCACACTGCAGGGGAGGTAAATTATTACAATAAATCTTCTGTATCTCAGAAAAAATACAAACACAATAGAATGACCAAGTAATCTTCTCTCTGACAAATAGGACAATCAGGACTACATAATATTATAATATGTTCTTGTAACATCATAACACAATTACGACATTGCTTTTAGTTGCAAAAAGCTTTCTTACTGCTAGCCAGCAACATGACTGTAATGCAGACATCAAACATTAACCAAAATTACAGAAGAGGATGTCTATCCAGAATACCTTTAGAACTTCCCCACCCTTTACTAGTACAGTCATACCTTGGATTGCGAATAACTTGGTTTGCAAGTGCTCTGCAAGATGAGCAAACATATCTAATACATTTTAACATGGTAAATGAGCAATGTCTTGCAATACAAGTAGTTTATTTCCAGAATGAATTATGCTTGCAAACCAAGGTATTACTGTAACAACTTAGTTAATACAGACACATGAAAATGCAGCAGGAAGTGCCAGCATTCATTCTGCAATCTGAAATCATTACCCCCAATGAACCTAAGCTGGATCGCTTTCAAGTACGACACAAACCTTTGTTCAAAGCCTGGAATGGGGCCGGCCGAGTGGCACGATGGTTAAGCACTGGCTTGGGACGCCAGAGGGCCCCGGTTCGGATCCCACATATGAGGGCCAGTGACACTGCCCTCTACAGCCAAGATGCTGAACAACAGCTCAACCTGNAACAAAAAGATATTTACATTACGATTCATAACAGTAGCAAAATTACAGTTATAGAGTAGCAACGAAAATAATTTTATGGTTGGGAGTCACCACAACATGAGGAACTGTATTAAGGGGTCGCGGCATTAGGAAGGTTGAGAACCGCTGACTTAAGCTATAGCCAATTAAGTAATTTCCTTGCTTTGCTTCTCCCTCTTCTCTATAAGAGTCCTTCCCTTAGCTCATGTCGGAAAGGCATACCTAACCACTTCCAGTTGAGCACGGCCCTATTAAAATCAATTTTTGCTCAAATAAACTCTTAACAATTTTAATATGCCTCAGTTTATCTTTTAACAGACCCTAAAAAGGAATGTGCCAGAAACAATCAGGAATGTAGAAAAGTTTAAAACATACAAATCTTCCTACGGGAAAAATACAATTCACTAGTACAACTGACCCTTAAATAACGTGGGTTTGAATTGCATGGATCCACTTATATGCAGGTTTTTCCCAATAAATACTGTAAGTGCATGTTCTCTTCCTTGTAACTTCAGCATTTTCTTTTCTCTAGCATACTTTACCATAAGAATATAGTATATAATACATATAACATACAAAATATTGGGTTGTCAGAAAAGTCATGACGCATTTTTGGAACGAAAAACAAAAAATACGTCTTGACTTTTCCGACAACCCCAATACATGTTAATTGACTGTTTATGTTATTGGTTAAGACTTCTGGTCAACAGTAGGCTATTAGTAGTTCAGTTTTGAGAAAGTCAAAAGTTATATGCAGATTTTCGACTCTATAGGGGTCAGCGCCCCAAACCCCCATGTTGTTCAAGAGTCAACTGTAGTAAAAAATGCAAATTAAAAATTACTTATCAATAAAAGATATATAAAATCAACACAATGTTATTTTATCTTAGGTGGTAATGTTTTGTTTTGCTTTAAATTATAATATTGAGGAAAGAGTAAAGATAGGGAATATGTAAAATGGAGTCATTTTAGTCAAGCTGCTAAAATTATTAACATTATGGAGGTTGGGGTATCAGGAAAGACTCCATTTTTATTCTAACTAGCCTGGGAAATTTTTTGAACTTTCCAATCCTGCATCAAGGCCTGGATATATATGCGCACCTCCAGATAACCCTCAGGTTATCCCCTGAAGGACTCACGTATACATTCACCTGACATCCATTATCCAGACCACCGGACATGACCAGACCTCCTACCCCCCAACTTCTGGACCACCTGGCATCCATCACTCAGACTGCCTGACATCTGATTGATAATGGTTCTGGACCAACCCTAGGGCTAAGAATGCAGGCCTGATAATTCTCAAGAATGTACTTTTTACTATATGAGAACTTTTAACTCTCCCTTCTTTGGAACACTTGTGGTTTTTTACTGTGTTCCCAGTCGGCCAACTCCAAGATCCTGGAATACATCTTTACCATTTATTTCTAGCAAAGCCTCCAGGCTCTTTCTGAGTTCAGCGGACAATATCTAGAGTTGAGATAAGAAAGTCTACAAGAGGGTAGTTACTCTCATGCCTAGCAGGTGGAAGTATAAAGTGCATAATGTGTCTGGAGGTCACTGAGTCGGTTCCAACTCCTGGCGACCCTATGAATGTGATGTCTACAATGTCCTGTTCTTAACAGCCCTGCTCAACTCCTGTACTTATGCCTATGGCTGCTTTTATGGAGTCAGTCCATCTCACATGTGGCTCTTTTTCTGGTCCTATTTTTCTCCTGTTTTCCTGCTGCCTCTTATTTTCCCCAGCATTATTGTCTTTTCTAAAGAACTCTGCCTTCTCATGAATTGCCCTACATAAGACAGCTTCGGTTTTGTCATTTTTGCCTCCAGCAATGTTTCAGCCTTAATTTTCTCTAGGACCCACTGGTTCCATCCACAGCTCTCCTCCAACACCATATTTCAAACAAATCGGGGTTTTTTCCCCCCATCAGCCTTCTTCACTGTCCAACTCTCACATCCATACATAGTAGCTGGGAATATGAGGATGTGGATGATTAGCCTTGGTCTCCAGTGACACATCTTTGCTCTATATTGGGGAGGAGGGGAAAAAAACTCTTAAAATGGTTCATACCTTGGACTCTTAATAATTTCACAAGTAGGAACTCATTTTAAGGAAATAATCATAGATGTTCAAATTAGAAATGAATTATGGCTTACCCAGCCCACACTCCCCACGAAGGCAATCCCACCTCCAACGTCCAGACCCAGTCTAATGAGCCAGAGCATGTACATCCAACATGTCATCCAAAGGGTATTCAGTCATAGGCAGGCCAACAATTGACATGTGAGAACTGGAAAGATAAATGGGACCAAATTCCTCTCTATGAGGAATTCCTATTCAGAAGCTAAATCATGCTTATAGGTCTTGGATCTAAGTGGCAGTAAGTCAGGGTCAAGGCCAGTGACAATGTGAGCCAGGTTCAACATAAATAAGCAGATGAGTTGTTTGATTCATTCTTATTATAATAATGTATTACCTTCTCAATTAAAAAAAAACGCAACTATTTTTTGGTAAAAAATAACCCCACGTATCTGTTTGCTTATCGGAGAAAAGGCTACCGGTTTCCTGTTGGTAAAAGCCTGCCTCCTTTCTAAGCCCACACAAAGAAAGGGCCTCCGGCAAAACAGGGATAGGTACCTGTTTTCAGACCACAATTGTTGGTTTCTTCTCTCCTGTTGGTTTTCTTTGCAGAGCCGTATATAAACAGGGGAGTATTGACTTACATTATTTGCTGCCATAACAATAACACCTTGTATTTGCAAAACATACTTAAGGGGAGGTAAGGGAACTGTTTGTACACACCAGTTAGGTCAGCCAGACGGTAGGAACCACAGGCTGTTGGTGCTGAATTCACTTCAGAAATCAACCCATTCTCCTTTTACGGACATGCAGAGAGGGACACCAAGTTTTCATTTTATTCATGTATTGTTTCTAGCTACCCCATTTCTTTAAAAAAAAGATCAGAAGCACCTTAATTATTAAAGAGAAAATTGGGGTGCTGGGAAAAGAATGTAGGGAAGCAGAGTTTGTCACTCCAAAATATGCATCTTTGGGATGCTGATTATTTTAGGCTGACAAATTGTAAGAAACAGTAGCCATGGAAGAAGCTGTAAAAACCAAGCAAAAGTTACCCTTTGTAAAAGGACATTTACTTTTGTGAGGGAGATGTCCATCTGTAAGGGTGTTTCTCTGACTGTACCAGGCCCGCCTTCACAATCCAGAGAGAAGACACAGACTTAAATCTGCATAACAATCTTACCCTTGCTTATTGTGCTTTTCCTGGTAACTTCCCATAACAGACTCTCCACCCCCAAGATCTTTTTTCATCTTTAGCTGAAGGTGGTATTTAAAGGTGATGTCTTCCTCCATTTGGCAGGCTTCCCCGGCTTTCCTGGGTCACTCTCATGTATACAGAAGGTATACATGTCATTAAACTTTCATTTGTTTTTCTCCTACTCATCTGTCTCATGTCAATCTGATTATTCAATCAGCCAGAAAAACTGTGAAGGGTAAGAAAAACTTTTAGTAAGAACAGTTACTAATCCTTAAAGAGCTAAAGTCTAAGAGCACCTACCTTCTCTAGGAAGTCCTTGATCACAAGCTGATCTTAAATTTGAATATACTTCACACACTGCCCCTAGAATAGCTCCAGAATACACCAACTCCCAGGGCCCTTGAACTCTAGCGTGAGCCCAGATCCTCAAGGCAGCTCAAGATCCTCTAGAACAGCGGTTCTCAACCTGTGGGTCGCGACCCCTTTGGGGGTCAAACGACCCTTTCACAGGGATCGCCTAAGGCCATCGGAAAACAAAAAGATATTTAC
>NW_017731410.1:3287171-3292112 GCF_001890085.2 Hipposideros armiger
TGGTGCCAACTTGGGCCAGTGAAGCAACGTCCTCCACAACTAGATTGAAGAACAAAATGACAGCAACTTGTCTGTTTCCCTTCCCCAATTCCCCAATAAAAATCTTAAAAAAAAAAAAAGCCTGGAATGGAGGAAGGACTGACATGGTCCCTCAGCCACCCTATCATGAGCTATACCATGTGAGCATCTCAGTGTCACCACTGTGGGAGGTGCATCCTGTGTTCTGCACTCTTCTGCCTACACTCTTCCCGCTCCAGCCCACAGCTGCCCTGAGGTAGAACACAAGCCATGTTTCTCTGTACATGCAGAAAGAAAAGACAATATGGTTCCTTCAAGCCTAAGTCCCATGTACCAACCTTTCTAATGTTTCACTGTCATAACAATGACACAGGTGTCAAGCCACCATTCCATCTCTTTTAACTTTACAGATTCATTACAGTGAATTTCCAAACTCCAAATTATTTTCCCTAAAGATATCTAAAGGTACTCTCTGCTGCATCTGAGTCTGGGTTTTCACCTTTGGTACCCCAGGCCTAATTAGAGTCAAACAAGGAAACAAGTCCTAGAAGTCCCAGTCATACTGACCCAACTCCAAGGCCATGTGCAGGTTCAGAACAAATCAGCCCGGGATGTGTCTCTGTGGTATGGGGACTGTTTGGACCTAAAGGCAACTTTAGCCATTGGCTCAAGAGAAAGTTCTGTTCCTGCCTTGACTACCTGGAAGAACTTGAATTGGGGGCCTTGCCCATAATGGGAACTCTTCCGACCTGTCTGTACAGCAGGACAAACTTCTATTTGTTAAACATCTGCTCTTATCATCCTGCAATGACCCTTTGAGGCCCCAAGGCACCTTACCTCACCCCTAGCTCAGTATGTCTTCTATCCCCATGTTCCCTTTCTGTCTCTGAACCTGTCCTGCATGTGAGGTCTCTGACTCTCTCATGTATGTGAGAGATACATGAGTATACATAAGTATACATAAGTAGGTATTAAATTTGCTTATTTCCTCTTGCTAATCTGTCTTATGTCTACTTGATTATTAGATAAGCCAGAAGACCCTGGAAGATAGAGGAAAGTTTGCTCATCCCCCATAATCGCAAAGCTCAAAGCAGACACAAATGCCAAGAAAACATAGACAGGGCTCTGGTGAACCTGATTTACTACTTATCAAGGAAATAAAAAGCTTCCTGATTTCAACCCTTATTTGAGAAAATCTTTATAAAATGTACAGAATATTTTTCCTGTCTTGGAGTGGCAGGATGAAACTCAGGTTGTTGTCACACCGAGGCTCTGACAATGACTCAAGGTTCATCCTTCTGGACGTAGAATCAGAGCCAGAAGAAACTTCCAGATGCCACAGCCCAACTGCCTTTTTTCACAGATGAGGTTACTAAGATGAGAAGAGGTCAAGAAATGTGCCCAAAGTCATACAATCACCACTTGACTACAGTCCCAATCTGAGTCATCAATGAATGACACCACCAATCCCCCAAACCACCCAAACTCAGAACTTGGAATGCAGCCCAGCTCATGGATAAACACCAGGCTTCTCTAGATAGGCCTTGGCAGTATGAGCCAACGGAAAAACAGTTTCCCCTGTTTCTGATCTAACCTCCTGAGGGCGAGGGACCAACAGGAAGCAAGTCCACTCTCACCTGCAAGGAGTGAGGGGCTGCAGGTGGGGAACAGTATTTCCCAGGTCAGAAGGTAACTCTACCATGACTTTCCTATGGTCCCAACAGGAGGGAATCATGGTCTAACTGGGTCATTAATTCACAGCGTTGCCAGCCACATCCATCTGTGGGAGAAGGCCTGGATCATGATATCCTGTAGAAGTAACACTCTATTCCTGCCAACCACACCCGTTAGCAGACTTCATTTTGTTTTTAAGTATCTGGTGTTTACCCTTCACAATCCAGCTGGACTGTGTGAATTAATAAAATAGATTTTTGATAAAGTGACTCACCATGCTCAAATTTATCAAGCTAACTCAGAAAGGCTTTCTAGAATAATTGGTACATTCCTCAGCGGTCAGGATGCCATCTTACCTCTAGAGCCCAGCGGTTTACTTGGCATATAGGAGATGCTTGGTAGATCTTTCTCAAACTGAACTGCACATAGGTTGGCCATGAAAATATTGGGATCTAAACCCAGAGATCCTCAGAAGTCTGGGTTTTATTACATTTGTAATAGTACAACATATGCACTGAAAGTATCCTTAGAGAGCATCTAGTCTATTCCTTTTGTATACGGCAGAAAACTCAGGCTCAGGACAAGTAGGTGAATCATTCCATACTTAACCTGTTACACAGTCGGGTGTCTGTCTCTCTCTCTCTCTCTCTCTCTCTCTCTCTCTCTCTCTCTCTTTCACACAAACACACACACACACACACACACACACACACACATTAACAACACCTTTTTTGGGGGAGAGTGGGGGGTCATTTTCTCTTGTTATCTAGGAATGAACAAGCAAAAATTCCAATAAGACTCAAGTAAATTGAATTTCCATCAAATTAAGGTTTTACATTAATTTGTCCCAGAAAATAATGTGCTGTTTAAATTAATAGTTTAAATATATTAAATACCTACTAAATGTGCGAAGTTTATCTGGGATAATGCATGTTTTCAATACAAGGCCTTCCATGAAAAATCATTAAGTCTAGAAGAATATGTACTCTGAGATGAACGCGTATGTGCATGTTAAGGGCCATTTCTCTTCAAGATCTGGTATCTCAACCTCTCTCATTTAAGAAATCTATCTCCCCAACAAACTATTCTGCATATAAAGCATCCATCTCCCACACACAACCCTAAACTCAAATGGATATTCCTGCCTCTCTTCAACAATCTTTTCTCTAAGATTTAAGCCACAATCTAAGTTTCCAGTTTCAATGCTGCTTTACAATCAAGGCTAGACTCACAAGCAGAATCAGGGGTGATCTTAGCGGAATCAAAGTCATCGTTTTCAAAAAAGAACAAAGACCAGGTTATAAAATGTTTTGCCCAGCATCACTCAACCAAATGGCAGGGCCTGAAACAGAACCTGTCTTTGCTATCCACAAATCCGCCTGCCTTTATAGCATTGATTATTAGACTATACAATGACCTATTATTGAAAAACTGCCTCTTCACTAAAAAAATGATCAAACTCCAGTTATCTACGTCCATTCCTTAGATGAGAATGTAGTTATTATTTCATATCCTATGTCTAGAGTTCGCTGGGGTTTGTTCTTTCTTTCTACGACAGCAAACAATTATTTTCTATCTGTAAGACATAAAATAATGATAAAGTATACTGATCTTTCCTTCCTGCCAAGCAGAGCTGAGAGTCTTTTCTTGCGCTCTTCATGTGATCTCAATAAAATGAACATTTTTCAAGTTCCAAATTGGTTAAAAGTTTTATCTAATTCCTACATTAGCACCCTACCCCACCCCCAAAAGTCAGTTTGTGTTCCTTTCAAATTAAAAGTTGAGTCAGGAAATTAGATGATGACGTTGAATGAAATGAACAGGCACTTGAATTCCTTTTGCCAGGCACCAGCAACAAAAAGTCGCCTTAGGGAATATAATGGGCATAAATGGAGTCATTGGGCAGTAAACCTTCTGGCTTATCTCCTCATCCAGGTTGAATTCATTTGGATGGGGTGGGAAAGCAGGATAACAATACAGCAAATTTTCCACACTGCTGCCCACAATTGTTGGGAAAATGTTAAGGCAGAGATTACAGGGCCAATAGCATAGCACTGGGTTTCTTTTTTTTTTTTTTTTTTGCATTAATCATAGGCTGAAGTGAACTGTGTATTTCTACAAATAAACTTGCAAAAAAATAAACTCTAATATTATTAGTGGTTTTGTGATAACCCAACCATAATTAATTATTTGCAGTTTGAACCTGTACCGGATAACGGCTGAAGAAGAATTGCAGTTCAAACGTCCAAGTTAACCTATCATTGTCACTGTTAACAAATAAGGTTAGAGAATATTAAAACACAATGAAGCAAACTTTGCTTAAAGATTTTTCTACCCCACCGTACAGACAGAAAAAAAGGATTTAAAAGATAAGGACTGAAGGGAAAAGGTAGCAGTTTAATCCTGGAATGTAAAACAATAAGGAAGATGTATGTACGCATGCCTCCCAGCCCATTGTCTACAACCCTATGGCCCCACAGAGAAAGGAAACAGGAAACTGGAGCAAACAAGGCACCTACTGAGCCCATGGGGCCAAAGGGTAAAACAGCAATCCTCTCTATTTGGAGGACGACCAAAATTACACCCATCCATCCATCCAACAAACAATTATTGAATGCTTACTTTGGGTCAGGCCATGATCTGAGAAATGAGAAACAGTAAGTGTAGTGAACCAAACCAACAGAGCCCCTTGCTTTGACGAATCTCCACTTTCAACTCTAAAGAGCGTATTTCCAACATGGCACTTCCAACTCAACATCAAACGCCAAGGTCATCTTTGTCTGCCTGCTAAAATATTCCTTCAGTGTGTTCCTGTCTCAGGTAAAGACTTCACCACCCACTCATTTTTCCTGGCCATGAACTTTCAAGTCATGTTTAAACTCTGACTTGTTGTAAATATCCACATTTATAAATAAATCTGTTCATCTCTTACATGGATAAAGAGCTCTATAAAAATCATAGAATTTGAAAACCATAACTCATTTTTTTTTAAAAAAAGAACAAGCTCCTCTTCAGTCTCATACCATTTAGTTGTTATCCTTTTCTTCTTGAATTCATATGTCTTTTCCAGATCCCTAACAGAATTTTATTTTATTTTAAAGATTTTTATTGGGGAGTTGGGGATGGGAACAGCGTTGGAGAATTGGGGGAAGAGGAACAGACAAGTTGCTGTCTTTTTGTTCTTCAGTCTAGTTGTGGAGGACGTTGCTTCACTGGCCCAAGTTGGCACCATCATTGTGCTCCTCCCGG
>NW_017731410.1:3293222-3310888 GCF_001890085.2 Hipposideros armiger
CTAGACTGAAGAACAAAACGACAGCAACTTGTCTGTTCCCCTTCCCCCAATTCCCCAGCGCTGTTCCCATCCCCCCAATTCCCCAATAAAAAAATCTTAAAAAAAAAATAAGCAAATGAGAATAGAAGTTCTGCTACAGTAATACCACTCGATTCTTTCACCTTCCTCCTAATCATATGATAAAAATCGTATTGTGGCTTATCAATGTTATTTTTAACAATCAGCTGACAAGTTAAGGATATTCATCTTCAATGTTGTTGACAGTAAAGAACCGAACATGATTTATCTGGTCTAGTCGTATGAGAGTCATTCACTTTCTCAACACCAACACCATGTTTTGAATTTTTCCTTTGTTTTGTGCCCTAGAGGTTTTCAAACCTGCAGGCCAATGCATCCTGATAATTCAGAAGTGAGGCTTTCTCCTAACTGGGCATAGGATGGCTGGGAAAGGGGAGGTAATAAAACAGAAGCTACAGGGAGGGACACTGATTTCCTTACAATGCTATCAATGCCCACATAACTTTGAAAAGGTCTTTGTATATCCCAGGAGCGTGTATACCCATTTCAACACACTGATTAGAGCTCTGTTCGCTCATTTGTTCATTCCACAAGTATTGACTAAGCACCTGCAACATACTGGATGGTTATATAATAAGTACTGGAGATAGAGCAGTGAACAAAATAAGTGAAACTCCCTGACTCCATGGACCCTGCCTTCCATGGACCAAGTGGGATGCACAGGCTGTGAGATCTGTGATTGGTGCTGCAGCCAGAGCTGCCCCAGCCTCCTGGTATCTGAGCAAGGCAGTGTTCTCTCCACCCCCAAAAAGTGTATGCCCAGCTTGTTAACAAACAGTTATGGAGCAACTACTGTAAGCTAGAGCCCTAGCTAAACCCCAAGAAATACAGAGGACACAGACCAATTCTCCAGTATGCAATAAGCATGAACTCCACAAAGTCTCTCATTCAGGTTCACACTGTATACTAGTTTAAGTTGGTGTTTAAATAAAGTTGAGCTCCACAAAGGAAAGACCAAAACATCACCATGGTCAATTATATTTTCCTCTATATACATAATATTAATCCATTGGCTCTGCTTGAAATCTAAAATACAATTTTGTCCTAAGCTACAGATGTGAATCAACCATATCCTGGATAGTGACTGCATCCTAGAATAATTTTTAATCACTAACAAAAACAAGTTAATCTCCCTGTCAAGAGAAAAGTACAAGTCCTCAGGCCTAAACACTAAACATCTGTCAAGAAAACAAACTCCACCATCCATGAAGAGACAACATAAAAATGCATGTTTCCTGGGGTCAGCCGAGTGGCTCAGTTGGATAAGAGTGCGAGCTCTGAGCAACACAGTCGTCGGTTCCATTCCCACATAGGCCAGTGAGCTGCGCCCAAGCTGAGCTGCCGCTGAGCTGCCAACAGGTGGCAGGATGGCTCAGCCAGTGAGACAACATGCTCCTAACAATAAGGTTTCCAGTTTGACTCCCGCATGAGATGGTGGGCTGCACCCCCCACAACTAAGACTGAACATGGCACCTTGAGCTGAGCTGCCAACAGGCGGCCAGATTGGTGACTGGACTTGGAGCTGAGCTAGCTGCACCCTCCACAACTAAGACTGAAGGACAACAACTTGGCTATCCTCCTTCCCCAATTCCCCAATAAAATCTTAAAAAAAAAAAAATGCACATTTCCTAAGGTAGAAATTTCCACCTAGATATGTAAGGGCCACCATGTTATTTAAATAGGAAAACTGAAAATATTTTAAGTTCCCAAGTTAAATGGCTCTAAATGTTTCTTATCAAGAAAAGAGCCTCTTCACCCAACCACACAGCTACACTGATAATTATCAAAAGAAATTTCACAAAGGCCCTTTGTAAAAAATAACCTTCATGTAACTACTAGCCAATTTTCTACTGCCTCTTTTTTGTTTTGCCTTAAAAAAATACTATTTACAGTCAGGAAATCAGAATGCTACATTTCATATATAAAGTTTAGTTAATAGAGAATATATAATTAGAATTTCTTCTCCACTAGTGATAACATACTTGCAGTTATAGTCACTATTTCACACTATGAAGCCTTGAAAGTAAAGGCAGCTAACAGAGTGAGAAGAGCCATCTACCTACCATAAGACAGAACAAACACTGAAAACTGAACTCTTTACTTTGCCTTCAATTGCGCAATAGCCTAGACAAAAATAACGACCTGGGATAGAATGTATTGTTTATTAATACTGTGATTCAAATGAGGGAAAATACTCTTTAAGGTTCCATCTAGATAAAAATATTGCAAGTCTAAAAACATTCCAAACTTCAGGAAGCCACATTAAATTTCGTGCCTTACCTGACCTCAAAACATGCTACAAAGTTATAACAAAAAGACACCCTTTATGTAGTAAGTGCATAAGGGATACTATAGGCTCTAAATAGAGTACAGTCTTGTGTGTGAATTTTGGGTACAGCCAGAACATATCAGCCTTGGATTTAGGTTAATTATGAATATATATATGTAACCAATGGTAAAATAAATTGGTATTATCACATATCCCTGATGACATGCACTGAGGATACAATGTCACCTACATAAAATTCCTGCCAGGGCCGGCCGAGTGGCTCATTTGGTTAAGAGCGCAAGCTCTGAGCAACAGAATCACCAGTTGGATCCCCACATGGGCCAGTGAGCTGTGCCCAAGCTGAGCTGCCGCTGAGCTGCCAACAGGTGGCAGGATGGCTCAGCTGGTGAGAGCACGTGCTCCTAACAGGGTTGCCTGTTTGAGATGGTGGGCTACACCTGCCCACAACTAAAGACTGAACTCGGCACCTTGAGCTGAGCTACCTCCTGGGTGGCTCAGAGGATAGAGCAGGTGCTCTCAACGAGACTGCTGGTTCGACTTCTGCATGGGATGGTGGCTATGCCCACCCACAACTAAATGAACACAGCACCTTGAGCTGAGCAGCACGACTGGACTTGGAGCTGAGCCCTCGACAAGATTGAAGGACAACTTGGCTGTTCCCCTCCCCCAATTCCCCAATAAAATCTTTTAAAAAATAAAAATTAAAAAATAAACTAAAATAAAACCCCTGCCAAAAATGTTTAACATGAATCTAATCATGAAGAAACAATTACACAAATCTAAGCTGAAAGATATTCTCCAAAATAGCTACCTGATCTTTTTAAAAATGTCATTGAATACAAGACAATAAAATGTTGAGAAACTTTTCCAGGTTAAATTACACAAACTCATATTGAACATCTACTGTCTGGAAGGCAGTAAAGTGTGGTGGCTAAGGGATTAGAACCTGGTATAAATCAGTTCAAATTCTAGCTCCAAATCCTGTCTCCACCATGTGGGAAAGACGTTTAACCATGCTTTGCCCCAGTTTCCTCTCTATAAAACGAGAATAGTACCTTCTTTGAAAGATTGCACAGTTGAATGAATTCACTTATAAAGGCCTTAGTGCACTTAGTAAGGGATCGGTATAAGTCAGTAGTGATAATAATGATGATAATGGTTAAGAGCCATCAGATACCAGGGGGAGGACACAGGGAAACAGAATGGCATAGCCACTGCCCTCACTGGACAGTTAGAGAAAACTAACAGGCAGTTCTAAGGCAGTGTGTTACAGGCGCTTTGGCTGACGAAAGGCTCTCAATTGCAAAGACAGGGAACACCTAGAAAGATCGTTTAACCCAGGTGTTGGAGGTCGTGGAAAGCTTCCCAGAAGAGGTGACAGCTGATCATTCCAGAATGAGAGAGATTAGCACACACAAAGTGCTGGAAGGAAAAAAATGTTACAGACCAGGAGTGGAAAATAGATGTGTATGCCGGGAATATATAATGCTGCAGTTGTTAGCAAGGAAGGAAAGACAATGGGTAAATGGATAAACATGGCCTGCTCATGGGGGACCCCTTATAAACTACGTTAAGGATTCTGGGCTTTCATTGTAACTGAGAACAATGGGAGGCTTCTGAGGGGTTTTCAGCATAAGCAGGTGTGCATTTCATAGGCTATGCTGGTTGCAGAGTGAAGAAATGGAGTCAAGACTGGAAAGAGAAGACTAGCTCAGAGGAGGCTGTTCTAGGGTTTTCTAGACAAGAAATGGTGGTGCTAGAACTCAGGGAATAGCAGCAATGAGGGGAGATGACCAGGATGAGAGTCCAAACCTGGGGACTGATGAGATGGCGAGGCAGGGGAGAGCTGAGGACTGGCACCAGTTCCTGTGTGGTAGCTGGATGGGCCGTTGTGCCAGTTGCTGAGAAAGGAAGCAGGGGACATGAGCAGGTTTAGGGGTAGAGGGAGAGTGAGTTCAGTCCGGGTCAGAGTCCACAAGAAGGGCCACTCCGGTGGAGCCATGCTGGAGTCACAAAGGTCTGCTGCAGACAAGCCTTGATCTTGAGAGAAAAGGATACATTCTGCATTTCCCAGAAGGAAACACCTAAACCAAACAGATTTTATCGTGCTCTTAACTGGGCTCCAATTTCAAAAGATGATTAAAAAAAAAAAATTGGCAGGCCCCTCAATTTCACTCATTTCGTGGTGTAAATCTTTTTCTGTATAAACAGACATTAGGAGGGATATTTGTGGCTCTCAACAGGTTCATTAAACTTAAAACTTAAATTCCCCTGCCAGGAAAGTTAGCCAGGTATTCTTACTCGAGAACATGATTTTGTTTATTAAAAATCACCCTTCCTGGGCTGGCCGAGTGGCGCATTGGTTAAGAACTGGCTTGGGATGCCAGAGGGCCCCGGTTCGGATCCCACATATGAGGGCCAGTGACACTGCCCTCTACAGCTAAAATGCTGAACGACAGCTCGACCTGGAGCTGAGCTGCCCTGAGTTGCTGGTGACAGCATGGGCTGCAGTCCCCTGCTGCAGTGGGCTGCCATGAGCTACCGTGTGTAGCCGGCAGCTAGTGTGAGCTGCCAGCAGCCGCCGTGAGCGGCTGTCCAGAGGCCGGCAACTGACCTGCCTCGCCCAGGAAGAGCGCAATGATGGTGCCAGCTTGGACCAATGGAGCAACGTCCTCCACAACTAGACTGAAGAACAAAACAACAGCAACTTGTCTGTTCCCCCTCCCCCGGTTCCCCAATAAAAATCTTTAAAAAAAAAATCAAAAAAAAAAAATCACCCTTGCTGCCACACTGTATTCATTCAATATGTGCATTGACAAGGCGACAGGCAACACCGACTGTTCTAGAGGCTTTCCTCAAGGTGCCCAGCCCGGTCTGATAGCTAAAGCACAGATCCATCTGCCTTAGCTCATTTCCTCGTGAAAAAGACAGCAAACTGTCCCCCAATGTCCATTCTCTTCTCCCCTTTAGAAATAGAATTACCAGGGCCGGCCGAGTGGCGCGATGGTTAAGAACTCGCTTGAGATGCCAGAGGGCCCCGGTTCGGATCCCACATATGAGGGCCAGTGACACTGCCCTCCACAGCTAAGATGCTGAACAACAGCTCGACCTGGAGCTGGGCTGCCCTGAGTCGCCGGCGACGGCGTGGGCTGCAGTCCCTGCGGCAGTGGATTGCCATGGGCTACCATGTGTGGCCAGCAGCCAGCGTGAGCGGCCAGCAGCCACAGTGAGCGGCCGTCCAGAAGCCGGCGACTGATCTGCCTAGCCAGAGAAGAGCGCAATGATGGTGCCAACTTGGGCCAGTGAAGCAACATCCTCCACAACTAGATTGAAGAACAAAAAAAAAAAACGACAGCAACTTGTCTGTTCCCCTTCCCCCAATTCCCCAGCACTGTTCCCATCCCCCCAATTCCCCAATAAAAATCTTTAAAAAAAAAAAAAAAGAAAAAGAAATAGAATTACCAGTCTTAGATCCTTACTAAAGTTCCCATTTCCAGCCTCCTTCGTAGTGACGTAGTCACGTGACTCAAGTTCCGGCACCGGGAAGTGAGGGGAAATGACGTGTGCAACCTCCAGGTCACACCCACCAAGGGACCGGCTTGGCCTCCACTTCCTCTTTCCCACAGACTAACAAAGAAGTGGGAGAGCTGAGCCACCCTCCGGTGGCTCATGAGCAGAAGCACCTAGGCAATGGAAGAACGATCTAGAGCAGCAGTTCTCCACCTTCCTAATGCCACGACCCCTAATACAGTTCCTTGTGTTGTGGTGACCCCCAACCATAAAATTATTTTCGTTGCTACTCTATAACTGTAATTTTGCTACTGTTATGAATCGTAATGTGAATATCTTTTTGTTTTCTGATGGTCTTAGGAGACCCCTGTGAAAGGGTCGTTCAACCCCCACAGGGGTCGCGACCCACAGGTTGAGAACCGCTGCTCTAGAAGGAGCCTGAGTCCCTGGCGTTCTCATGAAGCTAAGGGTTAGGCTCCTGACTACCAACTCGCATTTTTATATGAAATAGAAACTTACTCTGTTTAAGCCACTGTTATTTTGATCTTTATTACAACAGCCAAACTAATACCATAATTAACCTCTGCTCCGCTCAAGTCCACAATGTGCAGAATTTCTTCAATGAAGACGTGCCTCCCTCTACCTTGGGAGCTTTGCATTTCTTTAGCATGACTGCAGACATCTCAGCATTCCACACTGTTTACAATAAATAAGCAGAATAAGACTAATAAAAAGGCACGGTCAACGCCATCCCTGTCCACATGGTCATGTATTAAAACTGCTTTTTCATTTGTTGCTAGAGCCAGTATTTGCAGAGCCCAAAAGCAGGACTTCCAGCCTGTCTGACAAATACTTAACCTTGATGTTATACGTGATGATGACAACCTAAACCCAGCATTGGGACTTGCCTACCTTGATGCTCTTCCCCTCCAGGAATGACAAATGGTGCCGAGTCCTCTATGCTTTCCTCTTGGGTGCCAGTGGCAGGTAAAATACTATTTCCCTTCCCCTCCTCCACAAGGTGTCCATGTCCTACTCCCCCAGATCTGTGAATATGGTACCTTAAGTGGCAAAGGGGGCTTTGCAGATATGATGAAGGCTCTGGAGATGGGAAGGTTAGCCTGGATTATGCAGGTGGGCCCAAGTTAACACAAAGGTCCTTATGAAGAGGAAGACTAGAGGGTCAGATGTGTCAGAGGAGGAGATCTAGTGATGGAAGAGATATGACAACGGAAGCAGAAGGTGGAATGATGCCATTGCTGGGAGGCGACCATGAGCAAAGGAATGCAGGCAGCCACCAGAAACCCAAAAGGGCAAGGATTGGCTTTTCCTCTCAGAGCCCCGGGAAAGAACGCGGCCATGTCAACATCTTGAGTTTAGCCTAGCGACACCCACTTCAGACGTCTGACATCCAGATCAATAAGAGAACACATTTATGTTGTGTTAAATCATTAAGTCTGTGTTAATTTGTTGCAGCAGCAATAGGAAACAAATAGTATCCTTATATGTAGCACTATTTAGTGTAAGAACCCAAATCCAAGTTTAGGGTAGGATTTGTTCAGCCCTAAAGAGGTAAACTGAAATAAATGGGTTTATTAATATACAATGTTATTAATAGCATTATTGATAATATGCAATTGTTTTGCCATTCTATTATAATAGTTCTCTCCCTGTCCTCTCCTAAAAAAAAAAAAATTTAACAGAACTTGAATATGGGCAGTGTGGCAGGTACAAGCACATGTTAATAGTTGGATAAAAGGATAATCACTGTCCACTGCCAAGTGAATCTTTATCTCAGAATGAATCTGAGGCTGTTTCTACAAACTCTGATATTGTTCTAAAAGATGAATGTTTTCTCTGCCAGTAAAACAGCATTTGATACTTTCTGCAAATTCGAAAGATGAATTTAAGGAGTTTTTAAAGCTCTTATTACTAACTAACCATGCATGATATTTTACTGGTATTATTTAGTTCAAATCTCATTCATCACTAGGTTGAATTTTAGTTCATGCAGGTGCTGGGTCCAGAGAGGCAACTCTCAGGCCATGGGGCCCACGTGCTTTAAACAGTGCCATCCTGGAGCGAGGAAGATGCACTGACCCGGCTTCATTCATGGAAGGCCTCTTAGCTTCTAGCTTTGATCAACAGGATTCACAACCTAACAGGAAGGGGGCTAGATGGTCCAATTACCACTCCAGCCTTCGTCTTGCCTCTAGCCACCACCAGCTGGCTGCCCATCACTGTGCTTCTGGCTCTATGGAGGTTAGAGTTCCCAGCTGAGGGCAACTGCAGGTCCCTTTGAGGACACTTGTTCTGACGTTCCGAAGGGAAGTCCTAAGCTCTGCTCTAGCTTGCCCTCTGGCCCAGAGCTAATGCACACCTGACCACAGAAAGTTCATTTCAAGATCACTTTCTCAAGGATGGCCTGTTTCCATTGCCAGGATTTCATAAAATCATAGACCCACAATTGTAATGTAAACTCGTGGCCTGGGCTTACTTCCCCTCCTTCCTCCTGACCAGAACCCAGTGAGTGTTGTTTAATACCCAGAATAGTCTAGACCCACGCAACAGGACTCCTTTTGTTTCAAAAACTAAATTACTTCTTTGTAATACATCATGATAGCACATCCGAGAGAACACAAACTACCTCCTCTGCTAACTACACTGCACAGGAAAGAAAGTTATCTCCTCAATGCAGACGTTTGGTTCTAAATATGTTTCTTTCCTGCTTTGCTCTGTTTCAACTTGTTCTAGGATTTGGTAGATGTTATAACTCCATCACTAATGATGTGCACCTGTCCCCCCTACCTGTGCCTCAGTTCCTGCCTAGAAAACTGAGGTCCATTTATTTTCTCCAGCCTCCCGAGTTAAGACACTGTAAATAAGTATCATTTCCTTTCAATGTCTAGAGAAAGCTCTGTCTACTCCAAACGTTGAAGAGAAGAGTGGATGGCAGGCACAAGAGGTCCTTTGTTATCTGTAATACTTACTGCAATTTTTAATGCTTAAAGCTAAAGCTTGGTATGCATTCACCTGTATATAACACATTTATGTGACGCCTTCCATGTTTTCAGTGTGTCTGTCCTATATAGTCCATTTTGGTCTTACTCATTCCAGATTATGGATTCCTAATATGTGAAAACTGCAGCTTTTCTTACTTAAGTGCTGTTATTTGGCAATAATGATTGAAACACACAGAAATAAAAGTCAGGTCAACCATCTAACACCGTTTCTCATCCCATAAACTCATGCATAAATTCTTCTTAAATTTCCTCCTCTATTTTTGGTTTTATTTAGAGCTTGGCATTTATTTTCAACAGGTGACAAAAAAAATTTTCAGATTGGTTTATGTTCTTTATTTGCAATTCATAAGGTTCCTCCCCCCCCCCCCTTTCCTTTCTCTACACTGCTCAGGCCGCCATAACAAAATACCACAGACTGGGTAGCTTAAACAACAGACATTTCTTTCTCACAGCTCTAGAGGCTAGAAGTCCAAGATCAGGGTGTCAGCTTGGTTGGATTCTGATAAGAGCTCTTTTCCAGGCTTTGCCTTCTTGATGTGTCCTCATGGCACAGAGAAAGCGATAGAGAGGGCTAACTCTCTGATGTCTTTTCTAAGGGATGATCCCATCAAGAGGACCTCACCCTCTTGACTATATCTAAACCTGAATATTTCCCAAAGGCTCCCTCTCTAAATGCCATCACATTGGGGGTTAGGGTTTAACATATGGATGGGGTGGGGGGAACAGGACACAATTCAGTCCATAGCACTCGCCTTTTAGAGACAATTTTTATTTGTCTTAGATAAAAGACAGATAGTGTATGGCCAGAGCTTCTTCATTAAATAAGCCGAGACTGAATACCTGCGCAGTCCCAGGCTAAGTGGTAAGTATTCAAGGATAACTAAATACAACTCTTGACATCAACAGTCCAGGATTCTCCGATTCTAGTTGTAAATAACCCTAATGGAGTTGACTCCCTGAGGCCCCCACACTCAGATTTCCAGCCTGGAGAAGCACAGGTGACAAACAGCCTCCAGCTGCCACAGCTTCAGGTCCACTGTGGCACGCATGCTGCATCTGTGCTTCTGCTGGGCTGCTGCCAGCCAGCGCCTGGGCACGCAGAGGTCCTGGAGTCAGGCCTTTCCTGCCCACTGTCCGACTCCTCGAACAGGCAGCTTTGCTCAGGGAGGCCCCATCAGTCCAGGCAAGAACCTGGCTGCAGATGAATGCTCTGAAGGCTCTTTTCTCAAGCCTCCTTCCAGCTCTCCCTTCCCAGAAGTCAGGCATAGTCAGAGGGCCCTCTCTACCTTCTTCTGTTCTCTCTCCCTGGGTCCATCACTGACGTTTCTCTAATTTATCTCTTGCATGCCTAATCCCAGTTTGGCATTTGCTTCCCAGAGGACCCTTCCTGCCCCCCAAAAAAGAAAAAATTACACTCAAAAAGTAACTTCACATAAAATAACAAAAAAGTATGTCTAGCTCCCACGTAACCTATTCATCTAACTGGGGACAAACATCACCCAATTTAGTTTTAAGACTGCAAATGATATACACAAAATCCAGCATCTTGAAAGAATATGTAAAATACATATAAAGATACTCAGCTGAGTCACGCAGCTAAAACAAAAAATGATAGAAGGAATAAAGAAAACCTGTTTCTTCTTAAATTCAAACAAAGGCAAAACTGAAAACTGTATTTACTTTAACATCACTGAACATACCTTTTGAGCCACGTGCCAAATGCTGTGCAAGGGACTGTGAAGGACGCAAAGATAAGAACGAGTGGGGGTCCCTGCCCTCAAGGCATTTATATAATATGTGGTCATATCATTTATTCATAATTCTTGCTTCATTCATTCTAAACAATTCCCTTAAACTTTTGGCATACATATATTCATAATCTTCTGTGCAAGGTAAATGAGAAGCAAAAATCACTTTAAGTCTTTTAAAATCCTTCCGTAATAAATAATTTGGTCTTCGTAAGTAAACATCACTATGTTTCCTGCCACAGGCTCCCCTCCCCAGGATTTCAAAGGGAAAAAGCCAAGGCACTTTGTCACTGAATTTTAAGATTAGAAAAGTCCTTTAATGGCCACCTACATAGACAACCCCATAATCCAGAATTAAGAAACAGGCTCAGGGCATTTCAGTCAACTGACACAGACTTTGACATATTTTCTTTTTTGTTGTGCAGGACGTCATACATACAAAAAAGTGTATTAAGCAAATATGTAGTTTCAAGAATAACTAGAAAGCCAACACCATGTGCCCACCATTGAAATTAAGAAGTAGATATTACTAATAAAGCCTCATCCTTCCCTCCACTCTCCCAGAGCCGAATTACTCAGCCTCAGCACTGCTGACATTTTGGGCCAGATCATTCTTAAGTGCTTAACCAGAGTATTGTTGCATGTTTAGCAACACTCCTGGCCTTGACCTACTCATACCAGTAGCATACCAACGCCACCCTCGGGTGTGGCAACCAAAAATGTCTCTCGACATTGCCATACATCCCCTAGAGGGCAAAAGCACCCTGTGGAGAACTGCTGCCTTAGATGCAACCACATCCACATTTCTGCTTTCCTTTAGAGTTTATCCACCAATACACGTAACCCTAAAACAATGTATTGCTCAGTTGTACTGTTTTTGAACTTGAAATGAAATCATACTGCGTGTATTTTCCTGTGACTTGTTTTTTTTTTTCATTTAACATTACGTTTGTAAAATGTATCCATTGTGTGTTACATAGCTGTAGTTCCTATATATTATTTTTAGCTCATATAATGTAACTGCTGTATGGCATCTTACAAAATTAAAGTTCCACTATTTACTAATCCAGTCTATTACAGATGGATATTTACATTATTTCTAATATTTTGCTTTTATGAATACTTCTGCTAGGAGTAGTCCCAGCATAGGTCTTCTTATAATTACGCCATGTCTGTGAGGTATACACCCAGGAGTGGATTTGCTCGGGTCATAGAATGCACTGGTATTCAACTTGATCATTTTCCCAGTGGCTGCATACTCTACACTCCCACTGGCAGTGGAGGGCAATTCTCATAGCTCCACGTGCTCTCCAGTGCTCATTTCTTCATTTATATTTTCATGACACTTGGTACTGCAAAAATATACATTGCTTACCGTGTAAATGCCAATTCTACAAACAGCAAATGAGATCTGGATACATTCAGACATTCTCTACAAGATTAAAATAAGAATAAGAGATTACAACTAAATGTTTGTCCCATGGAACTGACTACCCGCCTTCCCCTTGTCTTGCTTCCCTCTTTAAAGAAAATCTGCTGTATTCTGACATCTGCTTTATGAGCCAGGGGATGAATGTTTTCCTTCTCTCAGCTTTTTCCAGGCCAGCTCAAATAAGACAGGGATAATCAAGTGCACGGCATAGTGCTTCATCGTGGGACTATAAAGCAGATACTTCATCCTCCAATTCAATAGCATCATTTAAAGAATGTGATTTACTGTAATGTTTTGGTTTTGCTTCTTTTAAATCCTGTTCTAATATCTGATTTTTAATAATAAATTCTTTGACTGCTAGCAGTAGCATTATAGGCATTTTTTTTTTTTTTTTTTTTTTTTTTTTAGTTCATGATGATCTTACCAGCTCATAAATGTCTACAATCCTTACAGAAAAGTAACCTTTGTAAAAAAGGAAAAGCTTATCATAGTTATACCCTAAAAATTTTGAATGGGCTGAATTTAGACAGAAGACTGAGGTCCTGGTTTCAGAATATCAATAACAGTACTCAATTGCAAATTCACAACTTCTCACTCCCAAATCAAGTTCAGATTTCTAAAACTCATGCCCACTCACAAAACCATGCATACCAAACATGAGTATTCATTTATTTTCTTTTAATTGGAGGAATGTTTTTAGCACATTTAATTGGCATGTAATCAAAATAATCCTAATTTTACACAGTCAAACATTGCTATTATGGTTTACTGCTGTCAAGTAAAAGCGTCTCCATAAAGTTCATAATGTCACAAATCTCAGCAATCGTGGTTGTATCCATTGTGCCAAGGAAGCAGAGATACGGCATCCCTGGTTCCCATGGTAGCCAGAAGGCTTCCAAAGATGCATTCCTTCAGAAGGCCAAGAAATCATATCCGACTGATTCTGCAAAAGGCTCTGCCTCTTTAGAAATCCATAAGAAACTGAATTCTGTAGGATTAAAAAATTGGTATGGAAAATATTGAGAGCCAAAGGCTATGGACATGGACATTCAAAATAAAAATTACATAAAATTATGTAATTAATTACATAAATAAAACAAATAAATTACATAAATAAAAAATTAAGCTCAAATTTGTTGGGTGAAGTTCTTCAACTCAAGGTAAACTTTCAAATATTCCAAACATTCACTGGTGCTATCGTTCAAACAAATCGCTAATGATACAATATTGGAATATCATTTCTATTATTAAGGTACCATTATTATCATAACACTATCGGATTTCTTCATTTTCCATGAAATATGCTATTAAAAACCGCCCAAGGCAATGCCACTGGCCTCCGCGGAGCTGCAAGAACGCTCATTACCTTGTGCGATAGCCATTCCTCCTTCCCATCTGTGGAAATGACCCCAATTTGTACTTTTGCACAAATTGAATTATTTAACAACTCGCTCAGTAAGCTGGCAAGGTCATTTTTCCCTAAGTGAAAAATAGCTATCTTATTTTATGTCACCTGGAATAGATAAAAGAGTCTATTTCCCAGGTTTCCTTAAGGCTAGGGACTGTCAGGTGGTTCAATTCTCCATAATGAATCGCAGTGAAGGATGCGTAATGGGAACTGACTCAATAAGGACCCACTCTGCTCTTCCGCCTTACCTACTTTTTCCAGTCTGTACCTGAGACTTAAGGTAGCTCCAGGACTTGGATTATGATCACCCTGAGAGAGGTTGGTATATAGGGTTGGAGCCCAAGGATGAGGGAGCCTGGGGACACGAATGACAGCAGAGCTGCCACAATACCCTCCCCCAGACTTTGAACATGAAATAGAAATGAACCTCTAATTTGTTTAAAGACTGTTGCGTGTCTCTCTCAGCCTACTAATACTAACTGCTCCAGAGCAAGATTTTTTTTTTAAAGTGTCCCAGAGCCATAAAAGAAAGAACCCTACCATTTGTCATTAGAGTAACTCTTTCAAAGGTGGACACATTATTTACTCTATAGTTACTAAAAACCTACTTTCTACTCCTCCTCCTTTTTCACATTCCCAAAATGTACAAGTATTGTTATTGGGATTGCCAAAATTATTACCCTGAAAACCCTCAACTTATTTTGCATAATTTTTTTTTCTGACTCGCTTTATTACCTCATTCTCTCTCTAACCTCTAATCCTTGCAAATACTGCCTTATCCCTAAACATCCTACCTCAGACCAAGTAGCACATCTATCATCCAAACTCCAAATTCATTCTAACATTAATGTTCTCGTGAGTGGCCCCTTCACTCTAATTAGAGGGTGTCAGATATAAAGAGGTATTTAAAAGCATAACCAGACTTCCTTTGGTCATGGTATAGAAACTGGTAATAAATTTAAATTTAGCTCATGTTCTTTCCCTATATCGATGCTCTAGTTGCAAGAACCCATTTCCCATTTTATTCTCATTGTAAACCCATTATACATGGGACATAATGCATAACTTAAAATGAAAGAGGAATAGTTGATTCTTCCCAGTTAAAGAATGAATCTCTACTCTAGATAAACTCTGACCCAGTAGCCCCTAAATCAGCATTCACAGATCTACATCTAGACTTGCCTAAGAACTAAAAAATATTATTTCAAAAATAATAACCTTCAGAACAATCTCCTCTGCTGCTTCATCTAATGAAAATGCAAGAGGGATGCTGTCAAAAGCAAGTCACAGATTGGTTAAAATCTGTTAAGATAGATCTGTAGAAAATAATGTAATCCAGAAGTAAAGGAAAAGAACACTCAATTGGAAATTGATGTGATTACTTACAGTTTATTGTTGTTCTCCCTAAGAAATTTCAAAGGTAAGCATGAAAATAAAGGAGAAAAAAAAATCTTCAACGAGATGGCAGAATGTAAATGTTATTTACTATACAATCTAAAAAAATTGATTTCAAGGCATAACAAACTTCCGTTCCATCAGAGGATGAAAAAACACACTAATTTTTTCTAAAAGAGCTATTTTTAAAATAGTTTAAATATATTGATATGCTGTACAATCCCTCATCCTGATCTAAAACAACATGATGGTTGTGTTTCTTGATTTTCTCCTCTAATTTTGCATGTAATGAAAATAAAAGGTTAATATAGCCAAGCCAACAACAACTCTTCCGAGCACCAAGGCCAATGCGTTAGGACAGGGGCAACAAGAAACGGGAAGGGAGAGCAGGCAAACGCCGCTGGAGGCCCATGCATGGATCAGCTGTCTCCAAACGCAGCTAAGATCCAGCATTTTCTCTTGACAGCATCCCAGAACAAATGGGTTGGAAGCAAAGATGCAGGACTTGGGGAATTGTGGTGAGAGAAGACCTGTTCTAGTGCATTCCAAAGTGCATGGCCACTCCAAAGTGCTAAGTGAGTGTGTGGAATCCTCTCTGAAGAAAGGTCATGGGTGTCATTATGCTTTAGTCACTCCTCCAGATAAACAAAAACAAACCCTTGGGAAGCCACCCACTTCAGAACTAGTATGGCCTGTTGATGTTGTGACTGAAAACATTAACAGTGAATTACTTGACAATTAACTCCCTTAGTGCCTCAAAAGGTTACTTTCCCCAAATGGGGAAAGTTTAAAAATAAAAACAACTCATAAACTTATATTTAAAAATAAAATGAAGTCTTGTTTACAAAATGTAGAGGATTTTGCTCAATATCTATTGTATAGCTTCTTCAGACAAGCAAGGATGGTGATGATCAAATTGGAAAAAAAATATTTGCATCTAAAGCAAAGCTAACAAGATTGGTCTCAACATTTTCTAAAACGTTTTCAGTTGTAAGAGTGCTGCCGTCATCCCAAGAGCATTTATATTTCCCAAGCAATCTACAACTGTCCATAGATGAAATATGTACGAGTTCAACCAGTAATTCAAAAAGGAATCATTGTCCTCACCTGTTAAAAAAATAATAATCTTCAGCACATGATCTCTTTGTGAAATTCATTCGCAAAGATTTGAAAATGCTGTCTAGCAGAAATAACCTCAGAGATTTAAAAAGTCATCTAGCAAAAATAACCAAACAAGCATCATATCGGAATTTACAGATTTCATCCTAGCAAAATTTTAGCTAATCTTCTGCAAAATGGCACTAAAAGTCACATGTAATATACAAACAAAAGGAGATTTTGGCTCAGGGCAGGTCAGAACAGTTTTCTTTCTGAAAATTCTGATGAAAGAGTATGGGAAGTAGAGAAGAAATCCTTGTCTAATTTACCAGATTAAATAAGTAGTGCCACTTACCTTGAAGGTTTTATTCCTTCACTTTCTATCAGGCACTGCAGATAAAAAAATGCAACCCAAGAAAAGAAAAAAAAATGCTGAGCATCATCAAATGTGACAGGTATTGCTAGGTAAATATTGGGTATACAAAGATAAATAGGACCCAAGCTCTGGCAACAACAGTCTTCTAGCTCAGGAGAGAGCAGTAATTTAACAGACCTGTGACAGACAATAGCAACATAAATGTGTTCAGCATAATAAGAGGTATGCTGAGAGGGTTTTAGGGAGATAGTAGGAGCACTGAATCCATTATAAGGGTGTCAGGAAAAGATTTTCTAGAGGAGGAACCTCCTGAATAGAGTCATAAAAGATTAGTGACAACAGGAGTAAAATCTGCAAGAAACATCACAGAATATGCAAGCATTGGAGGGTGACTGCTGTAGCCTTAAACACCCTCCTATTCTTTTCAAATCACCTCTCAATCTCATATCAGTTACTCATGCTTGTTGACTATCTACACACTATCTAAAATTCATTCATATTACTACACAAAGCATTCTCATTTTAAGATTTATCTCTGACTCCTTGCAAAGGAAGTTTTATTTGTCAGGGACTACGCATGTCGGTCACATCATAAAAGCCTGTTCTGGCTCTATACCCTTGCAGATGAAAAGGCCCACCAGCAAGACTGCCGCAGCTAATTAAACTAGCAGGCCATCCATCCTCAAGCTGCCCAACAACCACGGTGTGGCCCAGCAGGAAGGGCTAGCTAGCTACACCAACCATATTCTCGCTCTCAAAAATTTGAGTGGAAAAATATCACAACGATGAAGCAGTTAAGCAGTGGGCAGTGAAGCTTAGCGAATACAAAAAGTAAAGCTATTAAGTAAGCTCACAACCATGAAGAATCATAGCTACCAAAACTTATGAGGAAGTCAAAAACATGAAAAAAGAAACTATGTAGAAAAGATATACAAAGCAGAGGAAAAGAATAATCCTGCTAATAATCTCAATCGAAGTAGACCCAGAGAGATACAGGTATGCGAAGAATGGCTGAACACAGTTGCAGAGAATTCTGTTTCTCAGTGAAAAAATTATATTCTTCAGCTTCCTTTGCAGCTAGGCATGGCAATGTGACCAACTGCTGGTAAATGAGATATAATCTGAAGCCTTAAAAGTCTTCCAGGAGGGGGCCGGCCGAGTGGTGCGATGCTTAAGAGCTGGCTTGGGACGCCAGAGGGCCCCAGCTCGGATCCCACATATGAGGACCAGTGACACTGCCCTCTACAGCTAAGATGCTGAACAACAGCTCAACCTGGAGCTGGGCTGCCGTGAGTCGCTGGCGACGGC
>NW_017731410.1:3312578-3315132 GCF_001890085.2 Hipposideros armiger
CGTTCAGGCATCAGCAGTGCTGCTGGGTGTATGCTCGGCTGTTATGCGATTTTGCTGTTATGCGATTTTACCACACTCGCAAAATCGCACACAGCCAACCATGTAACAAACTCTGTATTTTGAGTGGAAATGTTAGGGGGTCGTCTTATACGCCGAGTCGTCTTATACGCCGGCAAATACGGTACTTCTGAGAGCAGATGTACTTCTAACCATATTATGGTCAATAAGATAAGAATGCCAGAAAAGTTCTCAACAACTTTGCTTCAGAAATCCCTGGCGTAGGCAAACAGTAGTCTACCATGAAAAACCACAGCATCAGACAATTCAATAATCTACAGGCATCGATTAGGAAGCAGTTCGGGAAGCCATCAGGGGCACAGATGGGGGGATCAGACTTCCTAAAATCAAATCCCGGCCATACAACTTACTGTCTGTGGGACCTTGGGCAAATTACTTAACCTCACTGCATCTTAATTTGTCATTTATAAAATGAGGATACCAATACTACCTATTTCAGAACATCCTAGAAGGATTATGAGTCATAAAAGGAAAAACCGTAAGTTCCAAATTTGTGTTTGCTTAGTTTTGAACTGAGTGTCTAATGTGTCCCAGGCACACATTGGAGCTCATCTAAGCAGCTGCACTAAGGGGCCCAGACGCTGGGGGACCCCAGGAGAAGCGCTCTGCCATCAGCTTCCATGGACCCCTGGATTCAGGCCTATGTTTCATACTCCTGGTGTCTCTTCCTGCTGTCTCCACGTTCCAGGACTGTAACTTCTCATTGCAAACACTGTAAACCAGGACGCTCACTGTGAGATTCCCCAAACGGAGAAACGTACCAAAGCCAGAGGACTTAGCTCCCAGTACTCTGTTCCCACAGTCCCAGTACTGTTACCACAGACCAGGCAGCAGAGGCAAAAAAAAAAACAAACCCATTCATCTCAGCCAGACCCCATATTATTGTCCAGCCAGGCAATTTATGTTTACACGGAAGAGGAGTTGGTCTACATTATGCAAAATTTTATTATTCAATTATCACATCTAAATAGTCAATATTATTAATATTTTATATTATTTTATATGATAAGCATCCAGTTGGTAATGCATTACCCACAAGACACCGTAGAAGCATCATTATTTGGAATCATAAGGGAAATTATATTTTTTTAATTCTCCACAATATGGATTTATCCTCCATTCTTCTTTCCTATTCCCTTTTGGATAAAATTAAATGAATACAACTTTTCAGCACTGCCCTTCTGCTAAAACCTTTTTTTTTTTTNAAAAAAAAAAAAAAAGTCTTCCAGGAAGGACATACACTCTTCTGCCCTTTCTCCATCCTGCTGCCTGCAATGCAGAGGTGATGGCAGGAGCTCTGGCAGCAATTTTAAACCATGAGTTTAAAGTACACACACAGCAGCAAGCAGAAGTATCTTGGTATCATTACTTCTGGACTTACCAGCCTGAGAAAAAATAAACATCTATCTTGCCAAAACCACTACTTTCCAAATAATCCTAACTAACACAGTAGTTGAAAATGTCACCTCAACTAGAGGGACAGTCCCTTACAACAGTAAAATGGAAGTGTGATGTGTTCCACTTTACCCCAATTTAGAGATGGGGAAACAGCAGCTAGTATGGGACAGAACCAGGATTTGGACCCAAAAATCATTGAACTTCAAAGCCCACACTCTTAATCTTTAAGTTAACTGGTCGCCCCTTAAGAGTAATCTTGAATGCAAATGAATTCAAAAAAACTTAGAGCCGTTTTTTAAACATTTTTATGGTTCAACAAATATTCTGAACAACAAAAGCCAATAAAAATTCCCATGCTGAATGCACTAACACTCACCTACCACAAATGACACTTCGACAAGTCCCTGGGACCCTCCAGCCTACCTAGGCATAAAAGAATTTTCCCAACACAAGTATCCAACTCTAAGTAGGTAGGAAAGGGTATATGGGCACCGAAAACTGAAAATACAGGCACCAGCCCCTCACGTGTGGCAGAAGCCTGCCAAATTCTGATTTGTAAGGAAAGAGACAGATTTTTAAGAACACAGAGGATTCTGGGAGGCCTGCAGCATAATTTTTTGAAGGTGGTAAGAGGTCCTTGTCATCTATTTTAAGTGAAAGAATGTTCCACACACCATGATGACTGGAAGTACCATCCTTAGCATTGCGACTCCCCAGCTACTGATGGTCGGGATGCTTCACTGCCCCCGTTTGGTAAGGGTGGGATGGAGTGGCGATCTCTTTGAAGGGCTGAAGGATTTTAGATGGCCAAGTTGAAGGCACCAACCAGTGCAACTGGCAGTGATTGTCTTCATTAAATAAACGGATACGTATTTGTAGTGAGCACCTGCTCTGTGCCAGGCAGTGTCCTCCATGCTGAAGGCTAAGCAGTACGCAAAGCCCATGCACTTTAGTGGGGGTGGCAGCAAAAGCAACAAATAAATCAAGTTAGACGATGATAAATGCTATGAAGAAAAATAGAATAAAGGAGGAGAGCATGCAAGGGAGAGTGAACTTGGGGGATGACTACCGTATTTGC
>NW_017731410.1:3317032-3383571 GCF_001890085.2 Hipposideros armiger
CGAACTGGGGCCCTCTGGCGTCCCAAGCCAGCTCTCAACCAATGCTCCACTCTGCTGGCCCTCTGCTAAAACCTTATAAACTGTCACTTAGAGATTCTGCCTGTGAACTTAGCATTTAAGCCTCTACCTCGAGCACGATGCTTACATTGTCAAATCTATATTGAAAGTCCTCAAAATTTGCAAATGGTCAAGACTTTTATTAAATCAATACCTCCATAATAACTTATAAAAATTACTGTACCGCCCAGAAAGAAACACTGGTTACAGGAGAATGTGGTCCAACCATTTCAAGGCTCAGATGCTTCCTGTTGGCTTATGAATTAGACAATCTAATCTTTCCCGCTTGTTTTTCTGAGTGTGGAAAGGGAAGAAAGAGAAGTGTGAGCTCTAAGTTTACACAGACCTGGGTTCAACTCATTCAGGGTATGAGTATGGAAAACATACTCGGCCACTCTGAACTGTAATAACTAGTCCTCAGTTGTAAGAAAAGAGAAATAATATTAAGAATTAAACGTACTGGATCAATTAATCAAGCATCAGCTGCTCAGCAAAGAGAAGACATTCTCTCAAATTCACTGAAGCCTTGGCCAAGCCGCCCACACCTACTGCTGGGATGTGGACTACTCTCCCCAAAGGGCCCCCTGGTTCCTCTTTTGCCCCTGTATAAATCCAGTCTCCATGCAGCAGCCGGAGCAAGTTCTCAATGTGCACGTCAGGTCCTATCACCTCCTGCTTAACACTATTTAAAAGGAATCTTTTTTATTTTTTTAATTGGGGAATAGTGTGTTTTTCCAGGACCCATCAGCTCCAAGTCGAGTAGTCGTTTCAATCTAGTTGTGGAGGGTGCAGCTCAGCGGCTCATGTGGGGATTGAACCGGCAACCTTGCTGTTGTGAGCACTGTGCTCTAACCAACTGAGCTAACTGGCCGCCCCTTAAGAGTAATCTTGAATGGAACACAACTCCCTACTAAAACCTCCCGGCACCCCAGGGTCTTGTCGGCTCTTTTCTGGAACCTGGTTTCAGGACCAATTTTGGGGGGAGAACACTCTTCAGCATCTAATACCCTCAAACTCAACATGCATATGAACAGCCATACCATTTTCTTACACTTGCTTAAGACAAAGGACCCCAATCAAGGAGTCTACTGTGAAGTCCCAGGGCTGGCTACCTGTGCCCAACTCAGATTGCTGGGATCTAACTACTTGTGCTCCCCAGGCATTCTGTCTACTTCCCCTTTCTTTTTCAAGGGACACTACTTCTCCTAGGCCTTATAGATTTTCTCCTTATCCCTGTCACTGGAGTCTGGTTGCCAAGTGGCACAAGCCCCCTCCTTTCCTAGCTGGTCACCTTCTCCAAAGGTGTGCACACTGGCCCTTCTTCTGCATGGCTTTTACTGCCAATTACTAAAGAGAAAAGACAGAGATGGGACAGCTGACGTAGAAGTCTAATAAGGTAAGTCTGTGTACCCCTTGCCCTTGTTTCTGACTGGATAAGCACGCCTCTTCAATGCCCACTCCGCACCTGGGAGGATGGACCCCTCCAAACTCCTCTTGTCACTCTCAGGCCAGAAGAGGGAATCATAACCCACAAATAGGGGCCCCACACAAGCCCATTCCTTTCAGGGGAGTAACTGGCATTTCTAAGGGCGGAGTTCCTGGCCAGTGTTTCTTTAAGATGGTGAGTAGTTTCCAGTAAGGCAAATGAAACTATACCTATAGAAATCATATAGAGTCACACACAATACAATTTAAAATGATGGTTGTGATTATCTTAAAATGACACTTAAGAAGAGACTATTATGTACCAGCTGTTTTGCACTCTCATCTCACTCAGTCCTCACAGAGCAATGTGAGTATTTCTAGGCCTGTCTGTCAGGTGAAAAACTGAGAGTTACTAGCACATGGCTGGAAAGGGACAGAACTTAAGATTTCCACCTGGATCTGATTCTAAACCTAGGGTGTTCAAACCTTGGACCCCAGATAGGGTTCCAAAGAGGCAGCTGGATATTTCAGAAATGTTCTTTAAAAGCAAATTAATTTTTATTATTATTTTAGAGACTAACATGAGAAGCACATATTCAAAGGTAGTGTACATGAAATGTTATCAGACTGGAGACAATGCACACACCCGCTTGTGCCGCCCAAGTAACTCTGAGGGGGGAGCACGACAGGAGGGTACAAACCTCAGAATAAAACCTGTATTCTGCCTTCTGACTGAAGAGTAATTTAAGGTGAAGCTATTTTAGATTCTGTAACATTTGCAACTATGATTCTATTGAAATTCTATTTTTCCTTAGTGTCACACACAAAAAAACTCAGATGACAAGCCTTCCATACTCATCCATCTAAATAGATCTAAATTAAATTTAAATCTAAACTCAGTTTTTTTGTTGCTTGTTTTTGTTTTTGTTTTTTACGATTTTATTGGGGAATTGGGGGAAGGGAACAGTGCTGGGGAATCAGGGAAGGGAAACAGACAAGTTGTTGTCCTTTTGTTCTTCAGACTAGTTGTGGAGGACGTCACCTCACTGGCCCATGTTGGCGCCATCATTGCGCTCCTCCAGGGTGAGGCAGCCACCTGCCGGCCACTGGACAGGCACCCAAGGCAGCCCACGAAAGCTCACGCCCACTGCAAGCCAGCGCTACCGCAGCCTACACCGTCGCTGGCAATTCACAGCAGCCCAGCTCCAGGTCGAGCTGTTGTTCACCATCTTAGCTGTAGAGGGCGCAGCGTCAATGGCCCATGTGGGATCCGAACTGCAGCCCTGCTGCTCAGAGCTGGCGTCCCAAGCCAACTCCTAACCAATGCGCCACTCAGCCAGCCCTAAACTCAGTTTTGTGCTTATCAAAACAGTTTCATTTTCCTTACTGGTAATAATATATAATAACATAACATATTAATATAAGTGAATATCATAAGTATAAATCTGCATAAAATTGGTTAGCAAAAAATTATTGCATGCCTTAAATGAAAAGAAAAAGAAACATCTGAAAGTCTCCCCTACACCATGATGATTTGTAAGTAACTCATAGTAAATGGAAGATTGCCGCATATGTGAGGATCAGCTGATAAAGGAAAAGTTGAAAGGAACCTTGCATCTACTTCATTTTCTCACTCAACTCATAAACCACTTCTATAATGTCCCGAACAGGTGGGGAGCAGCTTTTGCTTTGTCATTTCCTATTCAAAGCAGATGAATAAACCTGTGAAAGCAAGTTCTTCCTCACCCTGGACCAGTATCTGCCTTGCTATAATTTTGACCCTCTCATTGTAGTCGGCGCGTTCAGGAGATTCCACAATACTATTTATATCCTTCAAATAACTGAAGCCACAGATCATATTTGCTCCTCTTTAAAGGTATCCTGCAAGTACAGAAACCAAAATTCTGAGGCCAATGAAAAATATCATGAAATACTGCCTCTCCAAGGAGGTAAATCCTATTCTACTAGCCCAATGGTGGGCAAACTACAATCCGTGGGCCAACTCTGGCCCAGTACCTGTTTTTGTAAATAAAGCTTTATTAGAACACATCCTCTTTTTACATATTATCTATGGCTGCTTTCATGCTACAATGCAGAGTTGAATAGTTGAGACAGAGACTGTATAGCCTGCAAAGCCTAAAATATTGGCTAGCTGGCCCTTTACAGAAAAAGTTTGTCCACCCTATTCTAGCCCATCATCTGGAATTTTCTCACAAGTAAAGAGCTGTATTTCATTCAAAGCTTCGGGCTATAGTTCAGCAGATAAAAAGCTATCTCTGTATTATCTATGATGTCCAAATGCCTATCAAACATTAAGCTCTCAATAAGTATTTGCTGAGTGAAGAGGTTAGACAGGAAGAAGGGAGAGGCTAGGAAGAAGGGAGTGTAGGCTTTTCTTCTCCCAAAGCTAATCTGACATATATCCTTCATGGAACATATAAAAACTAACAGATCTTTTTCGTGCTGTACCTAGGTATTTGAACACAGGGGTACACATCTGAATTAAAAACCAAGAACCTAAAGTCACTATGTTTCATTTCAAGCAAATAAACACTGATTTAAATGTTGCTTAGTAAAACAAAAGTCCTTGTTAATTTTGAATACTCAGGAAAATGCTCCCCATACCCACTCTTAGAAAAATATTCATTTGTTGTTACTACTATTGTTGTTTTAATAACACCCACTGAAATACTACAAAGCAATTGGGATGACTGATCTTTGCCTCAGAGATGAACTCTTAAGCACTCTGGATTTGTGAAATACAACTGCTTTAAACCAGATGAAAAAAATCAAACCATCGATGAGCTTGTTAAATTGCCTCGATTCTTCATCTCCACCTTTTCTTCATAATCATGCATTTATGTTGGTTTATTCAAGACAACTGTTTCATGAAGAATTAAAATATGCATCACTTCTTACACAGCTTTGTATAATTTCAACTTTTTTTTAGCAACTTGTTTCATTCTACTTGTGTTCTCTTATGTAACAAAGAATCTGATTTCAAGAGTTTTAAAAATCAGCAGCCGAAGACCTATTCTCAACATGGAATCAAAAGAGAACATTTTTACTAAGTCTGTTTTATGAAACTACCCAAGGTGAATATTAAGCTCATGTAATTAATTAATTAACTATAAGCAGTCGGAAGATGAAATGGAAAATATTCACCTATGGGTATATCCAAAAATGACTGACAGTTAGGCATTCACCCTAAACAAAGACATATTTGGGAAAAATCTAAAACTAAACCAGGAATCTATCTCCTACACACTCAGGCTGCAGAAAAATTACAGTCTTGAGTCCACAGAAATGACAGAACAGCTCCACTTAGGATCAAGAAGTAATCCTGCCCACAGCCCAGGGTCAGGTAGGTAGAGGCCCTAAAAAGCCAGGAAGTGCAAAGGAAACCCAGGATAGGATCAAATAATCCTGTCTACATGACTCAGTCTTTAAAATATGCATCCTGAAAAGCCAACAAATCATGGGGAAAATTATTGGGTTGTCGGAAAAGTCATGACGCATTTTTGCAACGAAAACCATAGAAAAAAATACATCATGAGTTTTCCGACAACCCAATGTTACGAAGAGAACTATGACTGGTGAATAATGCAGCTGGGCAGTATTTCTATATAAAATAAACAGAAAGAAAGAGAAATTCAATAATCACAAGAGGTTTTCTCCATCCAGCGCAGTGTCTTAAAAAAAAGAGAACCCGCCACACATTCAGGAAACATTCAAAATGACAAAGAACAGCAACATTACCCAATAAATCAGCCCCGCGCTCTGTCCTCTACACCATGCTGCCTGGCAGGAAAGAAGGGATGAAAGAGCCGGCCAATCAATCACATGCTAGCAGGGAAAGTGCTCAAAAGCAGAAACTTGACTTTCAAGCTGGTTCCAACAAAAGAGAAGCTGAGTTCCAGGCAATCATAATTCTGGAGCAGGACCTCAGAAAACCTGCCCACTGTCATTTGGCCCAACTCCTGTAACAGCTATAAGGAGAACTGGCCTGCGGACAGATGTGGGCCACCGTATGCCACGCCAGGACCTTTCACCCCCGTAAATCAGAAATAGCTGCCACTTAAAACATCAACCAGCAGCTGCAATATCTTTAACCCATTTCCTCTGTACTCTGTTTATTCGGTGAAGGCAGGAAGATTTTTGAAAGGCTGGTATTGGAAAAATGAATAGAATCAGGGTGGAATTTTTTTGGTGACAATGGTATCGTAAGTCCTTGTGTTACATACAAAGTCCTGATTCAATAACAGCAAACGTTTTTCTAATGTTTATGGCAATAGGTGCTCTTTTAAATGCTTTCTATATTTTAACTCAATTCTGTGAGGTAGATACCGTTATTGTGGCCAATTTGCATATGAGGAAACTGAGGCACAGAGGCCTCAGTGAGAGACATAGAATGCCACTGCAGGCAGCCTGGCTCCCAGGTCAGTGCTCTTAACCATTACTCTGTGCAGCCACTGGCTTAGTACCTATCGTGTGTACCTGTGTCAGGCTCTGGAGATACAAACAGACCCACAGCCCAGCCCTGCACTGTGACACACGATGCTTTGTCCTGGAACAGAGGCTGGAACCAAGGCTTAAGGCAAGGCCATGGCTGGCCCACTAGTTACCTCTGAGCCAACGCACAGTGGGTACTGTGGCAAGTTCAGCGGGGGCTGGACTTCAGCTACACTTGCCTCCTCAGCTGGGCACCTCTGATAAGCATTTAACTGCCTAAGGCAGCCCCAGAAGCAGCCTTGCAAGGAGCCTCAATTTAGTTTGGGTAGTGAAAGATTGGAAAAAAAGAAGGCTTAATTAATTAAGAGTAGGAGGGAAAAGGTAAATTCCCCGACCAAAAATGATTCCTTCAATACTGTGCTCTGTGATCATTTTACTAGATAGACGAGAGGATCACACAGGCCTTTCCACCATTACTAACAATGCATCCAGGTTACTACTTGATTGTTCCAGACATAACACATGGCTAACCTCCCAGAGAATTTGCTACAGCAAATTCTTCTGGGAAAACATCTACTTGATTCCACCATCTTTCAAATTATAGTTACCCCAGCCCCACCCTACTCTGTGCCTCACTCCAACAAGCCAGCCTTGCGCTAGTCCCCTCCGTCCCCAGCCATTCCACAGAGCCCTCTCATGGTGGTGGTGGTGGTGGCCACGGCACAGGCGGGGATAGTGGTGTAATTAACATGCACTAATTGTGCGCTGCTGGTTAAGAGGGAGAGATTTGAAGCCAGACTTCTTGGGTTCAAATCCTAGCTCTGTCAATTAACTGGCTGTATTTCTTTAAACAAGTTACTTAATCTTTCCCTGTCTCAGTTTTATCATCTGAAAAATGCAGATGATACTAGTATCTACCTTGCCCTTACAAAGGGCCTCCCAATATAAACGCTGTGAAGGGTTTTTGTTTTTCCATTTTGGCCTTTTTTGCGTGCGCTATGATGCCAAGCAAAAGAAATTGGCAGAGAAACGGTGTCAGGCACTGTTCTACAGTACGTGTATTATTTCAGTTCATCCTCACAACAAACCCAAGAGGTAGTTACTCTCACTATCCCCACTTTATAGAGGAGGAGGGTGAGGCACTAAGAAGTAACTTGCCAAAGCTACAGTTAGAGTGGTGGAGCCAGGCAGTTCAACCAGGAAACAAATTGCTTCATACGCACAAAACCAATGTTAAATAAATGCCCCCCCCTTTCCATATCACCCTGGAGTCTCCCAAGACCACCCCTCCTCCTGTGTTCCTTTCAAGACTCCGGATGAGCTCTAGCATCTGGTGCTCTCTACCTTACCTTGACAATGAAATTGGCCGACCTTCCCCTCATTCACTGACGATTCCTGAATCTGGCTCAGACTTGCGCTCCACCCTAAGTCCTGCCCTGATCTGGGTGACCTCACCCTCCACAAGGATGTTCTATCCAGCACCTTGGCTGCACTTCCGCTTCCGCCTCCTAACCTCCCATCTTTTCCACAGCCGACCACAGCCACACCGGTGCCTTTCCTCGGAGACCGGCTATATCTCTGCAATCTTACGTTCATACACCCTGCTGTCTGCCCACAATGAACTTTCTCTTTCTCCAGTTTTCTGAACAGTTAATCCAAATAACACTCATCATCAGCCTCATCAAGACCACCAGTCCTTTGTATCCTCTACTTTTTATTGGCCCTTCCTTCTTTTTCCATTAACTCAGGGCTCACGGTCTATTGCTTCGACTATTTTCTTGCCAGTGTCCTAAATTCCTCTGTCCCCTTATTCAACCACCCATTGACTCACTTTAGAAAAATTCTAACCTTTATCAGTCTAACAGCCCACATTCTTGACACCTACACCCAAATAACTACAAAGTCTGGAAGAAAAAACAAAACTCACGCAGCCACCTAGATTTGCGTCACTGTTCAGTCACGTTCTCCGATTTCGACACTGCACGGCAACCCACGTTTCTGATCCCTGGTCCCGCCTTACCCTTGTTCTTCACTATGGCTTCCTCAGTCCCACTCAGCACAAACCCCTACCCCACCACATTCCAGTCACACTCAGCAAAACGACCTCACAGTCTACGTCATCAGCATTTAACCATCTCAAGTTCGGTCCCATTTAGAAAGGCAAGCTGCCCCTCAACCGCCCCACCCCTCCAGTTCTAGGCCTAACCTCCTTCTCTTTCGTGGTGAAATTTCTTGACAGACTTAACTCCAGCAGCAGCATTGCCTCACCTTCCTCTAGGAGTGCTCTAACCAAGGTTACCACAGACATGATCTAGCAGTCACTTTCATTCTTCCATGATCTCTGGGCAACGTTTAACACAATTGGTCATTTCATCCTCAAAGGTCTCCCTTCTCTGCCTGTTTGATGTGACACTCTCCAAGTGTTCACCCAACTTTTCAGTTCTCTCAGGCCCCTTTTCAGGTTCCTTTCCTTTTGCTGATCCCACAGAAACTGCATGCCTACTCTGTGCCAGCACTGATCAAAGCATTGGGCTTCCTGGGGGTCTTCCCTTCCCACTCTGCACTGTCCTCCCTGGGTGAGCTCTAACATGGCCATGACTTCAGCTATCATCTAACTGGTTAAGAATGTGAGGTCAGACGTTAGCCAGACCTGGTTTCAAACTCTGGTTACCTCATGTTGCGGGCATGACACTCAATTTCTCTTAGCCTCGGTTTCCTAATTTCTAAAATGATAATAGTAATGGATAATGAATGAAAAATAATACGGTGTCTCCCACATGATATAATGCAATACAGCACATATGCATATATGGCAAGTAACCATAAATGGGGCATGTTGTTTCTAACTTCATCTCCAAGAGTCATCTCTGAGCTCCCACCTACCTACATGAAATCTCAACCTGGATTTTGCACAAGCAGCACAAACTCAGTAACACCAACAGAAAACTCCTTTTCCCTCCCAACGTGCTATTCCTTCCAGTGGTACCTACCACAGTGCATGGCCTCATTAGCCACCTCAATGCCGGTGTGGGTTTTAAAACATGCCCATAAATTCTTCGACTTCCTCTCACCAAGAGGTGGTGTCCCATGCCTGCCCTTGACCCTGAGCACTCCTTTATGACGGCCGTGATGAACAGAATACAGAAGTGCTGCGTGACTGCTGAGGCTAGGTTAGAAAAGACCAGCAGCTTCTGCCAGCTTCTCTTGGTACATTCTCTGGGAGCTGTCAGCCTTGATGTGAGAAGTACAGCTACTCTAAGTCCACCAGGAAGAAAGACCACGTAAAGAAAGATGCCCCAGGTGTGCACACTCCTCCAGCCCTCCACTGTTTAGGTTATTACCAGCCTGGATGCCAGACAAATGTATGAAAAAGTCTCAGAATGACTCCAGCCACCGTCTGATTGTCCCTTCATGAGGGATCCTGAGCAAGAACAGCCTAGCTAAACCAAATTTACCTCCAGATTTATGAGCAAACTAACTGTTACTGTGTTAAGCCACTGTTTTAAGGTGATTTGTTACTCAGGAAGAGATAACCAGAACCATGCTCATACCAAAAACCTGAAAATTATTAGCCCTAAAATCTCCTTTGTTCTCATCTTCTACATCCAATTATAAAATCCTGGCAAGTCTTAAATACTGCTGAAACCCATCTGCTTTTCTGCATCCCTTCTCCCCCTACCTGGTTGTGAAGACCACTATTTCATTCCTGAATCAGGACAGCATCTTCCTACCCGGTCCTTTTCCTCCCGTCTGGCCTCCCTTTCCAATCCTTCACACAGTGCAGCCAGATCTGACCATGTCACTCCAGGCAAATGCTGAAGGTTCCCATGATGTAACCATAGCTGAGCTCTGCAGCTTCGTGTGTAGCCAGCTCCTAGCCCTGCTCCAGCCACACAGAGCCCCTGGAGTTCCTTGAAGTCCTGGGGGTTACTCACACCCAACTCACTGCACAAGCCGTTCCTTCTGCTTGGCCCTGACCCTGCCTGTCACTGGGACAACTCTGCTCAACTTCAACGTCGCAGATTAAAAATGATCCTCGGGGGGCCGGCCGCGTGGCGAGATGGTTAAGAGCTCGCTTGGGATGCCAGAGGGCCCCGGTTCGGATCCCACATGTGAGGGCCAGTGACACTGCCCTCTACAGCTAAGATGCTGAACAACAGCTCAACCTGGAGCTGGGCTGCCGTGAGTCGCTGGCGACGGCGTAGGCTGCAGTCCCTGTGGCAGTGGGTTTCCATGGGCTACCGTATGTAGCCAGCAGCCAGCAGCCATCGTGAGCGGCCAGCAGCCGCAGTGAGCGGCCGTCCAGAAGCCGGCGACTGATCTGCCTCGCCAGGGAAGAGCGCAATGATGGTGCCAACTTGGGCCAGTGAAGCAGCGTCCTCCACAACTAGACTGAAGAACAAAAAACGACAGCAACTTGTCTGTTCCCCTTTCCCCAATTCCCCATCACTGTTCCCATCCCCCCAATTACCCAATAAAAATCTTTAAAAAAAAAAAAAATGATCCTCGGGGAAGCTCTCCTTGGCCTCAAGTCTAGGTTAAGTTCCCCTTTCATATACTACCTTACTAACCTTTATTTCACTCTAAATAGAATATACCACTCCAAAATGTAATTGCTTATTTTTCACCTCCACAAAAGTATACATTGCTTGAGGGAAGGCCAATGGCGTACTCACTTGTATATTCCTAGTGACCAAGGCAGCACCAGAACATAAAAGGCTTATGAAAAATCAGAGTTGTTCGAGGCCTTTGAGCCGCAGCCGTTTCGAGCCATGCTTTTGATTGGGCCCGACTCCTAACCCTTCAGAGTGCACTTTCTCTTCTAATAATGGTCCTTGAGCCTTCTGCTCGGGCCTGCTTCTACCTCTTTGAAATGTACTTTTTCTTCTAATAAACTGCTCTTTCACGACTTAAAAAAAAAAATTAGAGTTCTTTGAGTGAATGAATGATAAAGGCAACTTTATGATCCCTTATATCATAGAGTTGGAAAGAAAGATAGCAACTCTAGGAAGGAAGATGACTGAGAAAAATTTTGAAAGAAAACAACTGAAATTATCTAATGAATCCCATCTTTTTGTATAGATGAAGAAACCAAGTCAGTGACATTGACTGGTTTGCCCAAGCTCCCACACTTAATTGGTGGCAAGGCCAGTAACATACTCAAGTGGTACCTCTTGGTACTCAAGTGGTACCTCTTGGTACTCAAGTGGTACCATGGACTCCCATGGTGCCTCTTCAGCATGTCAGAATTTTCAAATGAATCATACAATTGAATAAGGTAAGAATTTCAGAATACAGTCAAGTAACTTCTCCAAATTAAAAAAAATAATAATAACCTGCCTTTTCATTATCTTGCATAATATATCTCAAGCCTGGGCATCTGGAAGTAGCCCTGGGCAACTCTAAATTTCTTTGGAGTGCACACCCATCAGAACGGCTAAATAAAAGCACTGACAACATAAAAAGCATTGATGAGGATGTGAAATAACCAGAATTCTCTTACATACTGTTACAAGTCTAACTGGTGCAACCACTTTGGAATAATGTTTGGAGCCTCTAGTAAGCCCTAACATACACATAACCTATGAACCTGAAATCTCCACGCCACCCAAAAGAAAGGAGTGGGGCTTTTCTCCCACCAAAAACATGTACAAGAATGTTTGTGGCAGGTTTATTCCATAAATCCCCACACTGGAAACAATCTAAATGCCCATCAACAACAGAATGGGTAGATTAGCAGTGGTATATTCATACAATATACATTGCAACAAAACAGAACTACAGATTCATACAACAATACGGATGAATTACACGGGCATGTTGAGTGAAAGAAATAACACACAAAAGAATATAGATTTGTAATTCCATTCATATGAAGTGCAAAATCAGGCAAAACTAATCTATATCAGTATTGCCTGGAAAGGGACACAAGAGGCTCTTCTGGAGTCCTGGAAATGTCCATCTTCATCTGGGGATGGGGACAAGATACAGGTACATGTAAAGTCATCAGCTGAACCTTTAAGACTTGTGCACATTACTGTTTGTAAATTGTATCTCAATTTTTAAAAAGACAATTTATTTGGGTGAATAAAAATTTGACTTAGATAAAAAGCGATAGGTGCACATTAGTTTTACATAACACCTTATGTACATGTAATGTTTATGGTTTCCACACATACATTATCTCATTCAACCTTCAAAAAAAAAAACTTGTTACAGTTTTTCTGTAAGTAAGATCCCCAGATCAGTTATTAGTCATAATTGTCACCTAAAAAAAAAAAATCTCTGAATCAGATCAGGAAGAAAAGAGGAAATACAAATGAAAGTAATAGTAAAAATTAACTTTAGCATTCTTCTTGGGACTAAAAATCCCAATGTGGGTAAATGGCAGAACAGACCAAAAAACATACTCTGTCCAAGGTCAGGGACATTTTAATGTCCAGCTCTTAAAAAGTACAAAAAGAGAATGTGCTCCTATAGAATGTTTAGTTAAATTATTTCACAAAAATTGTACACTGCCATTTGGGGAAAGAGAAAAATCCCTGAAGTGCCACCTACGAGAGGGGGAAAAAATTAAGGACATACACAGAGAGAGAAAGCACGTGCGAAAGAGACTCACTTTCTCTACGCTTACCCTCTTCTGTTGATGCCATTGTATTCAGTCATATGGGCTCTCACACAAATCACTATAGAAATCATAATGCGATTATTTTAAAAAGCACTTTGCAGTTTATTGATTATGTTTTTATTAGTGCTAACCATCACAGGCTCTAATGCTATCTGAATTTTGCAAATGAGAAAACAGTGGCTCAGGGTGATTTGTCTGAGACGAGAGCTTCAGTATTTGGGGGGTTTAGAAATAAGTACATTCTCAGTACCTACATACATTCATTCACACATACATACAAACTTGAAGGCTGATACAGGATCATCATCTTTTTTATTCTGCCAGGTAATGACATTTTGGGGGAGGGGGAGAGAGGGGGAGAGAAAGAGAGAAGGGGAGAAAGAGGGAAGGAGGGGGAGAGGGGGAGGGGGGGGAGAGAGAGAGAGAGAGAGAGACTGACTGTCATTCACTACCATTTCAGAATAGACAGTATATTCTAATGGTCACAAAAGTTGGAAAGATAGTCTAAAATGCTTTAAATTTAAATTAAATTTACAACACTCTTCTGATTTTTCCACTTTCCTAGGGACTGAGATTTGGGAAATGCTTTATATTATATAATCAGTGGAATACCTGGGAATCAAAGTTCTTTTTCTTCTCTATTGCAATAATAAAAATACGTATAGATTAAGATTACGAACGAGTCACCAACCCTTCTAACAACTGAGGCAGTTGTGATTACTCAATTCTCCCTGAACCTCCATTTCCTCAACTATAAAACAGGAATAATTATAATATCCCCTACACCTCTCAGAGGGTTGTTGAAAAAACAAAACAAATGGTGACTGCATATTAAGCACTTCCTAGCACAGAGTAAATTCACAATGAATATTAATTATCATTATCACCAACTTTACTATTACATAACTTTGATGTCAAACAGCGGCTGATTATGTCCAGGCACTGTTCTAAGTGCATTTCAAAGATTAGCTTATTTAATCAATATCAAGAGCTTTAAAAGGTAGATAGGTACTTTTTGACCCTACAAATCTACTTCTAGAACTTGATCATAAAGCAAAAATACTCCTAAGGATTGAAACACTGAATGTAATAGTCTCCCTTTAGGGATTCTCCACGTACATTTGCATATTAAGGGTGTATAATAAAGAAACGTGTTTAACTTTGTTCCAGTTTCCAAATTTACTTGACACTGGAACCCCTTTTCATAGTAAGACTCTTCAAAGTACCACAGAACTACTGCTCCTTATAGTATACTACCCTAAAATATATAAAAGTGTCTATGTGAAATGTTCACTGCAGTGTTATTGATAACAGCCAAAATTGGAGCAAACATAAAATATTCAACAATTAGTTAAGAAAGTCATGGTGTACCAGTATAATGTAGAAAATTAGTGTTGGAGAAGAGGATTTGTTAAAATTTAAACATTTGTAAGTATAAAAAGCAGGTTATAAAACTGTATCTTTATTATGATGCTGAGTTCATAAATGTCAAGTGGTTTTCTCTGTGGATTGCTGGATGACAGATAAATAATTTTGTTTTTTTCCATTGTGCTTTGCTGGGCTTTCCAAATTTCCTTCACTAAGCTTTTACTTTAATAATAAACACGTTACCAAAATAATCTCAGTCCTTAAATATATGTGTATGTATGTATATGTACATATGTTAATATGACAAAATAATTGCTGTAAACTGTAGAACCGATGAATCATAAGACCAAAATCCATAATAAAATTTCATGAAACAATTCACGTATATGATTCGTCATATAGTACTAAGAACAAGGAAACACACATACAAAACTATGCCTCAAAACAAATACCTATTCTCTTCCGTGAGCGCCTCATAAAATCCAAATAAGATCTGTACATATGAAACCAGAAATGGTCATAACCAAACCAGAAATCTAAGATAAATATCTACTGATACATACAGCAACATTTATTAATCTCAAAAAATTAGAGAAATAAAACACGTTTCAAAAAGATAAGGGTGTATGTTATAATTCCTGTAAAATTGTTAACACACAAAACAGCACTATATATTGTTTATCCATACATGCAAATATAATAAAAATGTAAAAAAAAAAAATACATGCGAATGATACCCACTAACTTCAGGATAGTCATCACCACTGAGAAAGGGGGTGGAAAAAAAGCATTGGGGGAGCACCCGGATTTAGCCGTAGCCTTGAAGTTTCTCTTTCTTTTTTTTCTTTACTTTTTTTTTAAAGAGCACCCGAATTTTGAAGTTAAAAAGGCAAAATGTGAACAAATGTTCAATCTGGGATTTAGGCACACAGAAGGATTTTTATTATTTTCTGTACTTTTCTGAATATGTGAAATCAGAATACTTGTATGTATTAAAAATAAAACTTTGAGTCATGTTCCGTTTTAGCTCCTGACTCCACGTGCAGATAGATTAGAAGGAACAGAGACAGTCCTTCTGTGGCTCAGTCGATAGTCCTGGGATGGCTCCAGGCTGTCATCTAGTGAGAAGCTAGAGAAGCAACTATTCCCTTAAAAAAAGAACCCACAGGAATCCCTCTAAAGGAGACACGGAGACAACTACTAGAAGATAATAAATCCTCAATCCTGAGAGAAGCAGTCCAGAGGTCAGAACAGTTCCCAGCAAATCTAGGTACAAAGGAACCTGATAAATGAGATTGTCCTGCAAATCCAACTTTTCAAATGGTTCGTTACTATCAAAATCATGTAGGTGTGTTTGGCCAACAGCCAAAGAGCAGAACATCAAGTTTATGCTAAAGAGTGAAGGAGAGGCTGGGTAACCAAATGAAAGCAAAATCAGTGTGTAAACGCTCTCGCCTAAAGTACAAACCCTTTTGGTTTTCCCAGCCGCAGCTGGGCTGTCACTGAGTTCCCGGAATGGCTTCTCCCAGGTAACCAGGTGACAGCAGCAATCAAGTGGCCCCCCAGCTTCCAGCATTGTATCTATGATTCATGTGGCCCCTCTCACTCATCCTCTGTTCGAGCATGGGCTGGGAGTCCGCCAAGCTGGGCTCGTTTCCTTGGCCCTGGCCCTCCACTGGTTACATGATCCTGGCCAACTCTCCACCTCACAGAGCCTCAAGCTCCCTCTTTTCTAAATCAGTAAATCTGTAGTATCTGTTAAGACAACTATTGGGATGAGTAAATTAGATGATGTAAGTAAACACTTTGCACTGTACATAGTACATAGTTCCCTATTTACCAGGCACCAGACTTAATTCTGGTGATAAAATGACAACATGGCCAGGGACCCTGTACAGATACAGGCTATAGAGTAAGCGGATGACTTGTACAGATGCAGGCTATAGACTAATGGCCCTGGGGTCATTCAAGTGCTCTCCCCTTGCCTTGACTTTAGAACAAGAAGTCAGAACCAGCTACATAATTTGTGGGGCCCAAATTGAAAACATTTGCTAAGTGCTCAATATTAAAAATTTCAAGATGGTAACCGCAGAGCATTAAAGTAAACGTAGGCCCCCATGGTCACATGCCTATGTAGCCAGCCCTGCTAGAAGTAAATGTGCTCAAGCACTTTGCAGACACTCAAAAATGAAGGTCAACCAGAACTGGCCTTTTCAGATTCATCCAAACACCAGAAGCATTCGTGGAAATGCCAGGGGAAGGGCCACAGCAGAACTAAAGGGGCTGCAGACTCCAAAATAAAAGCGCACCATTTTCACAGTTAATGAGAAGTATTAGTGGAAAGTCATGTTTTATTGTCTACAATGCAGTTACCAGACCTTCCCTAAAAATCTCTCGTTCTTCCCAGTATACCTCCGAAACAAACCCTTTACATTGTAGTTAATGTCATCAGAGGACTTTGCCCAGCTGAAATCCTCCATAAGCAAAAGGCAGCTTGGGGCCTAGTGTCTGTTGGGGACAGCCCCACTTCCCAGGCAGCACTCCGTAAAGGAGCATAGCAGACTTCAAATAAACTGACAGCTTCAAAAAAAAAACTGGTGCTTGTGGCAGGCAGAAATGTGCCCCTCAAGTGACACTAGGGGGCTGAGGAACAGAGTTGCCTGGAAACCCACTTGTGGTCACTTGATGAAACATTAGATGCTGAAGGTCAGCTTAGTGACCAGAGTCAGGGTACGGTGAGGTGAGAGGCTCAGAACAAAGGTTTTCTATCCAGCCTTCTCCTTGGTCATTGAGCAGAACCAAGTCCTTGAGATGTGGGAACACCAGTCAGCATGCTTAGTTAGGATCCCTGGTTTCTCTACTCTGTACTTCAGAAGCAGCATAGTATTTACAAGAAACACATTAAGTAAAAATTTCAACTGCATTCAAACAGCTTTGACTCCAAGCTGGAAGGAAGGCAATGAAGAGGGAGGGATCTGGGGCCTCAGCCCCAGCTCTGTTACTTGACAGCTGTGTGATCTTGGGGAAAAGGCCCAACATCTCTGTGCCTCGGTTTTAATACCACTACATGTGGAAAGCACTTACAACATTGTCTGCACACAATAACTGCTCGATAAATGTTGACTGATTTGACCCTCATAACTCATACGCTTAACTCCCCCTTTCCCCCAGCACGCCAACAAACACATGGCTTAGGCACCCCTCAGAAGGCAAGCTCCTAGAGGCCATGCATCATGCCCCCTGTCCCTGTCTGTCCTCTTCTAGGACTCACACAAGACTGGAGGAATGCACGCTGGAGGGCCAGAGCTAATGGCCTTAATCAAAGTTCTTGCCAGATGGTATGGATGGTCTTAAAACTGTTTTCCTATGAGACCTCTAGGTAGTAGATCTGTTTATTGCGTTCACATTGTTTTCATCTTATGATTTATTAATAAAAGAATATTTATGTGTCCGTCTAATCCAGTTGCAGTTAAGGCTAAAAAATGTTTGGCCTATATTGCTACTTTATAGTTTGACCATAGTCAGAACATACAACCTGTAATGTTCATAGTCATGGTTTAAAACAGCACACTTTTGAGATAACTGAACAGCACATAACATCACAAAGGCGCCTTCACTCCTCCTTTCGAATGAGCTCGTTTATAGCTTATTAGTACCTATGGGCTCTGTCCTCTGTAGCACCATTATGAGTTTCTGTTCTTGTCTGGCTTAGGTTGGCTTTTATCCTGCAAACAGAGAAGGATTTGTGCTGATCCATCTACCTCTTCTCACCTGATCTTCCCCCACTGACACATACATTTTTATAATGGCAGGTACAGCCTATGACCAAGAACCTAGGCCACTGATCTACACAAGGAAGAAATCTACAGCCCTGGCTTTATTAAATCCCAAACACAATATACAAATGCAATGATCGTTAGCTGACAAGTAGCATCTGAGACTAATCAATTTTAGTGGTCACCTTTTCAAGTCTAACTTTGCATTTTAGTTCACAATAAACATACATGTGAAACAGGAGAGACGTCCACCAGGAAGCCAAGGAGCACATCACAAGGTGGCTCCTCCCTATGTGCCTCATCCAACCTGTCCTGCCACCGGTTCCTGTAGAGCCACATGCCCGCCAGTCCTACAGCCAAGGGGGTCCCAGCTGAGGGCTCGGACCCCTGACATTCAGGACCATGCGCAAAGTAGGGGTTCCATAAATATGTGTTGAGTGGATTAATGAAAATATCAGACTGTGGTTTTGTTTTTACAGGTATTAAACAATCCTCTAGAGTCTTATGACTTCCCGCTTGCTTATTACCACTCCAAATCTTTCCATATACTGAGACTGGTTTAAAAAGTAGCCCAATACCACTGAGCAGCAATAGTCATTCCACAGGAGACATGAGAATACTATCAGCAATGTAATCACATTACATTAACATCTTACATCTGAAAAGCAATGTGCTACTTATAAATTACTTTGCCTCCATTATCTTATTTAATCATTATAGGCATTACACAAACCATAACACATCTTACTGCTGTTGTTTCGATGGGGTGGGGGAGAAACAGGTGAAATCCAGGCTAACCAATACACATGAGTCAGGGCAAAAAGGGAACTTTAAACTGAAAAGAATCTAGAAGTGGATCTCGTCCAACCTCCCAGCAAAAACTGGTAGACATGTTTTTTCTCGTTCATTATAACTTGACTATTTTCTCCCACCATATTCGTAAAGCTCTGCACATTGTCTCACTAGCTCTACCTGTCAGAAGAGAGAGTAAGATGTTGGTACTGCCTGTTGGAATAGCAGCAAAATCTTTACCCATAGACCTGACAGGTGTGAACATGGCCTTTAAAGCCCATCATCATGAAAATGAGGGAAAGGTGTGTGGCCTTCTAAGTAGAGTCCCTTATCAACTGGAAAATCGAGATTTTATATTTGCTTTGCCACCCAGGCTAAACAAATTATATCTTGATAATCTGAAACTGAAGAGTAAAAGATACATTCTGCATTCCCCAGAACAAAACACCTAATCCAAACAGATTTTATCTTGTTTCAGTTAAGAAGCTAGTGAGAAAAGTAGAGTTGCCCCTTCTGTCTCAAATTGCTTCAACTCAACAAATAAATATAGGGTGATACACATAATTATTTAGCATTTGCAAATTACCATGATCTCCCTGAGCTGAAATCAATAAAAACCCTATCTTAAATATTAAGGCACTGTCCCTGTCCCTCACCTTATCCTGTCACCTCTCATTGAGAATATTTCTTTTCAGTTAAGAAATCAACAGCAAGTTCTAAAATCAGAGCTTCATCATCTGTTTTAATAGCCACAATCCTATTAAAAGCTGTTAAAAATAGCACCTCTACCACCTTTCTCTCATTCCTCTTCCTTTCCACTCTCCTCCAAATAAAGAAGGTTAAGCGATGACTTCCAGCCCAAAGAACAATGAACAATACATACACACACAAAGCTTCCTCTTCCAGCTTCCAACAACAACAAGAAAGTATAACACCAATGAAAAAGAAAAATGAAGGAAAGATGGCACACCATTATTCTTAGCAAGTGCACGGAGTTAGTCCACAAGCTCAGCAAAATCTGGAATCCAACTCAGAATGAAAGGAACATTTTTTTTTTTCTGGACAGCAAGTAAAAATAACTTAGGAATTGATTTGTTTTAAAAATAAGATCCCAAATACAGTCAACAAAATTGATATTCATTTTTCAGAAACTGGTTTTTAATAAACACCATAAAAAGATTATGCATAAGAAAACAAGTCCATCTGGCAGGCACGAAGGAAGGAATGATATGTGGCATATCATTTTCTCTAAGAGTTGATAAGCAAAAAGTAAACACAAAAGACCACCTCAAGAGGATTTGTGTGTGTGTGTGTGTGTGTTTCAGTCCAGTTTCAGTAAAAAACTAGACCTAATGTTCAAGGATTTTCTCAAATCTTTTCACAGGAGATACTTGGCACACATAAAAACTGACTTATTTCCTTTGAGATTTTTTTTCTCACATTAAATACTTAGCCAATGATTTTTATGGGACTGTTTCACTGTATGTGAATTATTTAAGAAGCATAGTTAACATGACAAAATAATAATTTTTTTATACCAATGCAATAGGGTGGGGGGGGGGAGGTAAAACAAAAAGGTCATGTCAAATTTGAGGCCCACTGATTTTGCCCCAAAACTTAGTAAATTAACAAAGAAATTAATCTGCTTTTAAGGTAACCTAAAGCCCCACAAAACATTCATCCACCTACCCTTAGACTCTCCATCTAGAAATTAATCTGAGTCATTAATCAGAGTTTTTAATTTTTTTTCTCACTAAATGCTTGAGTGGGTTTGGCACCTCAAAGACAGCTTTATGATGCAATTTGCAAATTTAAAGCTCACTCAGTAAATAAAGAAAATACTGTAATAAAATTATTAGAACTACCTGACTCCTTTTTAGGAACAACTTAAGTATCCAAAATTAGCTTTCAATAGTGTAGGTAATGTTGCCCTTTCGTACTTGGTGATTATCCTCAACAAACTTTGGCTTTTATTTAGGCTACTACAAGAAAATCCATTGCACTGTATTTTATAAGACAAGCTACAAAATAATTAGTTATTTAATTTAGAAAATAATATTTGAAAAACATTTGGCAACTCTCTTAACCTACATGGCACTTTGCATTTTAAGACACACAATCAGGTACCCTTAACTGGCTCCAGTTGTGGGTGGATAACGTCCCTTTATCACAAAGATAGAGGAAGTTACTGACATCAGCAAATGAACAACAAAACAATTTGAACTCAAGAATTTTTTAATCTGCTCCATTCACAAGGTCATGTATTAACTGCAATCAGCACCCTTCCCCACAAGCTCATCAAACCTTGAAGCTTTAGGAGAAACATTCCCTTCACCTAAAAAGCCCAAATAGAAGATAACATGACACATTAGTCCTTGTCCAGCGTTTCTTGATCATGAAAGCATTCAATCTTTAATACAGCATTAAGTGTAATTCCTAGAAGGCACTGGCACATCTCTGCCAGGCCAACTACAGTCGAAAACCGACTGAATGTGGCCAACAAGATGACAGACGGGTAATGTTTTTAACCATCATCAATCTGTATGGCAACAGCGGTTCCCGCTAACAAGGTAAACCTGGTAATTGCATAGGCTCGAAAAGAGCCAATGTCAATCAGGATCCCCTGAACACAAACATGCAGCTCTGGGGGAAATATACTTTCTGGAACAATACAAGGTCTTGCATAATTCCACAAACACACACACACACACACACACACACACACACACACGTCTGTTTTTAAAATAATGTTCAGTCCCAGCATTGTGCTGACACTTTTTCCATCTAAACTTCTCAGCACAAGCCTGGCCTAAACATACAACTGGGATCCAATTCGTGCACATGGTAAACGAGGCATGCACCCGCGACCGTAACGGTGGGGCAATACCTTCCCCTACCCTGTCCTGTTCTGGCCAGGCTGCGATGCAGTTTAGTCCTGTCTAGTTTATGGTAATGTGCTTTTAAAACCTCGCCGCGACCGAGGTCATAGCTTTAGAGATCTAATAACAACCAAATGACCGGAGCTGCCGGGCACTTAGTGAGCCATTCTGGTTATGGCTCTTTAATAGTACCTGGAGTTCTGCTAAAGGGAAAACTCCTGCTTCCCCGGGAAGAAAGTCCTTTTCGGGGAGCGCAGGGGGAAGCAAAGAAGTCGATCGCGGACAGGGGACGACCCGCCGCCGCGGCCCCATCTCTCCCGCAGCCCCTGCGAGCCCCTCACCCCGCAGGGCGGCTGGCCCGGGTTGCACCTTTACCTGTCAGCTCTACCACCCCTTCCGCCAGCCCCTCCGAATCCCCGCACAGCTCTACAGCCGGCTGCGGGAGAAAGAACCCCCAAGGCATCCTATCCCAAAGAAAGAAAGCAAAAAGGCTGTTCCTCCAGGCGGGGGGACATTAGGCACGTCGGGGTCCGAGAGGCGACACGCCACCCCCTCCCCACACCTACCAGATAATCCATGTACAGAAACGCCTCAGTTATCTGGAGATCAGTCATCCGGCAGCCTAAAGCATCCGGAACGGCTCCGAACCCGGAAAAAAAAGCAGCGTCTCTGGTTGCGAGCGAGCAGCCCCTGAAAAAGCCAGAAACAACGAATATAGCCGAGAGCAGCCGAGGAGCCGAAGATTACACAAGGGGAGCGGCGATTGGCCGGGAGGGCGGGCAGAAGAAAAGGAGAGCGCTCATTGGCTGCGGCGCCTATAAAAGGCAGGCCACTGCGGGTGGCCTGAGAGAAGCGCGGGAGCATCGAGGGCCCTGGTTCCTGTGAAGAGGGCGGAGGGGCGGGAGCTGGGGCGGCGCAGGCGGAAGAGCGAGCCGGGAAAAGCGGAAAATCGGCCGGTCCTGCTGCTGCCTGAGTTCTGTGTGCTTCCATAGTCTCCTCATTGGGTAGAGCGGAGCAGAGCTGTGCTCCAGTGCTGGAGAGCGTTAATGTCCCCTCCCTCTTCCCACCCCAGGTAGGAAGTTAGCGCCGAAACGCGGGAGGAGTGGTAGCCACCGACACTTAGTGTCCCTCTTCGGAGCGATTTCCTTAAGGCTCTGCAGCCTCGAGACGGCCCCGCGGGGACGCTCGAAGTGTGTAGGAGGGTATGCTGAACTGGCAAGCCTGTGACTCGGGGACAGCCCCTCCCCGCCTTTAGATGTGAACCAGCGAAGGCGGACAGCTCCAGCCTGATGTCCCTGGGGAGACACAGAAGCCCCGGACGCGGCCAGAGGTACCCCAGGAGGCTACCTCTAATCAGATTGCCTCTGAAGAACTCGCTCTCTACCACGTGAAAGGAAAAGAAAAAAAGTTGAGGGACTCGGTCGAGTTGGTTGTAGACCTCGAGCACTCGGGAAGAAGCAGATAAGTCAGTTCTTTGCATGCTTGGAGTCCAATTACACTGAGCACAAATCATCGGCTCTGCAGAAAATGAGCAATAGAATAAGAAACTCGCTGGAAAGACCCAAGTAATAGAGTATTTGTGACCTGCTGTCATTGTAAGAGGTAAAAGTATCTATGAGCAGGTGCCCTTGAGACCTGGTTAAGAGAAAACAAAACTTGGAAATTGGCATGGAGATTTCACTATTGCATTAATAAGCTTGGGGAGAGGGGCAGCTGGATAAGACTCAAGTTTCGCTTATTTTATTTATTTATTTATTTATTTATTATCTATTTAGGATTGAGGCTATGAACAAACAATTCAACAGGAACAGCAATGCCAGACATATCAGGCTCAGGTGACTGAGGTCTCCCCACCACCACCACACCACCACAGGTTAAGGAGGATGAGGGATTGCTCTCACGTATTAATAATTAGGGCTTCCATACAATGTTTCAAGTGTGAAACTTGAACTTAAACATTTCTGAAGCAACTGCCTAGTGGTATAAAAGCTGTTTCAGGAGTTGGATTTTTATTTTCCCCCAACTTGGCACCTTCCTCTTTTGTATCCTTGGGAATGAATTTTCATACAATAAGCTTATCTGGGGCCACCAAAACCGTTCTATTAGATAATAATGGAATTCACTCTAAATATGTACAAAACAGGGACACTTAGTGTCCCTCTAAGGGAGGGTGGCCCTTCAGAGAGAGCTCCAGGTGATGAGAATCTTGCAGCTGAGAAATGAGAATTCCTGTGGCCAGAGGGTTTTTTGAAGGAACTTAGTACAGAGCTTGACTTCACTGATCCAATTTACAGACAAGGGGTGTGTGTAAATACTTCTAACGAAATTTCAATGAGTTTTTGCCTATGCAGGAGCTAACTAGACTCAACTGTATTAAGTCATTAGATCCCATTTTGATTGTTCTCAGCATTTCAGGTCAAACACGTGTAGATTTAGAAGAGATTTTGACCTGGATTCTGGAAGTGAAGGACTTCCATAACCTATAGCACAATTGCTTGACACTAATTGCAGAAGTTAAAATCCTCTCAACCTTGCTAGGAAAAATAATTCAAATAGACAGGGAAACTTTTGTTTGTGTTTGTTTGTTCGCCTTCCTTCCATGAATAAGCATACTGCAAATAAGATAAAAAGCTTGAGTTAGCAAAGAGACACTTTTTGGCCCATTTTCTTAGTAATAAGTGATGTCTTGACTACTGCCAAGTCAGACTCCTAAGAGTTTCTATGCAGGGAAGATAACCACTCAGAAGCAGTTGGCTCTCCCCTTCCTTTAAAAGCTAACCTGAACAGAAATGGTCATTAAGCTAAACATGGCCATGCTGCTTCTAGGAATTAGTAAATGGATCCAAAGCAGGGAGATGAAAGAATTTGTTTACGGAAAAGTTCCAAAGGCTGCACCATAGCACTCACCCTGTTCCATATCATGTGCACATTCATCATGACTGGCACCAAGGAAAACCTTATGTTCAGTGTAATGTAATAAAAGAATCATGTACAGTAATACATGGTCGCAAGCATAATTCGTTCTGGAAACAAACTCCTTGTATTGCAAGACATCGCTCATTTACCACATTAAAATGTATTAGAAATGTTGGCTCGTCTTGCGGAACACTTGCAAACCACATTACTCGCAATCCAAGGTTTTACTGTATTGCCTTTTGGGAAAGAGTCCTTGTAAAAAAAACAAACAAAAAAAAAAACCCTAAAGCTTCAGAACTCCCTACTGAGCACATTTTTCTAATTAGGTGTTAATCTTCTGGGATGTTAATGTGTCCACCCTTGTGCAGAAGAAAGAAGTCAGCTAGATTATGTTGGTATAAATAGATAACACACTATGCATTACAGGAAGCTGAAGTCATCAAGTGGGTAGCAACAGCAGTAATCCTCCCAATTCGTGCTTTTAAAAAGAGAGTGTTGAGAGGTGAGAATGCATTCATTCAACCTATCCCACTATATGCCAAATAACAGGCTGCAGTCTTGAATAAGACATGATCTCATTAATGTAGCCCTGTCTTTGCTCTCTTCCAGATGCATAAGAAAACATGTATAAACTCATGAGGCAATTGAATTACCACACAAGTTGAGGAAAGAGGCCACCACTGTCACTTGTCAAAAGCAAGGAGAAATTCTTTTGACAGTCCATACTCTACAATTCCATAAAGAGCACTGGAGGAAATTTTTTATAAAAGTGTTCCTTGCTGGGCCCGGCCGAGTGGCTCAGTTGGTAAAGAGCGCGAGCTCCAAGCAACAGGGTCGCCAGTTCCATTCCCACATGGGCCAGTGAGCTGCGCCCAAGCTGAGCAGCCAACAGGTGGCAGGATGGCTCAACCAGTAGGACAACGTACTCCTAACAATAAGGTTGCCGGTTTGACTCCCACATGGGATGGTGAGCTAGGCCCACCCACACAACTAAGATTTAACACAGCACCTTGAGCTGAGCGGCCATGAGCTGCCGATGGGTAGCCGGATGGCGACTGGACTTGGAGCTGGGCTAGCTGCACCCTCCACAACTAAGATTGAAGGACAGCAACTTGGCTGTTCCCCTTCCCCAATTCCCCAATAAAATCTTTTTTTTAAAAAAAGTGTTCCTTGTAGGAAACAAAAACAGAAATGCATTTTTGCAACTTGGTCAAATTCTATCATCCAGAAAAAACAACATATTAGTAACTATTTTCATCTACTCCTTTTTTGTTGTTCATTTGATACATCACAACTTTGGGGAAAATACTCTCTTTGCTAGTTTAGTATCATGCATGCTGAATATATAAAATCCACCATATCATGAAACACTTCATAAATGTTTAATGGCTATATAAAGCTCTGTTGTATAAATGTACTATGTTAACAAACCCTGTTATAGACTACTGTTATAAATACTGCAGTGAATGTTTGCTTATTAAATTGTTCACATCTCATCATCCTAGCGTAAGTGTCTAGAATTGGAATTACTGGTACAAAGGGTATAATGCTTTTAATACTCATTTTGTTCTAGTTTATACTCATTCCCCACCCTGACCCCAGAGTAGGGAGTGCTTCTCTTGCCTCATTCTTGCCTTGACTGAGTATATTATCCCTTAATAGCTAAGAGGTGGTATCTTTCATCAGAGTAACTCTTAAACCATGGACAATCGGTTTTCAGAAAAAGTGGAGGTGTCAACATACTGAAATCTGCACAGGTCATCAGACACTTTGTTTGCTTACTTACTGCCCCCAATAACCCCTGTGACCTTAAAACTCTCTTCTGAGACCTGCCCTTTATTTTCCAGGGCCTTGACCTCCCAACATCTGATTTATCCCAGTCCCGTTCTCTGTTTCCTAAACCTAAAAATGTACCACTGTATCCTATAAGATGAACCTCACAAGAGCAGGGTACCCACACATAAAGCTACTAACAAAACTTGGTTCATGAATGGAAGAGGTCAGAATAGGGTTGGGGGAGCAAGGATTTACTGTAAAAAGATAGCTCTTCCAAAAAGGATGTACTGGGTCTTGGAATACTAAAGCCAAGATAAGGCATTTAAAATGAATCACCACTTAGAGTGATAAATATAATTATACCAAGAAAATGTAACTAGACCCCACAAGCAACCACTTGTTCAAGCACCAAATATCATCAAGAAGCTATGTAAATCCTTCTCAGCCCTCCCCCAGGATCATTTACTTTTTTAGACACACTACAGCATTGCTGATTGTATTAGTTTTCTGTCGCCACTGTGCAAATTACCACCAAGCTAATGTCTTACAACACATTTATTCTCTTACAGTTCTGCAAGCCAGAAATCCTGAGTTTTATGGAGCTAAAATCAAGGTGTTGGCAGGCTGGTTCCTTCTCCAGGTCCCAAGGGAGAAATCCTTCCTTGTCTTTTCCAGCTTCTGGTGGCTGTCTGCATTCCTTGGCTTGTGGCCGCATCACTCCAGCCTCTGCAGTTTTGGTCACATGGCCTTCTCCTCTTCTGTAGTCTAATCTCCTTCTGCCTCTCTAAGGACAATTGTGATTGTATTTGGGGCCTACCCAGATAATCCAGGATAATCTCACCACCTCAAAATTCTTAATTTGTCACATCTGCAAAGTCACTCTTGCCATATAAGATAACATTCACAGACTCCTGAGATTAGGACCTGATATCTTTGGAACCATTATTCAACCTGACACGCTGATCGTATGATGCACAGAAAAAGCAAATACTTCCATGGAAATCCAAGTGACTAGCATAATTTACTAATGCCTAAGGAATCAGAAAAGTGGGATAAACTCCCAACTTCAGAAAGAATTTAGTTAATTAAAACTTTGTGATGCAGCCTCAGGATACTTTCCAATTCTATTTACACAGTTCTATTACTTCTCATCTGGCATTTGAGTATATTTTTCTTCCTGTACTTATACTTAAAAAAAAATAACGTCATTGCAATGTAATTCACATACCATACAATTCACCCATTTAAAGTATACAATTCAGTGGTTTTGGGTGTATTTTCAGATTTGTGCAACTATTAACATGGTCAATTTTAGACCATTTCATAGCCTCTAAAAGAAACACTGAATCTTTTATCTATCACTCCCTCCACCCGCAAACCTTCACCCTAGGAAACCACTAATCTACTTTCTGTCTCTACAGAATTCTCTATTCTGGACTTTCATATGAATAGAATTATATAGTACATGGTCTTTTATGACTGACTTCTTTCACTTTACATAGCTTTCAAGATTCATTCCTGTTGTAACATGTACATTCCTTTCTGTGGCCAAATAATATTTCATTGTATGGATATACCATACTTCATTTATCCATTCATCCATGAATGGACATTTGAGTTGTTCCACCTTTCAGCTATTATGAATAATGCTGCTCTCTTATTATATATTTTGTCTCCATTTCTTTTTATCACTTCCAATATTCACTTTTTTTTCCAGATATCTTCCTCTCATTTCTTTTCCTTCCTTGCCTATAACTTAACTTTCTACTTCATAGTAATCTTATTCTGCCCAAATATGAATGCTATTTCCTTCCTTCAACATTTATGACTTTTCTTATAAAGAATATTATTTATCTGCTTGTCACAGTCTTAGTCCTTCTCTCCACAGCTTCTTGAAATCCATTAGTAGTTTTTTCTATCTAGATAGTATATAAAAGGATGAAATCTCTGAACACATTTTAATTACACAGTGTTTATGGTAGTTTTGAATCTTCTGTGGGATGAAACACCTGAATTGCTTTATCCTGCATGACAGGTAATAGTATGCTAAGTTCCTTGAAAGTCTTTGAATAATCAAGATTATAGAAAAATAACAGGATTATAAAATAAATTGAGATGGTGAATCCCAAAATTCAACTATGTATCCTTAACTGTAAAAATACTCATTATTCCTTGATAGTAATTTATTTCAAAAAGTGAAAAAAAAATGCCCTTTGAGGGAAGGGGGCGGAAAGGTTCTTTGGAGACTAAGATGAGCTGTATGTGGGTATGGAGTAAATGTGCTTACTCATATTGGAAGATCAATTTTGACTTTAACAACCAAACCTTTAAAACTAACTCACACTGGATTAGATATGTGTTTTAACATAACAGCTTATAACATGTCTTCAGTGCACGCAAATCGACAATACATTAGAACATAGTGTCCAGGGCAATGAAGTGTAATACATCAATTCCCCAGGGAACCTGATAATTTAACAAAGGTCTAGTCATTTATTTTAAAAAAACAACAAAAAAACTTATTTTTACAAACTCCTATAAACCAAACTGACATGCCTTCTCTAATAATACCTGTGACCTAAAGAGCTCATCAAACTCACAGTTGACAACCCATATCATTCTTGCTACAAGATATACACTATTTTCTCTGTATCATTCTTTTTTTCTGAATTCCTTCTCTTCCCAGCTGATTTTGTTGGAACTATGTTTCATGTTGTTGCTGGTTGTATTCTCCAGGAAGCAAATGCAGAGATGGAGTTAGGAGCACAAAAGGTTTATTAAGAAATAAACCCATGAAAGAAAAGAGCTGCAGAATTGGGCAGGGAGGATGGCAGAACATTATACACACCTGACAATGTCTCTACTAGTCTTACAGGGAGCTCCAAAGAAAAACTGCCCATTGGAGGAGTCCATGTTGTGCATAAGTGGCTAGACCAGCGGTTCTCAACCTGTGGGGCGCGACCCCTTTGGGGGTCGAATGACCCTTTCACAGGGGTCGCCTAAGACCATCAGAAAACAAAAAGATATTTACATTACGATTCATAACTAGCAAAATTACAGTTATAGAGTAGCGACGAAAATAATTTTATGGTTGGGGGTCACCACAACATGAGGAACTGTATTAAGGGGTCACGGCATTAGGAAGGTTGAGAACCGCTGCTGTAGGAGTATCAGGATCGCCCGCCCCCCACCTCTTCCCCCCCACACACACACACACGCTGGCCAGTAAAGAAATAAAAAGAGATCCACAAAGAGAATTCGAGACAACAGCATAGGGAAGATTAACCATTTGGAAACTAGAAAGTAGATCGAGAAGTGACAACATGGCAGAACAGACCAAGCTGAAGCCTCAGTTCTAGAGTGCGGAAAGCCAGCAAGAAGCAAGCTGATTCCTGCTGCAGAACTCCTCTCAGCTTAGGAATAAGAGGTACCTGATCCTTTAAATTGAAAGAGTCTAAAAGGCACGTTTGAGCCCACTGATCTGCCTCCCTCCACAAAACCAGGTTATGTGGCTCTGTGCCCCACAGGCACCCTGAATGACCAGAGTGCAAGTTTACTCCTGAGGTTAAACTAGAGAGGGCTTGACTTCAGGGACACCAAGTAAAACATAAAGGCAAAAAGTAAACTTAGTAGAGCTGGAAGAAAGCTTAGGAAATCACTCAAAAAAGATAAATGAAAAGCAACTGAGCAAAGAAAATTAAAATACCAACCTGCACATCTAATACCCAATTATTTTAAGACAAACAAAAAAACAACAACAGGCAATGGCCTGAAGAGCTTATCAAATAGTTCTATTAATAGCAAACATTCCACAACCCAAGACTGTGCACTTCTAGGCCAAGAAGACCACAAATACGCAGGACAATGAATGAAAAAAGATGTATTATTAAAGAAAAAATTTTTAAAACCTTCCTACAGAAGCACCACACCAAACAGTTTCCACCAAATTCCACCAAACATTCCAGAAACAAAAATTCCACCTGAAAACCATTCCAGTGTTGGCTTCTTTGGAGGCCTCTTCCCTTAGCTTGCAGATGGCTGCCTTTCCCGAGTCCCCAACTGGTCTTTCTTCTGCATACGTCCTAATCGCCTCAGCTTATAAGGGCTCCAGTTAGATTGGACTAGGGCCCACCCTAGCAGCCTCATCTTAACTTAATTACCTCCTTAAAGGCCCTGTCTCCATATACAATCACCCTCTGACAAACTGGGAGTTAGGGCTTAAGCGTATGAATTTGGGGGTAGAAGGACACAATTCAACCCATAATGACATTCAAAGTTGGCCATCTAAAAATATAAGGGAATTTATTCAGATTGGTGAAGGATATCTACAAAAAAACTTACAGTAAACTCAGAAACAAGGGGGCCAGCTATCCCTGCTTCTACCCTACATTACAACAAAGGTCCTGGACAGAATAATAATCAGACAAAAAATGTGAACAATAAAAATGGAAAGAAACAACTCATCTGCAGATTGTGGTTGTGTATATAAAACACAAATTTACATATTATTATTAAAAGGAAAATAAAATCTTGTTACTCCTTAAAAATCAATATAAAATTGTGTTTTTAGTTACCTAGCAACAAAGGTAGGAAATGTGTTTTAAAATAATCTTTAAAATAAAAATTTTTAAAGCACCTAAGAATAATTCTTACCAGAGCCTGAGAGAAATTAAAAACTTAGCTATGATGTTCATAGATGGAAAGACTATTGTAGAAATATGAATTCTCCTCAAATTGATTTATAGATTCAAAATAATAGTATTCAAAATCATGGAGGACATTATATAGGAGCATTCCTTAACAACCCTTAATTTGAGGAGAGTACCCTTTTCTTTGTGAGCGAAGCACTTATCTTATGCATATTTATATGTTGGCATTGATGATACTGATTTGTTTATAGTCACTAAAAGCATAGATGCTATAGCCAGTCTGCCTAGGCTTGAACCTTGGCTTTACCTCTTTCTAGTTCTGTGACCTCAGGCATGTTACTTAACTTTCTGTAATTTATTTGCCCCATTTTATAGGTAAGGAAACAAATGCCCACATCGCTGAGCTATTAGGATGAATAGTTAATGTTATGCACACAGAACAGTGCCTGGAACATAGTCAGCATTATGTAACTGTTGGATCCTGCTACTGTTTTTTGTTCTCTCTCCCACTAGTCTGAGCTCCTTGAAGGAAGGACACAGTGTCTCGTTGGAGTGAGCAGCTTCAGAGCCTAGTTCAGTGCCTGGCACATAGTTCTATTAGCTGCACAGTTACATAACACAAAAGAAGTTGGTAGTGGGGGCTGAGGATGACCCATGTGCCTCAAGGATGTCATATTTAAAGAAGCCTGATTTGGGCCGGCCGAGTGGCGCGATGGTTAAGAACTCGCTTGGGATGCCAGAGGGCCCCGGTTCGGATCCCACATATGAGGGCCAGTGACACTGCCCTCCACAGCTAAGATGCTGAACAACAGCTCAACCTGGAGCTGGGCTGCCATGAGGCGCCGGCGACGGCGTGGGCTGCAGTCCCTGTGGCAGTGGGTTGCCATGGGCTACCGTGTGTAGCCAGCAGCCAGCGTGAGCGGCCAGCAGCCGCAGTGAGCGGCCGTCCAGAAGCCGGCGACTGATCTGCCTCGCCTGGGAAGAGCGCAATGATGGTGCCAACTTGGGCCAGTGAAGCAACATTCTCCACAACTAGATTGAAGAACAAAACAACAGCAACTTGTCTGTTCCCCTTTCCCCAATTCTCCAGCGCTGTTCCCATCCCCCCAATTCCCCAATAAAAATCTTAAAAAAAAAAAATAAAATAAAGAAGCCTGATTTGATAGCCTGGGGTATTTGAAAGGGAGACCATTCTCTACTTGTGTTTTGAACATTAAATGCCCAAAACATGATCCATAGCAACACGTGTGAAACTACCCTTGTAATTATCTAACTCTCACCTCTCAGCTCTTTAGAATCCTTTGTTCACCAAGTGCTTGAGATTCCCCCAACACAACATAATAATGGTGCTCCTAGTATGGAGGGTTGAGTGTATCAGATTCCTCAGCTCATGGCATCCTATACTGTCATCACTGGTCCATTCAGGGTCCCTCCCCTTGATTTATTTATTTATTTCATTACCCCCACCACCACTTCCCAAAACAGGCAATCATTCTAATATTCTTAACATGTATCTCCTACTTTGTCACCTGTCAACTTGGTCCATGATGTCCCTAGTGGAACAAAAATCCTAAATTTATTGAAATCAGATCCACCAACTTTGGGCCTTATGGCTGATGCTTTTTAAGTGAAGAAGTTCTTTTCTGCCACAAAGTCAAGAGTTTACATCTTCAATAACTTCATGGCATTACCTTTCGCTTTTGTGTCTTTAATCCATTTGGAATCTATCTTTTGTGTAGAGTGCAAAATTGAGATCTATCTGTATTTATCTAGCTAGCCAGGTTTCCAACACCATCTGCTAAATAACTCATCCCTTTTCCTACTCATAGATGATGATATCACCTTTAACCTACATAAAATGGCTTTTAAAGATGGGTCTGCCTCTGATTTCTCCTGTTTCACTGATCTATTTATTCTTGTATCAACACAGAACATGTCTCCCCGGCTTCTTTCCTCTCTCACCACAATTCCTTTAATGCAAGTTGGCTTAGTTCCCTAGAGAGCACGAAAGAGTATTTGGAGGTGAGGGAGTAGGGCATTGGACTTGTAAATTCAAGATGCTCTTTCGCAGGCTGAGGAAAACTATCTACTCCCACATTGCTAAATATGTTCCTTCCCAAATGAGTTGACCGTGGCATAATCCTGGTCTCCTTTTCTGCTTCTTCACCCCCAAAATGTCTTCCATTCAGTAACAGTCTACATGGCCTATAATGAAACAAAGGAAGAGAGGATAACCATTCTAACTTAATTTTCTTTCAAAATCAGTTATTTTCAAGTTAAATACTCCAGAAGCAGTTTAAATCCATTACTTAAATCTCAGATCATCTTTTCTTAGAAGGAAAAGAAAATATTAAGAAGAAAATGTGCATAAAAATTAATCATTAATTACTTATTAATTCATTAATTAATGAATGAGTACCTAAGGAACTAGGGGATTCATGAGAACCAAGCTTTTCCAGTGCCTTCTCTACCTCCTTTCCATGATCCTGAAGTCAGCCTGCACATTGTGTAATGCTGCACCATGCAGGCTGATTTATTATAATGCTCTGTTTTGAGAGGCTTTCCTTCAAACAGGAATTTATAATGTGGCCATGACATTTTTTCCTGCAATTGAGTGGTATCCAGTGCTCTGAGCTAATGAGAGCTGGAGGAGGAGGCAGTACCACACACTCTCTGCCAAGGCGCATCATGGCATCACCCTTTATATGCTCCCGGTCAGTGGACACCTCGGTGCCATCTTAAATTGTGTGTGCTCTGGAACATGTCTGTTCTATCATGGCCGCCTTTGATTCACAGCGGGCATGTGTTCATTCCAGGACACAGCATGGTTAACCAATGGTGTCTATGGGGAAGTTAGCACTGGGTCTGCTGGAAGAAACAAAGGAAGAACACCAGGCTAGATGTTACATCATGCCTTTCTGCTGCTCACGCTGCCTCCAAGGAGGTATTCACAGAACAGAAGAAAAGCTGGGATTGGCAGAAGTCACTCTGGCATTATAAAGGGCATCACAACCTTGTAGCCTGACAGGTTTGGCCAGTTTTATTCATAGGAACTGAAAGAAACTGTGGACCAACACATAGCATGACTTCATGGGATATCAACGGATTCAAAGAGCAATGGCACCATGACCACATGCTGTGAAATAGCTATTTCACATCATTCTGATTCAGCCAACTAAATGGTTAAGATCCAACTTTGGTAGCATATAGAACTAAGTTTCAATCCCAGGCACTTTAATAGCTGTGTGACCTTGAGAAGGATACTTAACCTCTGAGACTCAGTTTCCCCATCTTTAACCCTCCGTTGGGTGCAACTGATCTCACAGATTCATTGCACATAAATTTTCAAATATCTAACAGTTAACTTAAGTATCGTGACTCATCGCTTCCGTGTCTTCCCCCTCTACCGTAAACTATCACCAGTTGTGTTTGTGATTTAGTACAGTAAAGACGTATTTCATATTTGAAAATTTGTGTGCAATGAATCTGTGAGATCAACTGCACCTGATGAAGGGTTAAAATGGAAATAACATATAGGTGACTACTTCAAGCTTGTTCTGAGGATTAAACACCAGTGAGCTGAACACTCAGTGTTGTTTATTACCGTCCTCTGTACCGAAAGCTTTGTGGGCGTCACTGAGCATTTCATAGACAGTCTGGAGACGTGAAACAATCCTGCTTCCATTACTGAGCACTTAGAATCTCAGGGAAATTACTCAACTTTGCAGTTACAGTGTCATCTTTAAAATATTGATGAAATGAAATAAACTAAGCAACAGGGTAAAGTCAATGAAGAGCAATGAAAAAATGAGATAGCTTTTGTTGATTCTTCAGCTTTCTCCAGTGTGGCTCAAAATTGAATTGAAAGAAATTGAAAGCGGGCTGGCTCTGTGTGGCACTAAGCTTTATATTTTCTATCATCTATGAGTTTGAAACTATGAAAGTTGTCAAGTGCATCAGGAGACCCTCTGCTGCAACTAAAGTGAGTGATTAACCTTTAAATTTCTCAAACACATTTCATGTGGCTGGTTGGCTCCTTGGCCCACTTCCACTGGTGAAAACCACCATCACACTCCAGCAGGTGAATAGAAGCTTGTGTGCTCAATAGTAGATACAGACTATGTCTCTCTGTGACAGATGTCGTGCGTGGAACTGCAGGGTCACTGCACTTTTCTGTGTGGCAGAAATAACTATTGTGAGCAAACAATTAAGTAGCGCTCTCATTATGTAGAAGTGAAATAACTGATAAATTATTATAGGAAAGAGCTATGTTGGAAGAACTACTTTCTATTTTGAACTCATAGTCACTTGTTTTTATACATATTCTCCATTCAACACATCACTTTCATGATGTCTAGACTACCAGATGAAATATTCCAGAGCGCATATAAAGTATCAGAATGTAAGTAATGCTTTGACACAGCTAACCAAAAAAATATATCTACTTTTGTTTAATGCTGATAATCCTCATTGGGCCCCAGTTTTTAGGATATATTTAGAAGGAAAAGGAGAAAAGTAACAAATGTTGCCTGATCCATAATAGTACAGAATCTTACTAATATTCAGTGAGAACTCAGTTTATATCCCTTTAAAAAGTATTACACTGCAGATATGATTATCTTTAATAAGAAGGCTGGAGGCTAAGATAACCCTGTCATGTCATAACAGGATTAACTATTTTGTTTTGCCACAAAGGGACGCCTCAATCCATCAATGATTTATTTATGGTAAGAAAAGAAATTATAATAATATTGAGATGATGAGCAGCTCTTACTCAAAATTAAGAAATTAAGTATTGCATTGATTCTCTCAGCCTCAACATTCTTATGAGAAATAATTAATAGTCAGTAGATGCTTGGTTATCATGACAGGGCAGTGTGTGGGGAAGCTGTGGGGCTCTATTTCTCTGCTCAAACCTCTCAGGAAAAGGCTATAGTTACTGAGCGTGTAGAGGAATATCAGTCCTAGGTATGAGTGATACTGTTCATAAGAAATTTTACAGCACATAGCAATAACACAAAGCAATAACTCAGTTCTCAGGATATCAAAGGTCATTTTATGAAAACAATTTAACATGCCACAATCCTAAAACTTGATAAAATACTCTCAAAATGTTTTAAGAATTACGTGAACCCAAGAAACACAGATGACAACACAAGCCTAATTTCATACAAGAAAGTCCATATTACAGGTAAAGGTCTTTGTCTTGAGTCTAGGATGCTACATTTGGTCACCTTTATGTATGTTTATTTATATTCTGTGGGTTTGGGAACTGGTAGTAGTCGCCTCATGTCTTACTTTTCCTTTGGTGTTTCAATTTGAGTTACTAAAATTTCATGTTATTCTGTGTAGAATGCACCATAAAATGACAGTAAACAAAACTTTGTAAATTTTCTGAAATTCTAAATCAGAAATGGACACTGCTGGGTCATGGGACTGAGAAGAATGCTGTTTTGTTTTGTTTTTTTATCATATCAAAAGCGATAAGCTAAAATTTACAAAAGACTAAAACGTTCCTTGTATTGAGAAGAGGACACAGGGCAAGAATGACTTGCTCAAATGTGCAGGTTGACACTGAGTGATGTCCCAGCCTTTACAACATCATGAATATAGCCCTCGAGAAAGGAACAGAAATCTGTTCACAGATGAACAAGAACCTGCTTTGGTAAGGCACAATGCAGGCCACGTGCATTTTTAGTAACTTAACAGATGTGTTTGATAAATCTGTAATTCAGAAGGATTCATCATTCTGAATGTTTGACAAGTTCAAAATTTAAAAATTAAGCAAGTCAAATTAGTCCCAAGAGAAAAAAAAAAATGCTGTGTAGGCAATTCATCAAGTGATCATAAGCTAGAGTCTTCTCCTCAGGGGGCAGATGGATTACACTACCTAGATATACTTTGGCTTAGAAAGGTTTCACTTGAAAACTAAGAAATTGTGACAGTTTCAATCTCATGCCTCATAAAATAGAGGAGTTTAATGCCTGATGCATAAATTTGCATTTATAGCATCAGATTCATAGCATCAACTAATTAGGAGAAAGCAGTCATTAAATATTAAGATGTGCTGTGTTACAAGTGTTCTGGCCTGCTGCAGGCTCATGAAAAGCCAGTCCTCTGCTCCTAAGGGGATGCAGAATACCCTGGATTCTGGAAACAAATTGCATGTAAGTTCAAAGTCACATTCCACCTTTTATTGGCTGGGTGATTTGGGACAACTTATTTAACTTCTCCATGGCTTCATTTCCTCACCTGTAAAATGCTGGTAATAGAACCTACCTCCCTAGAATTGCTTGGATTAAATTAGTTACTGCATGTAAAGCTCTTAGTAAAGCACTGAGAATGGCGTCTGAAACAATAGTAAGCACCCAAAGCAATTTTTTCACCCATAATGTTTAAGGACTACTTGGGTCATAGCAGAAGGGCAATTAAGGTCTAGACTGTACAATAAAAATAAAATACTATTGAGGCCTAAAATCCAAACCCTGGGAAAGAGGTGAGGCATAGAAGGTTTTGAGATAGAGGACTTGTTTAGAGGAGGGGATGGGACATTGTAAGTGACTAGTAAAGGCAGTATTCAGAGGACAAGCGTAATAAGCATAAGAACTGGAGGGAGAAAAGTACTAAGGAAAAAAACAAGAGGTCTGTATGTAATTAGATGTGGGGAACAAAGGACAGGGGAGGCAAAAATCACTCCAGAATCTTGAGGGCGCCTCCCTTGGCTAGTATTGTATCTAGATGAGAAAAGGTAGTGTTTGGTAGAGGGCGGAGCACACTCCTGCAGGGTACAGAGGGAGTTTAGGAGCTGGCCTTGCCCTTTATATCTGAAGGCTTCTAAATTACAATTTATGAAGCCGAGAGGCAGAAAAGGGGGGCCAAGACTTTTGAGTGTTGCAAGGTAACCTCCTGAGCATTGGAGCTCTATTCAATACTGTTTGTAATTAGAACCACCTCAAGGATTAATATTAATGAGGCCTGATACAAGGCAAGACAAGCACTACAAATGGTGAGCACATTAAAGCTCTACTCTTATAGAAATTTTCAAGTATACAAAACAGTATTGTATACTTGAAACTTATCTTAAACTGAAAGTTTGTACTCTTTGACCAACATCTTCCCCGTTTTCTTCACTCTCCAGCTGCTGGCAACCACCATTCTACTTTCCGTTTCTATTAGTTTGATATTTTTAGATTCTACCTATATGAGTAAGTAAGATCGTAAAATATTTGTCTTTCTCTGTCTGACTTATTTCACTTAGCACAATGCCCTCAAGGCCCATCCATGAGTTGCAAATGGCAGGACTTCCTTTTTGGGGCTGAGTAATATTCTATTGTATATGTATGCCATATCTGTATCTATTCTTCTGTTGATGCACACTTACATTGTTTTCATGTCTTGGCTACAGTGAATAATGCTTCAATAAACAGATATCTCTTAACAACAGTGATTTCACCTCTTATGGATAAATACCCAGAAATAGGATTGCTGGATCATAGGATAGTTCTATTTTTAATTTTTTGAGAAACCCCCATAGAGTGTTTTTCAGTTTTACAGTGTCTGTACCAATTTATAATCCCACCAACAGTGCACAAAGGTTTTCTTTTCTCCACATCCATGCCAGCATTTGTTATCGCTATCTTTTTGATAATAGCCATTCTAACAGGTGTGAGATGATATCTCATTGTGGTTTTGATTTGCATTTCCCTGATGATTAGTGATGTTGAGTACCTTTTAATGTATGTGTTGGCTATTTGTATGTCTTCTTTAGAGAAATGTCTATTCAAGTCCTTTGTCCATTTTTTTAAATCACATTGGAATTTTTTTTTTTTTTTTTGCTATTAAGTTGTATGAGTTACTTGTATGTTTTGGAAATTAACCCTTTATTTGATATATGATTTGCAAATATTTTCTCCCATTCCATAGGTTGCTTTTTAATTTTGTTGATTGTGCTTTTGGAGTCATATCCAAAATATCATTGTGAAGACTGATGTCAAGATTTTTCTTCTAGGGGTTTTATGATTTTAGGTCTTAAGAGTTAGTTCAATTGTTAAGTACTTAGAAAGTATTTAGAAGTACTGCATATTCTTGATTCCAGAAAAAGCATGATAGAGTAGGAAGAGCCTGATCTAATTGACCTAAATTCTCTTTCCGCTAACCATTGTTCTGGGTTCCAGATTCCTTAAAGAAGTGATGGTTGAACTATTTTATCAATGTAGGGTTTGCAGTAACTTGTGCTCCTCAGTTGGGGGGCACTTTGAAAGGATACTTGTCACTGATCCTAAAAATGAATTGCTCCAACTAGATAGTAGCTAAAAAATAACTTTCCCTCCTATGTTCACTCTCTGATTTCCATACCATAGTAGGGATTGCTACAGATCACTAGTCCATAATGAGCCTGAATGTCTTTTTATTTCCTAAATGTTGCTGTTATTCTCAGTGTGCGTCTCCCCCTGCCCCATTTCCATTCTCTGTCCTAGTATACTGACTCCTACTAACTGCATCACCCAGGCTCCCTTGCCAATGGGAAGCTTTGGCAGAAGATAAGGGAGTTGGGGGTGGAGGAGGGGTTGTGTTATTTGCTCCCACTACTCCTACCTTGCTGTGGCCCAGTGTGGCAATGGCTGCATTCCTCCACATTTATAGCCCTTGGTGGTGGCTCAAGCTCTCACTGGACTATAGTAACACTGGTCTTATCCTTTGTCCCTTCATGCTTGGAGGTGGTAAGGGCTTCCTGTGTGGCTAGTCCTGGTCCTTCTCCATCCCTTGTTGATTCCCCTACACCTCCCACACCTTCATTAAACTCTCTGCCAAGCCCTAGGTTTGTACTCCACATCTGTCTCCTACCATCTCCAATTCGGATGCTGGGGGTGACTTGCAGAAGAAACTGGCATCTTTACTCACAGAGCTGCACATACCTTTGGCCCAGGATTTGGAGAAGTTGAAGGAGATTTGTTAGGCCTACCTGCATTGTAGGCAGGTGAGGCACATCCCTACCCAAGGTAGGGTTCTAGTCCACTGAGAACAAAATGCTGCCACTTCTAGGATGGAAGTGGTCCAAAGTCATCAGTCTAACACAGGTGGCTAGCTGGTTCCCCCCATTTTTACTTCTGCCCCCAGAAAATGGTAACATAATAGGAGTTCAGTGTTAGTCTCTGCTGTTGGGAGGTTGTGCACTCAGCAGCAGCCGTAGCCAGATGGGCCTTGGTGAGAGGAAATTGGTGCTGTGAGCTCTTATATAAACTATATTCCTATCAAGGTTCAGAGCTCACTGCTCAAGGGAGAGGGCTGCTGGCTGGGCAGGACGCTGACTGATTCACAGAACAGGCCAATGTGTCCACCTGATTATTAAAACCCTCTTCTTCTGAGCCTGCCCTTTGCGGGGCATTGACATGAGACAAAAATGTCTTCACACTCTGTGTGAAAGCTGTCTAGTCACAGACGAGTTTCCCAGACCTCTTTGTCAGCAATTTTCCAATCATGTTCCTTTTTAGTCTCTGACTATCTACCTAAGCCATTAGCTACTGCCCCAAATCAGTGTAGATCTGTACCTCTAGCCATCTCTCCTCCCAGATGAAATGAACAACCAGATGCACTGCTCAAAGTTCTTTCCATGGCAAGGAGGATTTTCTTTAAATACTGTCCTTCAGAGCCAACCTGGGGGTAGAGCCATAGTGCTGCAGTCATCTACTCTGGAGGAGTGGAAAATCATGCAGGATTATTTAAATGCTTTTTTCTTCTTCAGTCAACTAACCATCAAGGCTTCCCCATGAGGCTTTAGGTAGGTGTAGGTTAAGGAGAAAATTATATAGCAGCCATGGGCATCTCTGCTACTTGCTCATGCAACTTACTTGGGCCATTAGGACTACTGATGACTGAAGAGTCCTACCTTGAGCTAGAGGATGAGGACGCCTGGGATATGTCAGGAGTCTTCAGACCTGAGTCCCTAAGATCTTCATTCCCCTGAAGGAGGAAGGAATTTGGTAGCCATCACCTCTCCTTCTCCTCACCCCTGCTGTTATTCAGCACCCACACCCCCTCCCCCGCCCAGTGCCTCGGTTATTGAGAGTAGAAGTCTACTACAGCTGCTAAGGGAAGGACCCCCACAGCTGCCCTTTATCAGAGTAAAGGTCTCACTCTGTAACTGCTCCACTCACTCTCTCAGTCACATCACAGTGAAATCACTCTTGTTCCTTCAGACATAATGATGCTGTCACTTTGCCCCTCCCAGCAGAACTTATGTTGAATTATGTTTTTTCTTGCAGTATTGCCTGCAGCAGATCATATCTCATCTTTACATGAATTCGACCTATAGGAATTCGACCTTGGGTCTGATCAGTGACTGGAAGTGTTGGCTGAATGGATAGGGAACGTCCACTGAATGCAAAGTGAGTGTTGTGTTTCTTCAAGGTCTTAGACGCGCATGCCAAATTTGGTAGGATTCACTGCTGAAGGATTGATTGCTTGGTCTGGAGGAGATGGAGACAAGGGAGAGCTGGGATTTCTAAGATTTTCCTAGTAGAATCATCTGTCTGCCTTAAGATGACAAAACGCAGGGTCCTGAGTTTGCAAGGTGTGTGATTGGCATGTGAGGCCAGGGAGGCATGTCTGCATGTGAGGTGACTCTGCTGTTAGGTCACTGTCAGGGCTGGCTCCAAAGAGTCCGTGGACCACAGGAGAGTCACTATCACACATTTCCCAGGACCTGGGAGCCTTCCCATCCCATTACCATTCTCCTTGGACCTGCTAAGTTAGTCTCCACCTGCACTGCATGATTTTCTCTGAAAAATCCTTGAAAGGGACTAGTAACCTGAACAGAGGGAATAGATTGATGGCTGTCTCTGGGTGTGACTGTTAATTAAAATAAAAATTATTTATAGCTTTTTGGAACCTTCCAAATTGTCTGCAATGAACACATATTACTTTTGTAACTTCTCCAGGAAGATCTCATTTCAGCCAGGGCTAGAGGTTAGGCCACAGTCAGCTTCTGGTCTCCAACATTGGTGGCGTGTGAAAGATAGGAAACGGCACTCCACAGTCATCACCCCTACACTCTCTTAGGTCTAATTTCTCCCTTGGTTAGTGTATTATTTTTAGTTTATTCTGCCATAGAAGAGATGCTTCCATATTAAGTCTCAGTTCCTGCCATCCTGTGTGCCTTAGCACTAAGGTGACTTTACAAGCAAACCAAGCTAAGAGTAAATAATACAACCCAGGAAAGATAGACATGGCTACTCCTTCATTTCATTCACTTTGATTAAATATCTTGATGACTATCTCCCCCACAGCACAAAGAACAAATATACTTGAGACATAATGAGAGAGGGGCTTGAGAAAAATTCCATAGATTGAAATTATCACAACAACAATTTTAAAGGTGAAAACTAGCCTAAGGGTATATTATATCTTATTTTATAGCTTATGGAAAAATTCTTGTTGCATATGTGCCATGGTAAAACAAAAGGCAGGCATGGAAAAGTGACTAACTTTAAAAATAGCAAAATACCTCAGAGCCTAGCTTGGCGTCATTACAGGTAATGCAGCTGGGGTCAGTTTATAGACTTCTGTTTTTAATTTGCATAAATAGTGTAGTGTTTGGCTGGGGCAGGCATTCAGCTGCCGCATCAGACTGATTAACTTTTCAGGCGCCCCACAGATGCCCAAAAGGTACTGGCTGAGACTTGAGTCATGGAAGTACTAGGAGTTGTGATAAGCCTGAAAAGTGAGAGGGCTTCTACATTCCCACACCGAGGAAAACCCAGAACTTCTAACAATGTTTTCTTATGAAGAGCTGAAATTCTTTTGAGTTCTGCGGGAACTTCCACCCCCACCTCAAGAATATAGTTAGTGTCACGATATTTTCACTGCTCAGACTGGTGAGCTGAAGGTCTACTCTGCCAAGCCCTGAAATGGAAAAACTAAAGTAGGCTCCCTACATTAAATCAAATGGAAAAACTGAAGTAGGCTCCCTACATTTAATCATGTAGAATGGTAGCAGTGTTTGCTATACATTGAGTGTTTGTGTCCCTCCCAAATCCTCATGTTCAATTCCTAACCCCCAATGTGATGGTGTTAGGAGATGAGGCCTGTGGGTGATGATTAGGTCATGAGGGTAGAGCCCTCATGAATGGGATGTCCATATAAAAGAGATCCCAGAGAGCTGCCTCACCTCTTCGGCCATGTGAGGACACAGTGAGAAGGTGGCCATTTATGAATCAGGAAGCAAGCCCTCACCAAACACTGAATTTCACTGCACTTCGATCTTCCTGGCCTCCACAACTGTAAGAAATAAATGTTTGTTTTTAAGCCATCCAGTCGATGATACTTCGTTATGGCAGCCCAAATGGACTCAGACAGTGCTCGATGTCCTTCTAGGTAAAGGTGTCATGGTTTTGTGGCAGAGGGCCAACCACTTATTCATAAACATAAAGCACTCCTAAAATCTGGGTTCTGATATTGTTGTGGATAGAGTGCTGGCTTCCTAGGGAATCTATGTCTTACTTATAGACATAAGTATATACATGTATTATTATACATTTAAAATTTAACCTCATAGAATGAAAAATTCAGAGGAAACCTGAGACTAAAAGCCAGCTACTGAGAGAGCATTTCAGGGAAAAATACAGAACAGATCAGAGTAGTCAGGGATGGCATCATAGAAGTGGGACTTGATTCATCAAACACTCATTCAACAGTTTCTATAACTTATGGCTTATGAGGACTTAAATCCAGGTGTAAAGAACTTAAATCCAGGCTTGATCCTGGCCTCTCAATGCTTTATTTTGTTGAGTGTCCAGTTGAACACAACTGGAATGTAAAGTACAGAGTGATGAGTGTCAATAACAGACACAGGTGAGGCTCTTTTAGTCCTAAAACTTTCTATCTGGAAGAACCTTTAGAAATATCCTAACCCCATCTCCTTTTCTAGATAAGAAAACCAAGAGTTTGTCACTTGTCAACTTATGCCATTAAGTTTGGGGCTGAGCTGGGAAGCAGACCCTGGTTTAGATCTTGAAGAGTAGGCAACTCCAGGCAGAGGAGACAGTACGGGCCCTGATGTTCAGTCAGGAGGCACTGGTCTGTCACACTAGCACCTTTCCGGATCCCTGAAGAGGTTCCCAACAGGCCTCCCCAAGATGTATTACTTTGGCTTGTGGATTTTTTATTATTTTGAGCTGAAGGCAACCAAGACCCTGAGGACTAAAGAGAAACTTTTACCTCTCCCTTCCAGAATCTAACTTGAGGGTCTTGCTCATAATAAGGGCTATTACCAGAAATAACTTTTTATGACCTTTCTATAGGGCAGGGCAAATGCCTAATTACTGAACATCTGCTCTGAACGCCCTGCAGCTACCTTCTTCCCCTCTGAAGCCCCAAGGCACCTTAGCTCATCTGTAGCTCAGAATGCCATGCACACTTTATTTTAACTTTCTGTCCCTGAACCTCTCATGTAGGTGGGGTCTTTGACTCCCTAGTGTATATGGGGTTCTCATACACATGTATCTAATTAAATTTAGTGATTCTCTTTTTAATCTGTCTCATGTCGATTATAGTATTAGACCAGCCAGAAGGCTTGGAAGGGTAGAACAAAATTTGTTTCTCCTCACACCAGTATTGTCTATTCTGATTGATGGGTGCCCCTGCCGACTCCTTAACTATGTTGAATGTCACCCCTGGGCAAAGGCACACCTCATTTCCTGCTCGGCTAAATCAGTGTAACAGAAGAAGGGAAGAGTTTTTAATAATGAAGTACTAGGAGGCAATGAATCTCTTAGCACGGCAACAATACTTGATACAGCACAGCTTTCTCTAAAGTTACCGCAAATGGAGAACGAATATACAGGAAAATTCTATACGTTATGAGCAGGATACATGAAATGGCTAAAGACTAAGCTCAATCCAACACCATGATTCCATTTATAAAATTCGAAAACTATATTAGGTGAAGTATTCACAGGTGGTAAAATTTTAAAAAAGAACAGAGACATTTTTTACGTTTCTGGTAATCAAGTCTGTACTCCCAGGAGGAGAGGAAGTTGGGAAGCGTAAGAGACACACAGGGGGCTTCTGGGCCATACCACTATTCTATTCCTTTAATAATGACAAATTCATGACTGTTCATTTTATAACTATTCATTATATTATACATCTGTTTTAGCACTCTTCCCTATGTTGTAGTTAACAAAAATTAATGCTAAAGCAGCCTGAAGTTTGGCTTCCATTTTGACACTGGGAAAGTAATGTGGACAGACCATCAGGTTCAATGAGCAGCAGTTGCTTGAACACAGAAAGGAACCTGGGAACGAAGATACTAAAAATGGCATCAAAATTAGAATGCAGGGATTAGCTCTAAACACCCCTGTGTGGAGAGCGGTCTTTGCCAGCCTCTCCCTCCCACACAGAGTGGTTGTTGTGGAGAGCACTGTTCCTTAGCAGGAAGGCAAAGGATACACCCAGCATTGCATTTCTAACACTCCTGGGAGATATGGCCAACCAGACTTCTAGGAAAAACCCACAATAAGGATTTTGATAGTAAATAGAACGAGAAGGTTAAAAAAAAAAAAACAAAAAAAACCACACCAAGAATGAATCATTGATTTTTGAATCTTTTTTTTTTTTTGCCACTGTATCATTTTTAAGTGTACAATTCAGTGGCATTAAGTGCATTCGCAATGTGGTGCTATCATCACCACTATCCATTTCCAGAAAAATCATTGATTTTTAAGCAGTAAAATATGGGCACAGGATCTCAAGTCTGCTCTCCTTTTTGGACAGATTGAGGCAGCAGGGAACTTTTGGTAGACAGCGTGCAGCAGGAGGGAGACTGCAGGGATGGCGGATTGTTTTCCCCAAGACTCGACAGCTACTGCTGGTGCAGTCCAACCCCTCGCCCGCTGCACACTGATTTTCATAATGAATGGTCAGATAAGGACACCAGGTGATCAGCACGTGCAGCAGCCTTCCGCCGGAGCTGCGGAGGGCACAGCACAACTGGCCTTCACTGGCTGGTCCCAAAGGAGAGATACTCGGAGCAGGATCACGCCAAAGGAACTGCTGTGCATAGCGGTGGTTCTAGCCTTCCCAGAGCTGCAGCTTTTGTTTTTGGTTTGATTCTACAAAACTAATCTCTTGCTTCATGATCTGCAAAATTTGTATAATTTGCGGGCTAGAAAGGACCCTGGAGATACCTATTTAAACCCTCTAACTGTCCAACTACAGAATCAAGAAGCCTGTGAGGGGCCCACAGAAGAGGGAGCCGGGTCCACTGCAGTCCAGGTCTTGGATCATAGTCTCAAGCTTCCCACATGCTGCTGCACGTCTTAAACTTAACGTGACTAAATTCCTAAAACATTTTTCTTTTGCCTTATTTTAAATAACCAGACACTTCCGGAAGTAACACAAGCAGCTAGGACTCTCTAATCTGGTGGGGTTTCTTCTTTTTTTCCCCCCCCCTTACTTTTGCCACATGTAGATCTTGAACTTATAATAAGGAAAAGGACAGGACACTGTTATGCGCGATATCAAACAATCTAACCCAGATGTTGATGGGAGACAGATTTCTGAAAGCATAGTCTTAAAGCTTGTTTCAAAAGCGGGGAAAATATTGGGGTCCTTGAACAGACGTCATAGCCCCCAGCTGAAATGTCCCTGTAGAACTTGTAACTGAGGCCACTGCTGATGCATGGAAGTTATTTATATTTATGCCTTTTTATCCATTCTCAGCTGCTTCTTTCGTTTTCCTATCCTTCCATGGCCCATGTTCCCACATTCCTATTATTCCTTACTCTCTAGATTCTTAGGAGCGTCTGGCATGCCCCTGGGTTTTAAGGTCCCCCCTCCCCCCACCGACCAGGAAAATACCCTGGCTAGGACTGTATTTCTGAAAAAGCATATGACTCATATGATTCTTTTCCTGAATTTCTCTTCACTATCAAAGTCCCTTAGTATCTTTCTCACTCCCAAAGGGTTCTATATTGGCTTTCCAAGATAGTAATTTTATAACCTAATCAGGGTTCATGAAAGCAGAACCCTATTAAGACCTTAGAGGACCCTAGGCACTTTTACCTTTGTGGGCCCCCTCCCTCCATAAAAAATATTAAAAATTATATTTTACAGTTGCATTGAGATAAAGATAAAGATAATCTAGATTGGATTCATTTTTACTTTTTCCTCTAATTTTAAGAGAAATGAAAATGAAAACGTTTGCATGGGTCTGTGCAAATATCATAGGTCCTAGGTGCTGTGTCTGCTGAGTCTTGTACATAAATGGGCCCTGCCTGTTGGTGCTGCCCAAAGATTGGCTGGGGTACATTAGTTTATCAGATTGTGTTGGGTTATCACTTAGGATGCTTTTGATTGTATATAATGGAATAATACTCAAGAGCTTAAACAACAAAAGTAATTTATAGGCTCACAGAACTGGTAACTTCAGACACTGAGGTGGTGTGGGGCCAGGTTCCTGCTCTTGCAAAGCTTCCATTGTTCAGATAAAGACCCAGAGACAGACCATGTTGTAGACCTTTTTACCTGGCCAATGCCATTGCCCTCCTCATTTACCTAGCTAACAGGGCTCTAATCCAGGATGAATTGAAGCCTGAACATGCCAGAAATGGACAGAAGGCAGAAAATCAGTAAACACAGTGAAATTCAAGAGCACCATCAAGCAATTAGCTATAACCGTCGTCTAAGGCTACTTTATCCAGTAACAGAATGCACATTTTTCTCAAGCTCACAGGAAATACGCACCAAAATAGACCATGTTCTTTACCCTCTGGTAACCACTGTTGCCTCTGTCTATGAGTTTTTGTTTGTTTCTTTTTCTTGTTCATTTTTATAACCCACACATGAGTGAAATCATATGGTTCTTGGCTTTTTCTGTCTGACTTATTTCACTTAGCATAATAATCTCAAGATCCATCCAGGTTGTCACAAATGGCAGCATAGGTTTTATAGTTTGTTTGTTCTTGTGTAAGTTATAATGGCCTATATAAATTGTAATGCGTATATATACTTCTTTGTATTGGTGTTAGCTCATATTTATTTTTTATTCTCTTAATTCTTTTGTCTTAACAAGACAATGTAAGTAATAGGGTAAGTAAGAATATCAAATGACAAAATCTCATTATGTAAGTAGCGGCTTAGTGTGCTTTTTAAATGCGGTGGCAATATCTGCTCATCACTTTTCTACCCACCACCCTCCACTTCCCAACCCCCTGCTTTTCAGAGAATTGTACTCCCCTCCCATATAGTTGCCACAGAAGCAGCTATATTTTATTAAAAGACAAACAAAACAAAAAACAAAGAAAACATCTCCCTGACTGTGGTTGACTGGACCAGGGATGGGTACCTAATCTAAACTGAGCTAAAGGTCTTTTTCCTGGAGACTTTTGGAATTGGGGGCAGGGGATCAAGTTGGTACTTTGCAGGTGACTCAGCCGATAAGATTTAAAGCTTGAGAGGTGTAGTCATACCTTGGCCATATGGAAACAAACAAACAAACAAACAAACAAACAAACAAACAAACAAAAACTGGTTGTATATCCTTAGAGGCAGGAATAAGGGAAAAACAACCCTAATGGAATTCAAGTGCCTGCTTCTGGTAAGTTCCTAAAGCCCAGCCCCATTTTTCCCTTGTTCAGTTTGGTTTTTCCATTTCTATGCCATGGTTTATTTCAGGTACCATTTTAGGGGGGAGGGGAGATGTCTATAACTGGTAATAGGGGTGGGGCATTAAAATAGTAAACCTTAAAATATTGAATTAGCTGACTAAAATTGAGATGGGGAACTGTAATAATTCTGAAATCCTGAGCTGCAAGGCCAATGTTCCTTGGATGGAGTAGCAAAGCAATTGAATCATTACTTGTTGTCTCTTGAGAACCACGAGCCTATAAAGATTTCAGTAGAACTCAGTATCCAGCATTTATTTTGTTCTCTCTCTAGGAGGACTAATTTCCAGTTAAAGCTGGCCTGCCTCCAAATATATAGAGAGCAACAGAATCTGCTTTAAGAAAATACATTTTTATGAGGTATCACCTCACACGTGTTAGAATGGCTATCATCAACAAGACAAATAATAAGTTCTGGCAAGGCTGTGGAGAAAAAGGAGCCCTCAGACACTGTTGGTGGGAATGCAGATTGGTACAGCCACTATGGAAGGCAGTATGAGGTTCCTCAAAAAATTAAGAATAGAATTACCATGGAATTCAGCAATCCCTCTTCTGGGTATCGACTCCAAAAATCTGAAATTTATCCATAAAGATATATGTACTCCAATGTTCATTGCAACATTATTCACGGTGGCCAAGACATGGAAACAACCAAAGTATCCTTCGATAGACGTTTGGATAAAGATGTGGTACATAATACACAATGGAATATAACTCTGCCATTAGAAAAGATGAAAGAGTGCCATTGGCAAAACATGGATGAATCTCGAGATAATTATGCTAAGCAAAATAAGTCAGACAGAAAAACTCGAGAACCATATGACTTCACTCATATGTGGGATATAAAACTGAAAGCAACAAAGGAATAAGACAAACAAATAAAGAAACAAAAACTCATAGATACAGACAACAGTTTAGTGGTTACCAGGGGGTAAGTGGGGAGGGGAGTGGTAGAAGAGGGTAAAGGCGGTCAAATATATGGTGATGGAAGGAGAACTGACTCTGGGTAGTGAGCACACAATGTGATATATAGATGATGTATTACAGAATTGTACACTTGAAACCTATGTAATTTTACTAACCATTGTTACCCCAATAAATTTAATTTAAAAAACAACAACAAAAAAAGAAAATACTTTTTTTGCTTATAACCAGTGATCTGAGACCGCTATTGCTTAGCTAGCACAAGCCAAATTCTTAACAGCACTCTAAGATCAGGGCACTAATTTGGAAACTTTAGGAAAACTGAAATCTTATTGTTTTCTGCTTCTTGCTTCAACTGCATCCCCAACTTTTGTAGATTTAGTCCCACTGCCTGGTACATACTCTTCTACTGGGAAGAAAAGTTCTCTTTCTTTTACTAACTTTATCATAACTCCAGTTCTCCTTCACCTCTCAATTTTGAGCTCACATCCTAGAACTTTGCTAAGAATTCAGATCTGAATGGGGTATCTCTTTTTCGAATTCTTATAATACTGTGTTTCCACTATCACATAGTATTATAACTGTGCTGTCTTTCTATACCACTAAACTCTAAACTGGGAGCTGGGAACATAGTAGGTATTTAATAACAAGTTTTGAATGAATGAATGAAAACTTATTATAAATACTAATTTAATATATGCAAAGTATTTGGCACACAACCAATCAATAAATTTTATTGTTAATTTTCTTTTATGATTCATAGAATAACCCTAGAACCTGAGAGTCGTATGGTGTGTTGCATATTGAACTTCAGTGGGAGCAGCTATGTGGGTGTAAGAAGGAGTCATGTGAGAATTTAACAACTTGGCCAAACATTAGAGCAGATGCCAATCAATTAGAACAGAAGTGCCTGGCCTTCCACCTAGAAGAGAGTATTGCTCTTGTCCCCAAAAGAGCAGAAATTCACTTATTAGTAAATTGAACACATGTTGAATAAATCTATGAAACATTAGAATTAAATTGAGTATTCCAGATTGGAAAAGTTTTTACTGGTGATATTTTTAACTATAATCTGAGCAGTTACGGTGACACTGTTTGTACTGATAAAATCTTTTTTGTAAGATAAATAATCTTTACCTCTTGCATATATTAGCAATAATTATTTAGAAAACAACATTTCCAATCATATAAACCATAATAAAATATAAGAATAATTTTAAGGTATATGACATATATAAAAACTATGCAACTTTACTGAGGATCATAAAAATACTTGAATAAATAGAGAAATAGCATGACCTTTTACAGAATTCTTTAATGCTATAAGATGCCAATTCTCCCCAAACTGTTTTATAAACAGTGAAATTCCAAATAAAATGCCAAATTTTTTTTGTCAGTTTTTTTCAAGTAATAACATACATACAAAAAGTACATATACAATAATATAACTGTACAGCTCAATGAATGAATTTTAAATTACTTAGAAATTGGTCTGAGTTCAAAGTTTATGAAAAATAAAAATGAAGCAAAATATTCTATAAAATTTTAATAAAAAAAACTTTAAAATTTTGGAGCTGGCACTTTAATATAGGAATTGGCAGAAAGAATAGAAAGCCCAAAAAAATAAGCTCAAGGGAATATATATACGTAAATATGATAAATGTAGCATTCCAAATTGTGAGTTAATGATGGAATCTTTAATGGTGCTAGAACAATTGTGATATAAGTATCCAACTAAACATATAGATTTACAACTAAATATAAATAAATAAAGCCAGAAGAGATGTAGAATAATATATAGCTTAAAACTCAGGATGGAAAAGCACAACATTGAAAAGTGGAAATCACAATGGAAAACAATCAATAGACTTATCTACATACATTTAATACTTTTCTGTGATGACTAGCCTAAAAGTAAAAGGCAAATGACAAATGAGGAGGAAGTGTTTGCTACCTTTATGATGTCTGAGCTGTTGTTTTGGATGGGAATGTGGTGTGCTCTATTCATTGCATGTGTGGACTTGGGGGTCAGATTGCTTGGATGTGAATATGAAATGTCCCTCTTACCAGCTGTCTTAGGTTAGTTTCCCTAGAAGCAGTGGCTGAAAGAAAGATTCCTCCATCAGTTTTTTTTTGTGGTTTTTTTTTTTTTTTTGTCAGCTGAGCCATCCTGTTACCTGTTGGCAGCTCAGTGGCAGCTCAGCTCAGGCTGGGCATCGAACCGCTGTTGCTCAGAGCTCACACTCTTGAGCAAGCTCTTAGTCAACTGAGCCACTCGGCTAGCCCTTCAAGAGGAATAGTCCTATGCAAGTGATTTCTTGAGGATGTCCTGTTCAGTGAAACAAGAGGACTGGGGGGAGCAGGATAAGCCAGGGGAAGAGTCTAGGCAAAGATGAGGATTCAGATGAAGCCCTAGCCTCAGCCCAATCCCACCAGAAGATCTGGGGCAAACGTGGTACCACAAGGTTTCCTGGCCTTAAGGCAAGCAGGCTGGGCATTGTATCCCTTCCTATCAGTCATTGGTTGCAGGCCATCCTGACATTTAGAACGTTTCCCTTGGCTGAGAATAATTTCCCAGTAAAGGGTACATCTATGAGTTGTTAGACACCAATAATCACAGACACCAGAGAATGGGTGCACTAGATGGACAAGGGGAAGGGAGATAGCACTAGTAGCATCTTCTACAGCAACTAAGTTGTCCTGATTAAGTTACCTGACTTTTTGAAGCTTTTGTCTCCTCATTTATAAAGAGAAAAATCATATCAATGCCATCAGGTTGTAAGGAATCTGATAAAAAATAGTTTATTTCAGGAACTAGCCTAACAAAAGCACTCAGATGTTAGCATTTAGAGTTTTATGAGTCTAAACATTCACTAATAACAAAATGGGAAAATTTTAAAGACTGACAAAGCATAAGTGAAGAAATGCAATTGTCCAAAATACAGGAATATTTTTTCCTTCACTGTAACTATAGAGATGCAATCTTAAAATGAATTACCATTTATTTCTTACCAAAGATAATGTTCAGTATTGGCAAGGTGTCCATGTGGGAATAGAGAGCAATCGCCTACATTCCTATTAAAAGGATTAAATGATCAATCATTTTCTGGAAAGCATCTTGGAACTCTATCTGAAGCTTTTAAATTATGCATACCCTTATAAATGTGCGTTCCTACTTCCAAGAATTTATTTGCAGAAAATTTGGCCAGATACTTAAAAATACAAAGAAGTTTGTGTGTAGTATTTGAGTATTGGAAAATTGGCATTGATCTAAAGAGCTAATAAAATGGAAAGGGATAATGATGACAAAGCAGTTACTAAAAAGAAAAATAAATATACTTTTAATGTATTTAAATTGATATAAAATACTTTTATCAATGTGAAAATAAGTTCAACCTTCAGTCAAAAACACAAATATAGAAATTGTATTCAGACAATAAAATCTAATTGATGAGTTATTTCTACCTTCTTTATGTTTACGTGTATCTTTCTACAGTGAAAAAGTAACACCACAATAACTCATAAGTCTCGGGTTCCTTGGTAGGAACTTAAGCCAGTAGGTATAATTCTTATTTGAGGGTGGCCTTTAGCCACAATTTCTAGTTATTTTGGATTTGTTGCTATTTCTGCCAAACATAAATTTGTAAGTAAATGCTTATTGAAACATACTTAAAGAAAGAATGGAGACCAATCAGGTTCAAGCAAACGGGTTTCGTAAACACATAAACCCAAATCACTATGAGCAATGGCTACATTTTTACCTAAGGAAGACAGAAAAGATCTTTTGTATAATAAGAGTAGTTGGTAATGGAACTGTCTTTGACTGCTGTTGTAAAATAGATTTATGCTCATTCAAGAAATTAATTTTTGAATGTATTCATTTTATTCTGTTGTTATGGTCATTTTACATTTGGCAAATACAACATACCGTATCAATCAGACTCAGGGCAGGAAAGAGATAACACAATCAAACAGGGTAACTGAGGAGAGATTAAGGAAGGAACAGTTAATGAAGGTGTGGGCAAGGCTCAGGCACAGCGGAACATCAGGGCTAGCAATATCGGAGTGTGCCTACCAGTTCCAGGTTAAATGGGCAGGAGGTTAGCAGAACCCAGAGAGGGCCACTTGATAGAAGCAGGGGCTTGGTAGAACAGAAGTCACCATCTCAGTCATGTAGGGCAGTTGTCTTTCAAATGTTGGCTCAGAATTTCAGGTAGCTTCAAGGTCAGGGCCCTCCTTATCAACACAAGTGTCCACAATCATTAGGGCAGGAGAAGAGAAAGCACGGAGAAGCACACACCTGCTCTTTAGTACTGCTAACCGGAAGTGCAGCATCACTCTCACACACATTTCATTGGCCTAAGTAAGTCATCTGGTCTTGCCCAACTAGAAGAGGTTGGGGTAAGCCTGCTCATATACCCCCAAAATGAAAAAATAACTGGGAACACTGGTGAAAAACACAGGCAGAGAGTAACCCCTATTCTTTTATATTAATTATGCGGCATTCCTTTAGATGAGATATAAACTCTTAACCAACCTTAGGACATACTCCAGAGCTGCACTGTCCACTGCCGTAGCCACCAGCCACATGTGACTATTGAACACATGAAATGTGACTTGAGATATGCACTCCATGTGAAATATACCTCGGATTTCAAATAGCACAAAAATAAGAATGCAAGATATTTCCTTAACAATTGTTTTAATATTGATTACATGTTGAAATGATATTTGTAATATATTGGATTAAATAAAAATACATTCTTAAAATTAATTTTACCTGGTTTCTAGAAAATTTTAAATTACATATGTGGCTCGCATTATACTGCTATTGAACTGTGCTGCTCTAGAGAGTTCTCTTGTTTCCCAACAGGGCTCCTAATAGAAACAGGTGAAGAATTATACCAAGCTCTGCTAAGAATTCTCCATAGAATGAGTCATTACTTTAATTGCCCTTGGAACAGGTAGCTAAGCTTTTTTCTTTTATTTTAGTATCTAATTTAAATTTCTTTATAAAATTTCAGGATCAGTTTTTTTCTCTCTCTCTTTCATTAAGGCAAAGCACAGATGGTTTATAGAGACCATTATTCTGTGCAGTCTTTGTTTATAAAATGTGTCTACATGTAATTTAGTTCCATTAAAACAAAGGAGCCATTCAGGAAATGTGTTGCTTGTTTCAGTTTCTTACTTTTTTATAGATATTCATTTTGAAGACTTGCTATTTTGGGGAGGAGGGTACAGAGAGAGTCATTCACTTCACGTTTTTCTACATACATAGAGCTGAAGTTGTAAGAAGTTCTCAAATTTACTTGGAAGTTTGGCCTACAATAACTATTTTGTGGCCTGTGCCGAGATGCCCGTTTGCCATTCTAGTCCCCTTTCCTCCCCCTGCACCCAGCTTTCCGGCCTGGAGGCTGACTTTCATGGTCTGCACCAGGATGTCTCCAATGGAGAGTTCTGGTAGGAGACCTGGAAGGGGGTGGAGGTAGGGTGGGGGTGGGGAAGGGATCAGGGTATTTATTCACCTGCAAAGTAGCCTGGGGCTGTATATCCAGAGCTGATTTAGGAAAAGAGCATCACCACAAATACCATAGGAAGAAAGTGTCTGACCACTGCATTGTACACCTGAAGCTGAAGCTGAATAATATTGTATGTCAGCTATAATTTTATATATATATTTTTTATATATTTTATATTTATATTTAATATATTTATAATATATAATATATAATATATATTTATGAATATTTATATGTATATTTATATTTATGAATATTTGTATTTATATTTATATATTTATATTTATGAATAATATTGTATGTCAGCTATAATTTTATATATATATATTTTTATATATTTTATATTTATATTTATATATTAAATATATTTAATATTTAATATATATATATTGTCAAGTGATATGGAGTACAGCATAGGGAATAGAGTCAATGGAATTGTAATGGATATATACAATGTCAGAGGGGCAATAGATTGGGGGAGGGGGGTTATCATTTTGTGAGGGGTGAAACGTCTCACTATTACATTGTTTTGTACACCTGAAACTAATTATAATAATAATAAAAGATAGAAATAAAGGGTTTAACACAGAAGTTAGAACCTACACAGACTGCAGGAGCTGGGATGTGAAGGTCCGGGAGGAGAGCTGGAGGGTCAGGCAATCAGTCACTTTTGCTGGGTGCACTGGCCCTGGGGCTCCTAGCACCACAGAGCTCACAGAAAAACTTGAGAAGCCATGTGTATTTGACTACCAAAATGGGACCCAGGAAAGGGAGGTTGTGCAGTCTGTGGAAGCTGCTGCCAAACGCCTGATGGTTGGCGTGAGGCTGAGCTGGTGAGCAGCATCGGCCCCTGGGAAAAGGAACCCCTGAGAGAAGGAAGACAGAGCGGACCAACCAGGCCACCAGGGACAGTCACAGCTGTCTGTCACCATGTCTGACCAACAAGAACTTCCAAAAGTGATGGTCTTTCCTACACATTTGCCTTCCAAATCTTGCGTGAGTTCCTCTCCTTGGTAAAGTCTAACCTGGAACTATACTGGGAAGGGATTCTGGGAAACAGAGTTCCCAGCCTTTGACCTTGGCAACCATCTGCCACAGGCTGGCTGTGTCTCTGGACTGAGCACCACCAGTGCCTTTACAGGAGGCTGCTTTTCATGGCCGCAGGGTCCATTGTTTGCTCCCCTCATCTTTTTTGGCCCAGGAGTGGTAACAACGTCGCTGCTCCTGCCCTAGGGTGACTGCCCTGTCCCCTGTGATTCCTGAACACTGCACCCACTCCTTTGAGTGACCTTGATGTGTGTGTGCCATCTCCATTCTGTCGTGCCCCTGACACGGTCCACTGGTGTCTTGTGGGAGGATACATCAAACAAGATGTCTTTGAGTGTCTTGGCCAATAACAAAGGAACACAGAAGAGCAACATTTTGGAAAGGCATTTGCTCAAGTCTAGGAACATAAGGCGCTTTTCATATATTTCTGCCTGATATTTTTTGAAGGTTTTACAATATGTCGTAGCAATAACAAATTCTCTGTAATATGACTAAGGTAAAAAGGATGTTATTAGGAAGCATTTTATATAAAATTTTATATCTTATATAATAGACATTTATTTCTATATAAATTTATTTTACATATTTTATATTTATATATTTTAATTTTATGTATTGTTATATAATGTGTACTTACATAATATATAATATAAAACTACATATTATATACTATATATTATATATTATATATTATTTATATAATATATAATATAAATTTATTTTACATATTTAGTGACATATTTTAATTTTATATATTTATATATTATGTAGTTCATTAAATGTATTTATTATATATATTTTATAGTTTATTCCTTGGCAAAAAGAAATTGATATTCCAACCACACATGAGCTCTACACTAATCATTCTTGGCCTTCCAAATTATATTTATACTTCTCTTAGATGGGGGGTTAAAAATTACCTTTGTTTTCTCATCCATATAATGAAGGGTTTAAATGAGATCATCTCAAATATCCCTATGAATTAACATTCTCTGAGTCCATGATGTTTCAGTCAAATTTGTGAAATACTTTGACGAGGTAAATGTGTAGAGAATTTTCTGAAGTACTGGAATGAATATTTTGTGAAACAAATTTCACTTCCCATTTGCCTAAGAAAATCAGAAACAAACATTTTTTTCCATGCCTTTGCAAGCATTATGTAAACGAGTACATGGTCCTAATAGCTCCACAGCCTAGTCCAGAGGTAGTAACATTGGCCTGTGGGCAAAATGCAGCCAGCTTTTTTGTAAAGTTTTTTTGAAACACAGCCATGCTGATTTGCTTACGTGTTGTCTATGACTGCTTTCTCACTACTATGGCAGAGCTGAGTTGTTGCAACAGAAATTATCCAGTCCACAAAACCTAATACTATCTGGCCGTTTATAGAAAGTTTGCCAATTCCTGGCTTAAGTAATAAAATTTGCTAGCAGCTCCTTTCAAGTAAAATTCCCTGTCCAGGTTTTTCAGAAATGATGTACCCTAAGACTCTAACACTGGGTGATTTAAGGTACAAATACATGTCTATTTTGAAAGTAGGAAATTTTTAATACTTGGTATGCCACTACAAAGGCAGTTTTGACTCCACTTTTTAACAGCCTAACAATCTTATGTGAGTTACCTAATTTTCTTAAATGCAAAATTACAAGAGATAATATGTGGAACACCCTAAATTTTGTCAAAGTATGGAGTTATTAAATATTAATTTTCACACTGCAGAAAGGGAAAAAATCGAGATCTATGAAACTGAAAGATTGGAAAATGCATCATATGGATACACAGTTGAAAATACAATGGCCGGTAAATTATTAAATCACCATTTGCCCCTCATTGCCCTAATAAAGCCCCTCCTTTAGCAGAAAACTTGAATCTCTTAGGTAGGCGACACACTGGGAACTAACTATGCATGGGAGTGAGAAGCCCAACTGCCAAGCTCAGAATGATTGCAACTACTGTTTGCACTGGGGCCCTGGCCAGCAAGGCTTCAGGGTTTCATAGCTCTCAAGCTTCAAAGTCCTCTGCAGTGGGCTCAGTGAAGGTGCTCTGCAGTGGAAGCTTCCAGCTGTGGAGCCACAGGAGGCTTGATCTCTACATGAGGGACAGACAACCCACTTGTGTTCCTCAAATGGCAAAGTTGGACCTAGAAGGATTTAGAGATGCAATGCAGGGGAAAGCCCCAGGAAAAGATTAAGGTTTAAAAACATTGTCCTCATGTATTTATTTTTAGAACAAAAGGGCATTTAATAAACGATTACAAAGAAATCTAATTCTTCTCTTCTGAATGTGCAGGGTTTGAAGTCCACCAATGCACACCTTTTTCTCTACCTTACCTGGAACTCAACAAATAAGAAGAGAGTCTTAATGATTATTCAGCCCAAGCACAGTTCTGGAGCAAAAAAGGGACTCTATTTTCATTTTATAGATAAAGAAACTGAGGCCCTGAGGGATGGAAACACCTGCTTGAGGTCATGTAGTTTTTTTGTGCAGAGTGGAAAGGAATCTCCTGGTCTCTGATTCCTGCTCCCCTCTACTTCTAAACCACTTGTTTCTCCAGAACTGAGAACTTGAGTAGACCACTTCGGGGCCTGCCTCTGAGCTACTGCATGACCTTGGCATTTGGGGAATTTCTCTGTGTTTTCATTCTTTCTTCTGTAAATGGTCAGAATACCTGCCTACCCTTCCTCATAAGGATGTTGAGGTTCAAATGTGATCACCGACATGAATTATGATTGATTGGAGTAGGCAGACACTTATTTTCCCATGTAAATCCATCCCCTTCCTCCTTGTTAACCTGATTTTATTCCAGCAGCCATCTGCCCAGTTGCAGGAAATAAATCATGATCAAACCATGACAGTCATGGTGGTCCCATTCCCTTTTGACAGTGATTGGACAGAGGTTGTCATGTGACCCAGACCTAGTCAAGAAGATCTAGAGGAAAACCTGGAGAGGTCTGTAGAAAACTTTAAGGAAGTCCTGTTCTCCCTGATGAAAGACACAAGTGGTAATGTAAAGACAAGTTTAAGTGCCTGCAAAGGATGCTCTTGTGTGAGATGGAGGACATCATGGGCAGAGCAAAGCACATAACAGTGACAAACGCATTCACTTTTTCAACAAATATTTATGGTGCCCACAAAGTGTTAGGCACTGGGAATACAGCAGAGGACAAGCAGACCTGGCCCCATGGAAATTACATTCCAGTGAGGGGAGACAAGGTAAATACAGTAATATATAGTATGTTGGTGATATGTGTAAAAGAAACAAATAAAGCAGAAAGGGGGACATGAGTGATTGGGACTGAGGTATTAGATAGGGTGGCGGAGGGGCCCCTTACAGAGAATGTGGCTTTTGAATAAAAACCTGTAGGAAGTGAGGGAGTGAGCCATGGAGGGCACAGCCAGGAGGCTGGGGTGGCTGGAGTGGAGTGAGCCACTGTGGTCAGCGGTACAGAGTGCCTGGTCGTGTGGAGCCTTGAAGCCACTGTGGGTCTTTGTTTCTTAATCTGAGGGACACAGGAATCCATTGGAAGATTTGAACAGGGAGAGGATTCAATTAGAACTTCATTTTTGCAGGATCCTTTTGGCAGCTTCAGACAAATAGGTTAAAGAAGAACAAAGGGCAGACATGAACCACATAGGAGGATATTCAACAATAGAGGCGAGAGTCATTGGTGGCTTCAGAGTGCTCGTGTGGAAATGTAAGAGGTGGTCCAGATTCTGAATGTATTTTGAAAATGGCAGTACTTGTAAAAGATCACAGTGGGGTTTGGGGGAGTTAAGGACAGACAGCTCTGAGGATTTTGGTTTGAGTCCCTAGAATAATGATGGAGTTGTCATTACTGAGTGAGGGAGACTGTGGGAAGGGCAGGTTTGGGGAGTAATGTCAGGAACTTGCTTTTCATCTTGTTTGAGATGCCTAAAATTAGTCATCAAAATGGACATGTCATGTAGGGAGTTGGATAACAAGTCCAACAAGTTAGGCATTAACATAATGGGAAAAAGACCAGAAGTGAGTCACAGGGAAGGATTTGGCTCACAGTGCAAAAAGCAGCATAGTTTCTTCAAGCCTCAGTTCCCTTATCATTGAAATGGGAGGAACAGGCAGTGTTGTGCAGCTTTAATAAGAAGGGGAAAGTACCTAGCATTGTGCTTTGAGCAACAAACAGCAAGTAGTAACATTCCTACATTCTCCTGCCTATGTGCAGTCTTCAAGGAAGTAAGTGGCTTGACCTATCAGTTAATTTCCTTGGCCTAGGAATCAAAGACTATCTGAGTATTTACGAGGGGCTTGGTAACTTACAGTTTCTTATAGCTATCAGATAGGCATGGGATAAAATTTTGATTTTCCCCCCTATCTTATATAGAAGAGGAAACAGATTCAGAAATAAAGTAACTTTCCCAAAGTCACACAGTTAGTACCACCTCTGAAGACCCACTTTTATTATTTCTAACCTAACAATTGCATGTGTAAGGACATTGACAAATATCATTACTATTTCCTAACACTGATTCTAAAAAGTGAACATTTCCCCTCCATATTAACAAATATTAACAAATCATTTTGGGAAGAGCTTCTCAAGATGCAGTTTTAAGAGAAGACAGGTCTAGAGTAGGGAATTTTTACCTATGGTAGCAACCAGTACAGCAAGTATGGGTGTTTCATAGTGAATGATGATAGCCCTCTGAGTTTACACATATTGAATTATCCACTTGACAAATGTCTTAGTGATTATCTGACATTTCTACTCTTAGGTTGGTCTAGAGTGAAAGTAATAAAGTTTTTATTAAGTTACTTATTCATCCAGGAGATATTACCAATCTGTGGCTTGATCTTTTAGTACTAGAAACCCAGCCCTGAGAAAAATTTAATATAAGGACAATGTTACCACAACTCTTGGATTTCAGTTTAACCCTGAGTCAGTCCTGATGTCCAGGGGGCTATTGGAGTTTTGACAGGTGTTAGCTTGCCGGGAGCCATCTGCGCCTCAGTGTCTGACATGGCCAAGCACACTGCAATTGTGACAAATTCTGAAGCTCTGACTGAGAAACAGATACTGCTTTATATCTTAAAGAATTTAAATTCCCCTTTGGATGCCCCCAGTAGGATGAAGATCTTACACCCCTTCTAATAGATATATCACAATAATTATATTTTATACACTAAAGGGAATTTTAGTCACACTACTGTCTCTTAGTAAAGGTCAAAGTACACACCCTGGAAATCTTAAGATCCTGCTTAGACAATAGTTTTTAGAATAAATGTTGGGTGGTCATGGAACCATCCTTTAGGCGATTATGTAAAAGGCTCAGGCCTTGATCGAAGTCATTGAAGGTGGAGGGATTTGGGCGTAGTTGGGATAAGTTAGTCTTTAGCATAGAAAAAGTATAGCTGCACCCTGGAGGATAAAAATTATAAGGAAGTAAAACGCTGATACTAATGGAACAATGGTTAAACTGCCCAGTATAAAAAGGGACATGCTGTAAAATAAAGTGAGACACTTCTTCTTGAAAAAGCACTCCTGTGTCTCCGGGCGTTTTTTCCTCGCAGACGCCGCCTCCGCCTCCACCTGAGGGAACCCCTGGACCTGCGGGAGCTGGTCTCCCACATTAGCTGAAACAGGAAGTGGCTTTTGAACTGTGAGGGCTAAATTGTGACTGTGAAGGTAACAGTTGTGGTCATATCCACGCATGGACCTATACACTTAGGCTAAATTAAAAAGCAGACAAAGAATGTGGCGTTTTCTCTTCCCTTCTGCCCACATCCCCCCCCCCCATGTCTATCTCTGAATCTTCTACAAATCTGCTTTACAAAGTGGCCTCAATTCTCTGAGTGTTTAAGACGCCAACCTATTATTAGTAAAGTTAAAGAGGACAAAGCAATCTGGAAGAAATATCCAACAAAGGAGAGTTAAAGTCCCTAATGAAGAATTCATACAAGTCCACCAGAAACAATGAAATCCTAAAAGATGAGTAGTCACAAAGGACATGAGCTGACAATGAGCAGAAATAATACATGCTGAATAATTACATGGGAAACATTCAGACTCACGAGTAACAAAATCACAGATTCAGTTGAGAGAAACAATATCACTTTTCACCTATTGAATTAGACAGTGTTTAAAAATAGTGTTCAATGTCACTTTGTGATGAAATCAGGATTTCATACAGTGTCGGTGGCAGTATAAGTGGTGAACACTTTCAAGGAAGCAATTTGGCAACATGCAATAGTAGCACTAACCATGTGTATATGCTCATATCCTGTAATTCTATTTATTTTTTATCATTTCTATGAATATCTTAAGACTTAAAGAAAAAGATGGTCATTAAAGCTACTTATAATGCAAAATTTAAAAAGCTAAATATCAGTAAATGTTTAAATTGTGTTAAGCCATATGGTGTACTCTATGTCATCATGAGATCACTAAAAAAAGTATAATAATAAAGAAAAGATGATAAATGCAGTAAAGGCAAGATATAGGACTTATACAAGATGATCTGACTTATATGAAATATACAAAGAAATATACATTTTACTGCATTTCCTTTTAGTGTTTACAGCTGATGTGTAGCTACTATAATGACAGGCAATGCTTGAGTGTTCACATGTGTCGGACCCTGCCTGCACGGAGCATTTTACAGATACCCTCATTTAAACATTAACCATAGGATGAGATTTTTTTTTTCAAACCTTAAACACTAATGCTTTTATTTTTAACACAGACTGCTATAAATGGGATGACTAGTTTCCATTCTTTTTTTCAAACAGCCTTATTGATACATATTTTACAAATCATAGAATTTATCTAGTTCAAGTATACAATTTAGTGATTTCTGGGTAACCTTACTGAGTGGTACAGTCATCACCATAATCCAATTTTAGAACATTTTTATTCCCTTCATCCTTGCTTAAGGCAATCGAAGTCTTTCCAGTCTAACTGAATCCCACCTTTATAGCCCCATCAGTAACTAAATTCCTACCCTGTTAACATCTTAATAGCTGGTTTTCCCTAAGGAAGGTTTCGAGGTCTCTGTGCCTTGGCCATGTCCATCTCTTTGGGGTAGAATGCCTCTCCTGTTCTTATTTATAACTCGGTCAACTTCCACTCCTTCAGATCTCGACTTGCACATCACCTCTGTGAGGTTTTCATTACTGAGCCTACCCTCCTCCATCCCTAGAATTAGTCGAACCTCCCTCTGAAGAGCTTGTTGCCTGTGCATGGTCTGTGTGTTGAGAGACAAATATGCCACAACCATCTTGGAAATTCCTTAAAGTCAAGAACCAGATTTTCTCTGTAAGATCCTTCATAGCACTGAAATATTTCTCAAGTATCTATTATGTATAAATTCCCCCAAAATAACAGAGGATGCGTATCCTTATCTTGGATCAGGACAGAGATGTGAGGCCAGTGAGCAGTTAGCCTTAGATGCAATCATGTGTTTCCCAGGGCAGTTAACCTACTTCAACCCAGCCCTTTGTCACTTGGGGCACTTCTGACATTAGTCCCCACCGTGCCAGGGCCCCAGACATCCTGTGCTAAGGGAAGGGAGAAAAAACATAAAATTTAGTTTTTGTGCTTTGTCCCCCTTGATACCAAAGAATGGGCTATTAGAATTAGGGAAAGCTCCTGGATCTGCTTAAACCAAACTCTCTCCTTTGTCTGACTGCTGGTGCAGTTCTCACCTTGGTGCACGGAACCACTTGGGTGGGTGGCTACCTCTAGAGATTTTAAGGAACAGGAGAGTTGAAATCTTTTTGCTTCAGGAAATCCAGTTATTCTCCTAGTTCTAAAATAAATTCAGGAGGATGTTTGTTAGAGATAAAGGAAGGGTGAAGGATTACATGTTATTTACAAACCTGTAACAGGGGTAGGTAGATATCTGGGCTTTGGGATAAGCAATGGTCTGGGGAATTTTGAAGGAGAGACAATCAAGGAAATTGCAACTCTTTGGGCTCAAACAGAGGCATCAATTAGAGAAGAAAGCTGAAGTGGAGAGAGTGTCTGTTGTCTAAATTCAGGGCTGATGGGCTTCCTAAGTGTTTTCGACTAGAGCGAGCTCACATTTGGAAAGTGCTCTGAGCTCTTTAAATAATAATTCAGATATATTAGACATAATCAAATATGTAGTCACTTAATGATGTTAAACTTTTTTCTTCTTTCACAACTCTCTGTGTTAGAATTGAAAAATACAAGTGATGGCCCAGGGAGTCCCTGCAAACTAAATACTACTGAATTCTGTAATGGCCTATAAAAATGCTGCATCTAAAATAAAATCATGTGCCAGCTTAAGCCTTTGACCAGCTTAGGTTCTGACTATGCTAGAATAGTCACACATGATACCCAGTATGAGACGTGTGCCGGTCTCCCGTTCACTTCCAACTGCGGATATTTTTCCCTCTGTTTCAAAATCAGAAAAATGTAATCCAATCCCGAGAGTTCCATTCCTGGCATATTTATGCCCCAGGCATATTGAGAGTATAAAATAGACTTTTCACAAATGAAAAGACATCACAATTTTCAGCCCAGGACAGGAAACTTCGCTGTTGTCAAGGCAACTGCAGGATTTGGGCTCCTAAGCTAGTTGCCTGAGGAGTGTCTCCAACCCCCAGGCTCCTTCGCTGTCTCTCACTGTCAGGCCAAGAGCAAAGGCTTTGGTAGTGAATTCACCATGAGAGCCAGTCTCTAAGCTTTCCAGAAACAAGGAGGTTATGTCTGAATTATCACAAAAGCAGGGGGAGCCTCTCAGGAACAAAATGGACACATCCTTTAAATATCAATAAGTCAATGGTACTATAATGGTGGATACCTGTCACTGTACATTTGTCAAAACCCATAAAATGTATAACACTAAGAGTGGACCGTAATGTCAGCTATGGAGTTTGGGTGATGATGATGTGTCAGTGTAGGTTCATTCGTTGTAACAAAAGTACCACTCTAATGAGGGATGCTGATAATGTGGGGGCTGTGTATGGGGTGGGGGTGGGGGCTGGGGGAATGTGGGAACTCTTTGTACTTTCTGCTCAATTTTGCTGTGAACATAAAACTGCTCTAAATAATAGTTTATTATAGATGAATGAATAAAAAATAAATAAATAGACTCTCGAGGGGTGGGGAGTGGGGGGGTAGGGTAGGGTAGGGCAAGTCCAAAGGGCTCAAAGCAAGGCTGCATGGGAAAGTCGCATTCGTTTGTAGCACAATCAGCACAGAAACCCAGTGGGTAGGAAAGACCCAAGGAACATTCTGCTGCTGATAAGAACGTCATGCTGCTGCCTGGGTGAGAAAGTAATTTGGTTTTCTCAGGCTGGGAAACTAGTAACATTGGGACAGGCTGTGTTTCTTGTTTATATTCGTGGATGAAATGTGGAAACATGCTGAGATTTGTAAAGGTTATGAAGGAGAGAATATGGCCTCAAGAAAAGTGATATTTTATGTAATGGTTTAATTAAAGCTGATATCTGCCCATCTCAGCCCCCTGCCTTGAGCCAGGAAACCTTACTCCACCATGCCCATGCAGGGCCCGACACGAGGGACTATTGTGTAACCGCTCCAGGAACGTCTGCAGCTACTGCTGCTTTGTTTTGTGCCCTCCCGCCCCCTTCTCTTTCCTAGTCTCTGGCAATAGGTTTTGTTGCAGCTACGACTGATGCCCTCGCAAAGCAAGTGGGGTGCGGAGTGCCAGGGAATAGAGAAGATAAGTGTCAAGGTGAGATGAGGGGTCCCCCCCAATGATGTTGGGAAACCTGGGGTTAAGGCTGCACATGCTCACACCTATACCTTGCTACCCTGGGGTCCTTTTTCCCACCCAAGTGGACCAGTCTGATCCAATGTCTCTGATGTTGACCTTGACAGGCCAAAAAAGAAAGGGACTTTTTATGAAGTATGTACATGTAAAATTGAGCAGAACAATTAAGACGCTAGGTTCTGGAGTTAGACTGTGAGGGGTGGAAGTTTGATTCTACCACTTACTAGCCGTGTGGCCTTGTACAAATTACTTAACTTCTTGGTCCCTCGGGTTCATCTGTAAAATGAGGATAGTAATAGTACTTGTTTCATTGTGAGTTGTTCTGAGAATTAAATGATGAAATCCACGTAAAATGCTCAGAACAGTACCTAGCACACCGCGATTGTAGAAGTTGGCTGACTATCTTACTGTTGGCTTTCTGGCTTCCTCTTGTTTAGACCTAGGCACAGCTATCTCGCTGCTTGATAGAATGCACTTGGGAATACAAAACTTAAGCCACAAGACAAGGAACAATGTATTCTGGTACAGTGGTTTTAAGTTTCAATTTCATAACAACTGAAAAAACAAAGTTCATAAAATGTTGATATTTTTCTAGACACTTGCAGTGACAAAAATACAACCAACACAATAGATTTGAATCTCTTTAGCACCAAGGCCTGCTTTATGAAATCTGTTCCATGGCATGCTTACTATAAGAGGTCAAGAAGTTTTAGGTGATCAAATCTGTCCTATAATATTTTTAAAAGACAGTGGTGGCAATAAATCTTATTATAGAGGCTGGGAAAAACCTACTTTAGCTTAGTTCTTGTTCTGAATCTTGTTTTCAGTCAATAAGGTGGAGGAGATTGTTCTCTAGCAACTTCCTTTATGTTTTCCTTGGGCCAACACAGTGCCTAGACAAGCTCAGAGTTGGCTCTGGGCCTGATGGACCCA
>NW_017731410.1:3384676-3387399 GCF_001890085.2 Hipposideros armiger
GAACTACATTATCTTTAATAAAATGTTCCCTTCCAGTTCTAGAATTTAGCAGTGAATTATAATATACTGAATCCAGAATTCTATAAGGCAAATAGAACATTTGCTACTTAAGCTTATTGCAGTAGAAAATTATATACAGATACAGACTTTTTACAAAGGCTGTCTGTCTTAAAACTTATCTGAAACTTAATTATTTGAAAACAATAAGCCAGGTTGATTTGATATACATCTGTTTGGAGTTTTCCTAATTGATACAATCCAGGGGTTCGAGCTACAGACAAAGAAGAAGCTATGTGTATGTACTTGTTTGAAATCTGACTGCAGCCTTGTGTCAGTTCTGGCCATCTGCCCATGAACCTGCATGGGGTGACCTCACTGAGTAATCCAAGCTGCAAGTTCATGGAGCTCTCAGTGGGAGGTCTTTGGGCGAATCTCAAGGAGCACCACACAACAACTGCTGAGTTTGTATCTTCCCTGGGATTAGAAAACAAAGTTTTGAGCTAAGCCATTTTCTCCAAAGCTACTATAGAAATGGTTCCAGAAAGTATCAGGACAGTTGTTCCCAGGACATTTAAGGCCTCAAACAAATGTGCATTTCTTCTAGCTAATAAATGTCTCAAACAGTGAGTGAAACAGGTGCAAGTATTCAGTTTTTAAAAATGATTCAGTTTTAAATAATAGTTTGACTCATAATAGGGTTTTTTTGTGGACCTTCACTAATTGATATTATATTTATATGGGAAAACAAAGGAATAAATGTAGTAAAAATACTAGATTAACAAGAAGGTAAAGGGGGAGTGGAGGGCCACTTCACCAGATTGCTTTATTCACCATCATTTTAAAATACGAGGACAGACAATGGGCCAATGGAACAGAACAGAGCCTGGCACTGGTCTCTATACATCCCTACACAACTGACATGACAGACATGGTATCATAGGTCAGCGGGGGAAAGGACTTCTTGATAAATCTCACCAGGAAAATGCTTATCTATTAATAAAAAATAAAATTAGATCCCTACCTCACACCAATAAACAAGGCAATTTCAGAAATATTAAAAATCTAAATGTGGAAAGCAGAACTTTTAGAAAAATTGTAGGCTGTAAATTATCCCCAGCCCCTTAGGTCATAAACATAGGACAAAAATGCCAATGGAAAACACTGAAATTTGCCTGCATGAAATTTAAAACTCTACATATTAAGAAAACAAAAACAAAATTAAAAGAAAAAAGCCCTAGACTGGGAAAATAGATTTGCAACACACAGTTGATAAAATTCAAGGCTCTTACAAAGCAAGACCAACAAAAAAATGGCTAACCGTCTAAACAAAGTATTCACAGAAGAAGTCATCATAGTTGCCAATAAACATGTGAAAAGATGCTCAGTCTCTCCAGTAATCAGGTAAATTCAATTTTAAAGTCATATAGCAGTTCACAGGCATCAAATTGGCAAAAAGTATAAAGACTGATAATATCAAGAGAACAAAGGGAAATGGCAAACACTGCTAATGGGAGTGAAATTGGCACAACCACTTTGGCAAGCAATTTGATAATATCTAGAAATGCTGAAGGTGTGCATGTCCCAGAGTCCAGCAATATTACTGGGAGCGTGTATCCCAGAGAAAGTTTGCACATGCATGTAAGGAGATATTTATAGAAATAACCATTGAGTATTTCTTATAAAAGCAAGAATTAAACAACATTGCTGTCAACTGGAACAATGCTATGCAAGTTGTAGTCTAGTTCTGCAAATTAGTGATTTAGAACTGTGGGTATCAATCAATGTGGGTATGTCTCAAATAATGTTGGATAAAAATTAGTTGCAGAAGGATATACAATATGCTATTTATATAAAGCTTGAAACAAGCAGAATACTACTATTGTTTTTAGAGGCTTATATATAGATATAAGAAAATTCATGTCTTCATATACTTGCAGGTGTTTGGATGAGATTCAGGAGAAAACCACAAAAGGTTTAAAAATCATTAAAATGTTTTATGAAGGAGAATGGTAGGTTCACACGTGTTCATTATATTCACATATAGTTTGGATGCTCAAAATATTTCAACAGGAAAGAAAAGGCAGTAGGTTGATTAACCCTCCAAAAAATACTGAATGTTAAGATTTTGATAATTTTAAAAAGTCATAATTTAAGGAACTCTATGATATCAACACTATAACTAATGGTTATTGAGCTTGCGTGTGTAGTGGGTGTGGATGTCAGCTTCAAACACAAGTGTCTAGGAAATAACTCTTAATTTTAATAAAGATCAACATCCAAAAAGAAAAAAAGAAAATGCTGCCTTAATAAAGATCAACATCTTTTGTATTTCGGGCCATTATTGGGGTCTTACCATTGGTGGGAAAGAGGAAGCCATTTTGTTTGGGGTGGGGCTAATCTATCCTAGAGATCCTTGTTTGGCTTCATTGTCCTGATTGGCCTCCTGTCACTGATTGCTGCAAGCTGGGTCACCCCCACTTGGGTGGCTTTCCATGCTCTTTCCCAGCCATGCTTTGGGAGCAGAAATACTTCTGTGAGAATGTGTGGCCTAGCCCTGAGGACTAAGACAGAGATAGAGTAGGAAGTATTAGTTGCTATTGCAAAAATAGTACCCTATTATATACTTTAGTTTTTAGCTGAGCCATCCTGCTACCTGTTGGCAGCTCAGCGGCTGCTCAGCTCGGGCTGGACTCGAACCGCTGTTGCTCAGAGCTCAAACTCTT
>NW_017731410.1:3388729-3450724 GCF_001890085.2 Hipposideros armiger
CTTTTACTAGCCCATCAGCCTCTATTTTGCCAGGTCTCAGCTTGACTGCTCCATAGGAAGTGGCCTGCAGATTCTCTTTTTCTCCTTTCCCAGCTTAACTAAAAGCCCAGAACAAGGTTTATTGTAAAGAGTTTGGAATGTATTCAGGAGCCTTGCGGTATGCCTTATTCTCTCTACCATCCTGATAGCTACAACTTTCTTACAAGGGACACCTTTTTTAAGTTTTAAAGTGGAAATGTCTTTGAAGATCTGGTGTGGGCATAAAAGTGGCAGAGCTCACTCAGCCAGTGATCTTCAAAGAATGGTTTCCAGATCAGCAGCACCAGTATCACTAGGAGACTGGTTAGAAATGCAAGTTCTTGCCACTCCCTTCACTTCCTGAATTAGAAACTCTGGGAGGCAAGGCCCGACATGCTGAAATTGAGAACCAGTAAGTGAACAAGCAAAGAAATGAATGAAAACAGAGCATCCATACCATTTAGTCACAACTTAACTGGAGGTGAAGTTGATAGACAAAACAGAAGGGCCTTGGGTCTGGAGGAGAGGTGTAAAAAGCATAGAAAAGGCATGAGAAGGTGTTCAGTGGGAACCATGCTTGAAGATGCTTCCTGTCCTTCTTGGATGCCTGGTGGAAGAATGTAGAAGCAAGATGGCCATCTGGGAGGTTGCTAGGTGCTTAATTAACTTGTCGAATGACTGACTAAGCCCTGATGACCTACTGTGTGTCAGGGATGAGAGACAATAACTTTGATCCCTGTCCACTCAGAGTCTAGTGAGAAAAGTAAGTAATCAAACAATTACCTGTGGCAAGTCCTGTGACAGCAAGTTAGAGGCTATGGACGCTGATGCAGGACTTCTACCCATCTTGGGGTGTCAGTAAAGATCTTGAGACCTGAGGTTTTAATAGGAATGTGTCAGGTGTAGGGAGTGGGGCTTAGGTCACACCATTCATTAAGTTTTCTTTTTTAACAATGGAAGTCTGTTTCCAGATGATTTATTGATAACTCCACACAGGACATCAAAAAATACCTAAGATGTTTTGCTATCTGGTCCAGAAGTGAAATATAATGTATCTAACAAAATAAGTCAGCTGTTAATTTATTTGGCCTCAGTTTGGCCAGATAACCTTTCACCAGGCAACACACACTCTACATTTAGATTTGAACTTATATAGGGACTTATACCCACCAAAGTTACAAAAGGTGATTAAAAACATTACAGGATCTCTTTACACAGAATTTACAAATCATCATTGCTTGTTTGACCAGTGTTACAAGAAATAAGTGGTAGTTTATTTACTAAATTTAATTTACTAAATTTAATTTACTAAAAGTAAATTTAATTTACTAAAGGGTATTTTTGTTGATCGACTTTTTCACATTCATTGAGAATCTACTACATGTCGGATGATAAGGGAAGATGAGCTAATGACAGAGGATCTTGAAAGAAGTTGGTAGTTTAAAAAAATTAGTATTTTCAATAAGGAATCAGGCTGGGTGTGTATCAGAGACCCATCATCTTCCTTCTAGATCTCCCTACATAGTTTTTCACGGTAATTTCCGCCCCCAAATGGATTTTCCTTCAGTGAACATTCCCCAGGGTGGTACTCAGCCATCAGAACACCTTGCCCTAAGTCTGTGGGTCTCAAATCCTTCAGATTTATAGCAAGGACTTCGCTATACACCTTTCACTATCCCCAAATGAAACATTTATAACTATATTTTTTGTATCTATCTTTCATATTTTCATTAGTGTATTATATTATATTGATTTTTTGGGGGGAAATTGTGTGTAGGGAGATTTTCTCTATAAATTTTGGTATGTGGAGTATGGCTCAACTACACTAGCAGACACAATGAAGTCATCTGTCAGGCACTTGAATATTTTTTTGAATCACCTCGAGCACTACAGATACAAATGCAGATTGACAGTTCTGTTGTTTTTTTCAAAATCATGACCAACTTGATAAAATCCAAATGAAACAATGTATGACAGCTCCTTGATTTATTTGGTAGTTGCATTCCTGGAAGTTTCAGGAAATATTAAAGCCATACACAAATGCTTGCTTGCTTGTTTTTTAAAATGTAAAATAAAACCTAATCCTTGGCCTACATAATTATAAGCAGGTTTTTCAGCAATGTGCGAGTTTTTGGGATATCAAAGTTCTTGTGGGTTTATTCTCTGTTGTGTCTTTTTCAGCCAGAATACAGACTAGCATCCCAGCACCATGGCCCACAACCAGAGACTCCCCACAATTTCCAAAATGGCTTCCCAGAGGCAATGTAAACCACCCTCTCCACAAACTTGGAGAACCATTGTTCTAGAATCTAGAATCTAGATGGATTTTATTTTCCCCTTTCTCAAAACAACCTTGCCACTAGCTACCGAGATAGAAAACTTATCTAAAGCACCTTTACATAAATGTCTTTGACTGCCAACTTTGTCCTTGTTCCAGAAATAATTTACCTCACATTGGAATAAAAGCCTAGTCTAAGGGAGGAAACTGTGGAGTTCTGAAACATAGCAGCAATTCTGGTGATAGGAATTTTGCCAGCAGGACCTTCCAAGTTGCCTCTTTCTGTTTGATCTACACACAGAGCATGACATACAAGGGCCAGAAGGTGAGATTTTGCATTTTTAAACCAAGAATAGTTGTGTGGGTTTGACCTCCTGGGTGTGGCAGCCGCAATTTCAGAAAGTCACTGACTTCTAGAAGGATAACATGAGTCTCAAGCGAAGTTACCTGAAAGCAAAGCTACTCCAAGAAAGCAAAACTGCAAACTACCTAAATATGAGTGCACGAATGGTCCCAGTAAAAACTAGCTCACTCAAGATAGGATAAATCAAGCATGCAGTAAAAGGGGGTTGTTGACGAAGATGTGGACAGGGTGCGGGAAATCATAGGATAATGCAGAACTTCAAGGGCTATCACTGCCCCTAAGCCTCAAGGGACAAGGGAGGAGGAGTTCCTGAAACCTGGAAGGAAAAGGTCACTCTGAGCAGCTGCTTTGGAGGACCAGTGTCCTTTGCGGAAAATGCAGTCTGTCCAGGTGGCTGTAAGGGAGAGAGTGGGGAAATCTCCTTTCTCCCTCTGTTCACCGCTGGGAGGATGAACCCAATGGGAAGTCTGAGGGCAAGAGAGCCTGTTGTAATTCCAGGGGATTACCTCCCGGGCAATAAGAGGGAAGGGAGGGCCTGGAGGGCCGGCACCCAGGTATTGGAAGAGCTGGACGCCTTCCACCTTCTTTGATGAAACTATTAGAATATTAGGACATTGTTAATTGATAGTCCTAATCTTTCTCCTTATGGGTAAAAGTACTAACCTACCTCTAAGATGCAAGTATATTGACATAAGACCAAGTTAAATATATTGTGCCGAGTGTGCAAATAATTTTGACAAACGAAAACGGAGAAAATTGTGCTTGTGACCATAGATCAAGAAAGCGAGAAGTGAAGCTGGTGGAAAGCAACTCTTGGAAATCACTGTGTGTGTCCTCTCAGGCTCCATCCTGGCCTACTCACTCAGTCCTTAGTGCTTGATGGCAACCTGATGTAGAGGGAAGACCACAGGGTTTGGAGTCAGATCTGGGTTTGAAAATTGGCTTTGCTTGGCTACTAGGATGTAAACTTGGTCAAACTACTTCACATCTGAGCCTTAGTCTCATTGTCCAATGCAGGAAAAGAGTTCAAAAAAATCTATATTGCATTGTTATGAAGGCTAGTGGGTCTGTCAATGGAAAATGAGATGCATATAAAGTATCTGTCCATTATAAGTACTTGGCCAATGTGAGACCAGTGGTTCTCAAAGTGTGTTCTGGGGTCAGCTGCATCAGCATCATGTGGAAACTTGTAAAGAAATGCAATTTCTCCAGTGTGGGGCCCAGCAATCTGAATGCTAAAGCTGGAGAACTACTGTGTTAGACCTTTTCTGAGCTGGTAAAGATGAGGCAGCACAGAGTCAGGTAGATGGTTGCACAAGGGGCACCTGAAGCTGTTCTTTGAGCTGTGAGCTGAACCCAGAGAAATCCACAGTGGGCCTGCATTTCTTGTTCTCCTGTCTGTGTGAAAGAGCTATAGTTAGAGGAGAGCTGCTGTCCTTCTCCCACCCCTCATTTTGATTAAGTGCGCCTCTCGCCCCTCTCTTAGATTTCCTCAAACTGCAGAGAAGGTGCTTTTTGTTTTGCTGATTATGTGATAAGACAACCTGGGGAAGGCAAGATATTGTCCTTTTCTTTCTGTGATTGGGTGGGTTGGTCTAATTCTGAGGTCAAGTATTAAAGCTCAGTATAGATGGCCACATATTTAAGCCTCCTCCTCCAATTTAGCTTCTATCAATAATTAAGTTAATATTTTAATCTCTGCTTAATTCTTGCATAGCATCTGCTTTTCAATTGGTTCTGAGAAGGGAAAAAAAGGAGTTTTGTGGGGTTTTTTTCCCCAAATTACCCTGTGCTAGTTAGTTTCCAAAATTATCCTCAGTGACCCCAAACTTTGGGTATTCACACCCTCCCACATGTTCCAGAGTTGTGTGATCAATACAATGTGACAGAAGTATTGGTATGTCACTTCTGAGATTAGGTTATAAAAGACACTATGACTTCCATCTCTTTCTCTTTCTCTCTCTCTTTCTCTCTTTTTCTCATAGATCCCTCACTCTGGGGGTAGCCATCTGCTATGTGGTGAAGCAGTTCTATTGAGAAGCCTACATGACAAGCAACCATGTGAGTGAGACTGGAAGTGGAACCTTCAGCCCCAGTCAAGCCCTCAAAAGACTGCAGCTGTTTGACCACTTGACTGTACCCTCATGCGAGACCCTGGGCCAGAAGAACTCAGCTAAGCTGCTTCTAGATTCCTGTTCCTCAGAAATTATGGGAGACGACAAATGTTTATTGCTTTACACTCTTAAGTTTGGGGAGTAATTTACTATCCTGTGATGGATAATTAATATAGATGTTAGTAAGTGGACGTGGTGTGCGGCTGTAACAAATACCTAAAATTTAAGAGTAGCATTGAACTGGACAGGGGACAGTAGCTAGAAGTATTTTAAAGCATGCGTTAGTGAAAGCGTACATAACCTTGAACAGAATGTTAGTAGAATTTTAGACTTTGAGCATGCTGCTGGTTGGGATTTAAGAGGAAGTGGGGGAAATCTTATTAAAACCTGGAGAATAGGGAATCCTTACCATGTGGTGGCAGGAAGCTTAGCAACATTGTTGTCTTCAGTTATGTGGAAGATAGAAAATGTACCTAATGAGTTGGGCAATCTAGCTAAAGAGATTTCCAGCCAGAGTTTTGAAGGTATCAGCAGTTTCTTCGAGTTCTTACTAATAAAATGCAAGAAGGGAGAGATGAGCTAAAGGGAGAACTGTCAAGCTAAAGGCAGAACTGTTAGATAAAAGCAGCCAGGTCTTTGTAGTTGTAAAGATCCCAGTCTCTGCAGATGACAAACAATGCTAAAATCAAGAAATGGCTTCATAGCAAAGGTCAAATCCAGGGCATCATCAGGGGGACATGATGTAAAGATGAAGCTGAGTGTGCGACTATAAAATCCTTTGTTATGCCCTCAGAAAGATCACAAGAATTGTCTCAGAGTACCAGTTTTGTCACATTAAAGGCCCTATAAAGGTTTTAAGGGTATGGCTCACAGATCCTGTCAATCAAACAATAGGGCTTCTAAGAAGCTTAAGATCATTGCCTTTCAGCAAAAGCACAAGGTAGAAAAAGGGGTTCCCTCAAAGAGGTTTGTGGGTGTGACTTTTGTCTGATGGAATGGAACTGATGAAGTTTACAAGAGAGTCACAAATTTTTAAAAAGAATGATGTCAGCAGAAACACCAGCAACTAGAACTCAAAGGGACAGAAACAGTACAAATGAAAAGAGGGCTTTGTATCCCACCCCCCATTCTACTGCAGGTTTAGAAAATTATTCACCTGCATACATGTACTAACTTTAATGAAAAAAGGTATGACTTAGAAGGTGTAGCCAAGAGCCGTGAAGAATAACTCCTGGGTAGGAATAGGACTGAGTGCTAAATAACTTCTAACACTTCCCTGGCTGGATTTCAGAGCTGCTATGGGGACTCTTGTGTGCTTCCTACTCCCTTCCTTTTTGAATAGTAATGCCTATGGTGCGTATTCTATGCCTGTTCCACCATTGCATGTTGGCTGTGTGGAGGGCAGATAACTTGTCTCTTCAGTTTACAGGTTTTTAGATGAAGGAAAAAAAAAAACTTCCTGAAGGAATAATACTCAAGGAGCCTCATGTGAACCTGGACCTGACTGAGATGACATGATTCTGGACTTTGAGCTGATGCTATAATGAGATGAGAAGTTTACAGGTCTCAGGATAAGGTGAGTATATTTTATATGTTGGAGAGACAGGAATTATTGGTGCCCAGAGGGCAGACTGTGATAGCCAGCTTCCAAGGCAGTCTCCTCTTGGTATGCAGGACCCCCTTATAGAGTTCCTTCCTACACTGTACCAGAATTCTTCTGTGTGACCAACAGAATATGGCAAAAGTGACAGTATGTCACTTCCAAGATTAGGCTATAAAAAACACTGCAGCTTCTCTCTGTCTTTCTCTTATTTTATCACTCACTTTGAGGGGAGCCAGCCACCATGTAATGAACAGCCCTATGGAGAATTCCAAGTGACGAGGAACTGAGGCCTGTCAATAACCCCATGAATAAGCTTGGAACCAGCTCCAATCAAGTTTTTAGAAGTCCTCAGCCCTAGCTGACAGTTTGATGATATCTCACGTGCCAGAACTATCCAAATAAGTCACTCCTGCATTCCTGACCCCAGAAACCATGTGAGATAATAAATGTTGTTTTAAGTTCTCAAATTTGGGGGAAGTTTTTTATACAGCAGTAGATAATTGATACACACCTCTAATGCATTCATTGTATTTATATACCACAGATCTCACAAAAGAGCATTTTTTAAATTTGCTTGGATAGTTGATATCTATATTTTCATAACAAATCCTTTTATGCACAAAGGAGCAAAGAAAGTTCTTTCTTTCCTTCAGCATAATCTTTTTGATAGAAGTGAAACTTAAATCCAGCAGTATTCCTAACAGGTATTGTTTACACTTTTCCTTTATTTTAGATAATTCTAAATAGACAAAATCAACTTGAGAATTTTCTTAGATTTAATTTAGAACGAACACTCATTGGGTTTTTCAGAAAACTTTTAAATTGGGCTGGGTTTAATTTTAGCAATATGGATATTCTTGGTATTTATCCAGATCTCTCAGCAATAATGTTAGTCAATTCCCTTTAGCTTTTTGAATGAAGAGCCTAGAAAGCTGGGGGAAAATTCTATTCTTTTAAGGTTTTGTTTCTGTGAAGATATGTTTAAAACACCCAAATGGGCTCTAGATATTCAGGATAGAAAGTGTCACTCATAGCTTCTGTTTGCCTATATTTTATCTATTTTTTTAAGCTCTTGCATAAATTTTAATGTTGTTTTTTGCCCCTTGCTCTTGTAGAGAATAGTGGTGAAAGCCAGTGAATTTTTAAATGATCCAACTGTAACATTTACATTTTCCTTCCATAAAGCACATACACAGCAATCATAATTCATCATCTCCACCTCACAACTAGATTTCACTCTCAAGTTACTATACATTTCACATTCTTTTTTCTACCTAGAGCTAATTTGCCCAGTCAGTTGGACATCTCTTTTTCTTCTCCCTTTTTGGAAAAGAGTCTGCTCCTGTGGTCTCAAGCCCTCCTATCTAGAACATGCAAGAGCTTGTCCTCAGACTCCTTGAAGCAAGACAAGTCTGGAAGCACTTTATAAGAAACAATTGGAGATCTGTCTGTGCTGTTAATGCATCCCATGGGAATGTTCCATTGTCTGGAAAGAAAGCTCGGTGTAGGCAACAGTCACTTCTACATACACAACACAAACAGCACTGAGTGTACCTTCATTTTTTTAACATTAAATGTTAAGAAGGTCAACTACATTTGGGAAAATAAGGACAGAGTGAGACAGGTTGAGAAAAACCTAAATAACCCTAAAGATCTCTTAGTTGGTCAAAAACATTCCACCCTCATAATTCATGTATTTTCATGGAAACAAAAGCTCCTAAAAGCCAAACTTCCACAACAAAAATATGAATTCCTTAAAGATGTAATCCTGCGATTCTTTCCTCTTAGCAACTTTTAAATATGCAATACAGTATTGTTAACTAGTCACTATGCTATTCATTACATCCCTAGAACTTGTATATCTAATAGCTGGAAGTTTTAACTTTTAGACTACTGTCACCCATTTCCCCTCCCCCATCTCCCTGCAATTCTTTCCTGGGTAGCTTTAGGTTTGTTTGTTTTTAATTAGTAAATATATGATAGTAATGTCACTGTGTGACACCCCTAGGCATGAATAAATTGTCTTTTCTTAGTACTAGAGCCTCCTTCCTACCTTTATCTTTTTTCTCCTGCTTTCTTCATCCACTTCTTTTCTCTTTATCTTCTTTTCTCTTCCTGGACTACACCCTCATCTTGCAAAGGACCTCCAGGGGGATCTGGTATAGGATGTAATCTGGGGGATGCGCTCGGTCAGGAAGGGCTGAGTGGGAAGTGATGCAACATTAAGGAGGCTGGTCCGTTCCTAGGTAACAATGGGGAGAGACAGGGTTTGCATCTGGGAAGTTTCACAGGGCCTCATTCCCAGCAGTTTGCCATGAGAGATCCAGAGCTCTACTTCTGTTGCCTTACAGCCAATTCCAATTCCACCCCACCCCTGCATTAGCCTCTAACCCTATTAGTTATGAGGGAGTGTCTCGGTATGACTGAGGCACTGGAAGCTCTCTCTGGGGGGTGTCTCAGGTGTGACTGGGACCTATTGGAATGATAATAGTTATCTCCCCTGGGAGGACACAGTAACAAGTGTTCTGGGGCTATGTGGCAGGATGTGTGAAGGCATAGCATTTGTTGGAACACAATGGGATATGTTAATGAAAAAAGGCCTTAAGGCACACAAATCACACACGGTTGCTAATTGACAACAGTTTTACTTCTTTGAAAATTCTCAATAAAAGCCATGAGCTGACCCGATTCTGGGCTCAGTCTTCTCTGGCTGAGTCCCTTGGTCTCGCTCTTATCTTACTTCTGTCTCTTGTTCTTATTCAATCTGCGTCGCCTCCGCCTCTCTCGAGACCCATTTGCCCTCTCGAGACCCATTTGCCCTTGCCACGCAGGACGTGACATACTTCTAGTTCAGTGCTGTGTTTCTAACCTCTCCATACGTCTGACTAAGTGTATATGGGACAGCCATGTTGGATAGGGACTACAGGGCTCTTAGATTTCCTAACCAGTTTCCCTTTATACCTGTTACCTCTGCTGTGGGAAGGATTCCCCTTGGGGTTCCCTGTGACCAAACTTTCAGCCAGGAGAGCATGGGGATGATGAGACGGATACTGAGGCCCTGGCCACTGGACTCTGAGGTTGGAGTTCCTCTGAAGAGATATGTCAGGTCCTGGATTATCACAGACTGGCAATAGAATGCCTGGAAAAGCCACTGGTGGGCTCCCAGGACTGCCTGTCAATGTTCCAGATACGATTACAAGAGTTACCATTACAAGACACAGGAACTTACGGTTTTCTTTCTTTTTTTTATGGTTTTCTGAACTTAGCTCAGTTTGTCTATAACAATCAGAACCGTAGTTCAGGGTATGGCTCCATTTTGGGTCTAACCTGCAGACCAGGGGAGGGAACAATGTGAGCCTGTTGTGCCTATGTGGTTTGGCAGAGCTAAAAAAGAGGCCGTAGGGTAAGTCACTGAATGTTCATGTCACTATCTCTGCAGTCTTGCTGGCCTCGTTCCTTCTGAGCTGCTTGGCTTAGCGGTGGTAGGCAGACATCAAAGCTTGTCCTTGAGTAATAACAGCCACTATTCACTCAGTGCCTCCCATGTGCTAGACAACACATCAGGTGCTTTACACACATAGCCTTAACAACTCTTAGAGCTAAGTGGTACTCCCATTTGTAAAATTGAAATGCCAGGCAGTCCAGAGAAATTCGTGATGTGTTCAACATCAGGTTTCTAGTAAGGGGTCACAGTTTCAACTCTGTTATACAGTTATTTTTGTATAATGTCATAGGCACTCCTAAAAAACCTTGCAGTTGGCAAAATAGTGAACCCAAAATAGTAGGGCCGGTAGGATAAATGGAGTTGGTGCTAGAAAACTCTAATTTGAAACTAACAACCCAACAATAATACAAACAGAAACACTATTTTAACACTTTTGAATCTCTGTCCGCGTTTACACTTAGCATCGCAGTTGGTCCTTTGCGGCCTTACATCCTGGGGTTCAGGCTCCTTTGTAGGGATGCAGGACTCCGGGGCCAGTAGGGAACAGGTGCACCAACATTAGCTATCTGATCCAGAGGGTTCATACAGAGGGATGCATCTTAGGAGCATCCTCATCTGCACTCACTGCTTCCCCAGAGAGTTTAACATAACGGAAAACCAAATGACTAAGTTAAGTGGTTTGAAGAACCACTACTTCATTGAAGGTCTTCATTGTGTAGACATACAAGTTTTGTTTTGTTTTGTTTTGTTTTTAAAGATTTTTATTGGGGAATTGGGGAAAGGGGAACAGACAAGTTGCTATCCTTTTTGTTCTTCAGTCTAGTTATGGAGGACGTTGCATCACTGGCCCAAGTTGGCACCATCACTGCTCTCTTCCCAGGTGAGGCAGATCAGTCGCCGGCTTCTGGACGGCCGCTCAAGGGGCAGCTGCTGACCACTCTCGCTGGCTGCTGGCTACACACGGTAGCCCATGGCAACCCACCTGCCATCACCGGTGACTCACGGCAGCCCAGCTCCAGGTCGAGCTGTTGTTCAGCATCTTAGCTGTAGAGGGCAGTGTCACTGGCCCTCATATGTGGGGTCCGAACTGGGGCCCTCTGGCACCCCAAGCCAGCTCTTAACCAACATGCCACTCGGCCGGGTCACAAGTTTTTTTCTTAAGTCTTCACGTATTTCTAAGACTTTCTCCCTGAATGTAAGAAAGCTTAACCTGATTGCCTCAATCGATGTGTTGGCAAAAATCGTGTATTAACAAACATAACTTCTGCATCACATTCTTCTCTCCTCAGACTGCTGTCACTTGTGAGGTATGTTGCGTCCAAGGAAACAAGTGCTGTTTCCGATCGGCAGGTCCCACTTCAAAGCCCATGTGATTCCTTCTCTGTTCTAGAGAGGCCTCACTGGCCTTGAGGGAAGTTTACACTGGCTGGAGCATTTCTAACTAAGTATTGTTTTTTTTCTCCTCACACAATCACCATGTCAGATGAACAAAATTAACAATGATTTCTCAATTTCACCAAATCCCCAGCCCATGTTAAAATTTTTCTGTGTCTCAAATGTTATTTATAGCTGGTTTGCTCAAGTCAGGATACAAACAAGGCCCATACATTGCATTTGGTTGTTACGTCTACTGTGTTTTTTATTCTATACCTTTCTGCCCCCTTTTAATACAATTCATTGGAGAAATTAGTCCTTTATATTACACAATACTCTACATACTTAATTTGGCTGATCACTTTCTCAGGGTGTTTAAGAAGTCTCTCTATTCTCCATATCTATTACCTGTAAACTGGTTGTTAGATCTTGAAACTTGATTAAGGTTCAAGTTCAATTTTATTGGTGAGAATTCTTATAAATGGAACTTTATAGTTCCTGTTGCTGCATATTTTGAAGCATAATGTTGAGGCTTAATTTTAGTGATGTTAAGATTGATTAGTATATTAGGAGGTAGCAACTGGGATTCTCTGTTATAAAGTCCCCAGCAATTTAGCACTTAATGATTTATCAACCATTGATGCTTTCCTAAATCCAGTGTTTCATTGAGATTGAAAAATGATTTTCCAAGTTTATAACTCCTTCTGTATTTATTAGCTAGAATTCTTTCTGTGAAGTAATTGACCTCATCAACTCCTAGATAAGCTGAAACACAGCTCATTTGGGAAAGGTGAAGTATTGATTCTTTTCTTCTACAAACTTTGAGACTAAAGAGTTGGTAACCTAGCAGCCTCAGATGGTGACTAGTCTTTCCCTGAGTATCACTGGAAACTACTGAATTTTTATGCACTGATGTTTTAAGCACCAATGTCATTGCTTTTTGCTCAGATTGTCCTAACTTTGCCAGCAGGAGCCTTTTCAGTTCAGTTATTACGTACTTTTGACATGACCTCTTTAGAGTTTGATTGCTTCTTTGCTTTCTGGCGTGCGCGCGCACACACACACACACACACACACACACACACACACACACACACACAAAATGTCTGACTCATTTTGTAAGTGTCCTGACGTGGACCTAAAATCACCGATTTCTTCAAAGGAGCTCTTTTTAGTGGAGAATGGTATTTAAAGATCACATTTTGGTCATTAAAGGGGATTTTACTCTTGAACAAGAGCTGGATGCACTCAGACATAGATTTTATAACTAAACACTAATAGTTATAAAACTTTATATTGCAATTTCTTCAATAGAAAACATCCTTATGTCAAATCTACACTCAGTAGTCTTAACTCCATTGTCTTTATAAAAGTTTTTTTTCTGCTTTTTTTGATAACATGAGTCTTAGGAATACAGTTATTCAGTTTAGCCAGACTGATAGAGAAGCAGACTGGGTGCGAGTACTGGGAAACTGCCCTGAGTATTTAGAAATGCCCAACTGTGAAGCCATGCTTCAAAATTTCACTTTCGTGTTTGTATAGTAATACATTTAAAAGAGTGAACATTTGCTCATTTTTTCTTTGGGATGTTAATATAGTTTCCATTTTATAGGTTATTTTAGCTTTATGGATGTTAACCATTTTATTTTTGTCCTTGTTTCAGAAATCTGTTCATTTTATTTGTGGCAGTCATTTGCAATTCTTCAAATTATCATATGAAAAAAAATCCAACTCCAACTTTATTAGTAACGAAATGAAAACAAGAGCATTTTTCTTATTAACAAATTAGCAAAGACTTTAAAATCATATTCCATTCCAGGGAGATTTAAATGACAGTCCAGCTTCTTAGGCCTGCCCTGCCGTCATGATTTCAGGATTCGGTTCTTTCCTATTTGGGATGTCTTATAACTCCTTTCTTCCCCAATTATCAGAGCCCACCTCCCCCACTCCCAAACCAAACTCTCCCTCCTGACTTGCTAGGCTTGAGCAGACAACTATACTCTGGATAGAATTCAGGGCTCCACTAATCTTTCTGTAAAGGGCCAGATAGTAAATATTTTAGCCTTTGTGGACTAAGCAGCAAAATAACTGAGATATTACATAGCTGCTTACATAAACACTTAAAATGTAACCATTAAGAGTACAAACACCATTTTTAGTTTTCAGGGCTGTACACAAACAGGTGACAGGCCAGACTTGGTCCTCAGGCTGCAGTTTGCCAACCCATGGCTTAGGTCCTCCTGCAAAAAAGGACACACTGCCCTGTTGCAAGGAGTGTTATCTAATGGCCTTGAGAGGGTAGCTTCCTCCTGATTCCACTCATCCTGAGCCCAGGTCATGGTATTCTTGAGGCGGCCCCCAGTCAATGACTGGGTCTAGTGTCTCATTCACAGCCAGCAAGGAAGAGGGACCTGAGTCCTCTAGCTGCAGGGAACTGACTGGGCCAACAACCTGCATGAGCTAGGAAGTGGACCCTTTCCCAGGGCCTGCACAAGAGCCCAGCAGCCACCCTAGAGCCTACACAAGAGGCCAGCAGCCATCTTCATGTGGGCCCTGTGAGATCCTGAGCAGACTGCCAGACGGACTCACCCAGGCTTCTTAGCTACAGAGCTATGAGATAATAATTGGGTGTAACTTTAAACCTCTAAGTTTGTGGTAATTCGTTATACAACAATAGAAAATGAATACACTCAGAATTGGTGTTTGCAAGGGACAGCCCTGTAACACAGAGCAGACAGGGAAAAGACAAAGAATGGATCTGAGAGCAAAGAAGCCAATGACCAACAGATGATATCAGGTTTTCTTAGTATATCCTATAGCTTAGACACCTTAGGCATATATGGATCATTCTATGTTTTCTCAGTGACTATAAAGATTTCATCAACTATCGAGGGAGGCTTTACTTGTGATGAACAGAGGAATGTTAGAAATTTCAGCTAATTATTGTCAGTCTTATTGAAGAAGAACTTTATTAATTGATGAGGGCCATGTCAATCTTTCTTTCTTTTTTTTAAACTGGTTCTCTCCCTCTGCTCTGTTTGTAATTGAGAAACAGCTACTAAGAGGCGGGGGCTGCAGAGAAGCACCCAGGCCATCCAGATGCATTGCAGTCGGTATTCCCTACAGGAAGCTTAGAAAACAGCTGATGCTCCTACAGCAAAAACCTGTGACAGCACACAGGCAGTGACCGAGACGTCCAAAGGTGTGCTTGAGGATAACGGAAGGCCAGCCTCCAAATGATCGCTTATAAAAATCCAAACAGAACCTAGAAGTCTCACCACCTGGCTTTTAAAAATCCATTATTTCTTCCAGACAGAAGCACTTAGGAAAGCAAAATGACTTATTTCAGTATACACGGAGAGAAAGCAATGGAACAATAGAGCAAAGCTTCACAATCTTGTGATCAAAGATTTGTGAAACTAATAGCTGCCACAGAAGAGGTAATAGCCCTTTTGAATGCATTTTGAGTGCTCCTATGAGATGCGCAATCTAATTGTGGTGTAATTGCCTGCTACTGATAATGGATTTTGTGCCTATGCTTCGTGCTACCTGTGGTCAGCACCTACTATTGCTGTGTGGATGGCCAGGGCTGGCCAGGACACCTCTGCAGCAATGATGGAAGGCAAGAAGGCAGATGGAGTTGAATATATTGTATATCAGAATGTATAGCATTCCGTTTCCCTGATAACCAGTTCAAGCTTAACTGTACAGAATTCTGAGACCTTGTTAATAAAATGCAGTATAGAGAGTTTATCTTAGTAATAATATAAATTGATTACATGATTTCAGAGTAAGGAATTGAAAGGGGAAAAATTTAGGGTTTATTTTGCTTTTATTGTAGCAACTATAGTCAGCAAAAAGAAATAGCCCCTGCCATTAAAATAAAGCTTTTATTTACAGAGGAACACTAGCTAATAATTGTAGAAATAATAACAGAAATAGAAAATAATAAGTTTGCAAGACAATGAAATAATTGATGCAGACAAGGATCAATAACGAGCGCTAAAACTGTTAGCAGAATGGTTGGCAAAAAACTAGACATTTACTTGGCACCAAAATATCACCCCACACAGATTACTAGTAAATGGGGAATTTTACATTAGACATGTAAATATAGACATCTAAATATAGCTATTATGCTTGGTAATCAAAATTACTCTCTAATTTTCTCAGTTTTAATGATGTTCTGTGACTCCTGAGACAATGCCTTATAAATTATATGCCATTACATGTATTCTGACCAAAAATGTTTAAAATGGAAGCTGAATCTGAAGACTTGATTAGATTTGAGTTAAATGAAATATAAAAAAGAGAGGAACAAATTAAGCGATGCTATGAGAAAACAATTGAACACATTCAGAATGTGGGACTTCTATAAGACAATGGGTCTGGACGCCTAAAAAGAAAAGTCAATGACAAGCAAAAAAGGAGAAGTTACATTAAGAGACTAAAGAGGTAGGACCAAGTCCAATGGACAATACTTGGTTGGATTCTGGTTTAAAAAAAAAAAAAGGTTTAAAGACATTTTCGGCCAATGGTGAATATTTGAATATAGATTATTCACATATTAGTCAGTGTCCTTGCAGGAAACAGATGACAAACTCAAAAGAGTCATGAAGCATTTAGTGATAAGACTATTAAGAGGTATCATCAGGGCTAAATGAACCAATAGGTATCCAGGATTAACAGGCGAGCCATTGCTGACACGCTTAGGCCTGAAGGAGTGGGCATGGGGCAGCTGTGGAAGTGTGTGCTGCTTACCAGGAGATACAGTGGTAGCTGCAGCCAATGCCAGGCCAGCAACCTGGCAAGAGGAGCAGAGAACAAGCATCCCCGCCTCTCTACCTCACTTGGCTCTTACTGGGGCTCTTTTTGGCACCTCCCATCGGCTCAACCCCACTGGTAGCCTGGCTATGGCCGTCTGTAGGAGTCAGTCTCTCAGGGCTCAGAGCACAGCAGAGAAAGCAGATAATGCATATGGAGGTCAAGAGCAAGGGGACAATAATGCGCAACTGGGTAGTACAATTGATTTGAGAATTCTTGTTAATTGTTAGGTGTTATAATGGTGTTGTGGTAACAGAAAAGAATGTCCTTAGTTTTTCTTTGGAAATGCATGCTGAAGTATTAAGGGATGAAATGTCACATTGTCTCATTTATTTGAAATGGTTCAGCAAGTTAGATAGATAGATAGATAGATAGATAGATAGATAGATAGATAGATAGATGATAGATAGATAGATAGATAGATAGATAGATAGATAGAAAGATACAATAGAATAGATACCTGAAACAAATATGGAAACAAGCATATAGGATTTTCTTCTTTATTGCTACCAGCCTTATGCACTCAGGATCAAATTGTGTCCTACCTAAAGAAACAGTCCTTTCCTGCTTTTTCCTAAACCTACTATGTGGCACATAGCAGATGACAAAAATTGAATTCTGACCCATATGACCTTTCTCAGTGAAAATATTTTCTGTCCATGCTATACATACTTACTTCTATTATAAATAAACTTATCGCATTGTTATATTTTGTCTCTGCTACAAGCCATGAATTTGATGATAGCAAAAGTTTTGTCTTATTCATCCTTGAGCACCTACTGGGTGCTATAAAATATGTGATGATTTGGTTCTATCACTCACAAAAGAAATACTGTAAGAGGTGACAAGACAGAGAAACTAGAAAAAGTATGAACAGAAGTTATATCAGGTTATAGAGCCTTGCTATGGACTGAATGTTTGTGTCCCTCCCAAATTTATATGTTGAAACCCTAACCCCGAGTGTGATGATATTTGAAGGTGGGGTCTTTGGGAGGTAATTACGTCATAAGGGTAAAGCCTTCATGATAGGATTAGTGTCTTATAAGAAATGACTAAGAGATGATCTCCCTCTTGGCTTTTTGAGGATATAGCAAGAAGGTGGCCCTCTGAAAACCAGTAAGAGGACTCTCACCAGAAACATAATCTGCCACCACCTTGATCTTAGACCCCTCAGCCTCCGGAATAGTGAGAAATACATGTTTGTTGTTGAAGTTTATGTTGTGATAGCAGCTTAAACTGATAAAGAGAAGCCTAATTGAATGGTCAAAAATTACTTTCAGAAAGGAGAGGGGGAACGTCAAAGTCAGGGCTTTAGAGGGAGAGAGGATGAGGATAAAACTTGATTAAATGGCAGACCCTCAACGATGTTCAGCCTAGGGTGAATGAGAGCTCCTAGCGTATGGTAAGGACATAGCAGCAGCTGGGCCTTGAATGGAGCTAAGGTCTCTGGGAGGTCTGGGATGTCTTCAGGTGAGGAAGAGCCAGGTGGTACTCAGCCATCTGAACCAGCCAGCTCATAGACAGACGTGAGGTCCAGATGGGGACAGGCCTTAGAATCCAGGGATCAAAACAAGCAATAGTAAAGACAGAGAACAGAATCCAGGCGGGAGGACTAACAACAGGATCTGAGATTCTGTATAGGCAGATCTGAGAGGAGGCAAACTACGGATTGATGTAGGTTATCATTTCTGGAAACTCTAGTTAGTGACTCACTCTGAACTCGTATAGCATGGTATCACTTCAAAGACACTTGTATCACAATTATATGCACACATAATAAGAGCTAATGATTATTGAGCACTTGGCATGTGCCAGTCACTCTTTCATGCATACTATTTGTAACTCATTTAAATTCACCCCAACCCCATTTAAGTTCACCCCAACACAGGGTATTATTATCCCTGTGTTACAGATGAGGAAAGTGAGAGGTAAGAGTAACTTGTCAAGACCAATCCTCTACAGGCTGGCCTTACAGAAGAAAGGAGCTGGCTGACTGCAAAGTTCCATGGAAACTGACTAAGACTGACTGTCTTAAAACTTGAGCCACGGCCGAATGCAATGCTTGCCCTCCACACCCCTTTTCTTACCAGGGAGGGCACGCTTCTTCAACCATGAATGTTGAGGTGATGGGTCCTGCCACTGCATTGTATCCCAGATCCCTGAACTTGCAGACAGAACAGTTGATGCCACCCTCAACCACTGATGCCAAACTGGAAGAACAGGGGTGGAGGCAAAACCTACCCCAACATATTGCTATTTGCTCTAGTCCTTATGATACCAGAAAGGAGCCTGGGCTTTCCTAATCATACAGCTTCAAAGCTCCACAATCAGAGGGTAGAGGGCCATCTCCTGGAGTCTGACATTCAAATTGGCCAGATTGCTGTGTGCTGTCCTAGAATGAGTAACTAGAGACCCATCGCTATTAGTGTTTCCCAGTGACCACTGCTTCAGAAGTTTGGTCTTTTGCCCTTGTTTGCATGACAAGATGAAGTATGAAGAGGACCTTTTGAAGGTCACATAGGCAGTAAGTGGTAGAACTGAGATATGACCTCATGCAGTCCAGACTCCACCATCTCGAGTGCATGATTTCTGGTGGGTAGGTAAGCTTTTATGTCTTATGTCTCTGCATTTCCCCATGATGTGTAGCACAGAGTTGTACAATGATTCTCATTAAATATTTGAATGACTGTCACAGTAATGTGAAATAACAAGGAAGGGAGATAGTGCTGGTTTAATCAGAAGTCATTCATAAAACTAGCCCAGCTAATTCTCTACACACAGAATACAAATGCTTTGTATTTAAATGGTAAGGTGTTTTGAAGTTGAATTCAAATTAGTAAGTACTATTGCATTGTCAATTAAATAAAAAAAAGGCAAAAAACAACCAACCCTATTCTCCTAAAGAGGGAATTAACCTTTAAAGAATACAGAAGGCTTTAGAGAGAATATATAGTCAACATCAAATTGTGTGATAGACTTGTAGAGTCTTAAGAGATGAGACAAGAGATAAAGATAGAGATGGAGTGCTGGTTGGCATAAGATGCTCTTACAGATGGATCCATAAATGGATTCGGGAGGAAAGGCAGGATTTGGCTAGAGGAAAAGAAGAGAAAATTTGCCTACAGGTATAATAGAAAGCACAGATGCAGAAATGAACATAGGACGTATTGCAGGCCAGGGAGAAAGGTGTCATGATCTAGATTAGCGGAACATGTGGCGTTTACAAACAGTGTGAGAAGTTAGAGAAAATATGATGGGACATATTATATATGGTTCCAAACATTGTCAGTGGGCACTTGAGCTAGAAAGTAATATAGTATTCACAGGTCATAGAGAGGAGTAATAAAAGAAAGCCGTGCTTTGTAAAAATTATTCTGATAGTGGTGTTTAGATGGGTTGGAAGGAACACCAGTTAGAAGGTTATTTGTGGACTTCCAGCAGCACAATAAACTGAGCTCATGCAGACAGATGCTCCTCCCACCACCAACACTCAGAAATACAGGGTCAAATATTAACGGGTGATGGGAAATGGTGGCAAAAAACAACAATATGGTAGATGACATGAAGAATGGATTGGGGAAGATCAGATTTAAGATTCTCAGGTCCTTGACTGTAACATGTATAAATTGGCCTGAAAATATAGTGATAAAAGAATAGAAAAAAAACACAGATTTTCCAACCCAGTAGCAGGAATAAAGGAAAGAACCCAAATGGAAAGGAGAAATTGTGTCTCTGGGGACAAAATAGAATAGAATATGACTGGAACGTCCTTAGGTGTAATGTATTAAACATAGCGTGAGACGGACACATGTGCACTTCAGAATAGAGATTTATTGTGGACTTGTTTAAACACAGTGAGGGAGAGAAGCAAATGGAAGTGGGAATGGGTTCAAAAAGGCTTCAGCTCTATCTGTATTGTTTTTGTTTCTTGAACATACCTGAAGCAAGTAGGAATATCTCTTTTTAAACCTTGGGATGAATACAGAGATGTGGATGATTCTTTAGTTTGATGTTTTATGATATTAAAACTATTAAGAGCTATTGAAGTAAATGAAGTCTGAGGTGAAGGGTCTAGTTTAATGTTGGACAAGAGGAACCTTCTGTTATTTTCAGCACCTACCCCCCCCCAGCAAGAATCCCCTAAATAATCCCCATGAAGCTTGGATATGAGGTTACACATGCACCGAGCCTCAAAGAGTCCTACCTTCCTGCTTTTGTTATTAACTGTTTAAGATTCTGTAAGACAAATGCTGCAGTTAAGCTGCCAGAAATTCAGGAGGTTTTTTCTTTAATCTGTTTATAGTGCCCTCTAGTGGCAGCTCAGGACCCTTCTCTAACGCAGAGTTCACTTTCTCATGTGTTGAAGGTTAACTTTGTATATACTATTTTCCAACAGAAAATATTAACAAAACATACATTGGATTTTGTCTTTATTATTAAGCAATTATGGGCAATTCCAGAATAAGTGGCTTTTAAATGTTATTAATCATTGCTGATTCACTAATAGTGAAAGGATCATGCTTTTCTTTTTAACTGTAGGTTAAAAGTTTGTAGGTTAAATTTGTATAGGTAAAATGTTATCAATATAATACTTCAGAAGTTTTGTGCTTTATGGGAAGTCTATAAACATATGTCAAAGCCCTTATTTTCAATATCTTTGCACCTCAGGGAAAACACAAAAATAATACAATATAGTTCTGATGAGGTTTCCTATATTTCTTAAGAGTTGTGGTAGCTCTTTGTCTGAAATGATCAGTCAACACTATAGGATTATCAGTCTTAATTTCATTTATTATTTAAAACTTGGCCACACCCATATTTTTAAAATTTGAATCTAACATGTTCTTGGCCAGTGGTTTTTAATGGGTACATATTAGACTTACCTATGAAGTTTTATTAAAATATAGGTGTTTAGGACTTTAGATTTACTGGCTCTCTTTACTTCATATTCTTGATATATTCTTGGTATAGTCTTAGTAAATGCTTAGTATATACTAGGTATATTATGTACATCATGTCTCAAGATTATTATATGTAAAAATGATATTCATACATTTTCATGAATCAGATAAAACATGTTCTGACTTTGCAAATTAGCTAATCATTATCCTTATAGACATTTTATCTAAAAGTTTTTTTAAATGGCTTTATTATCTTTATCTTACATGCTATAGAACAAATTTCCTTGTCAGTTGCAATATTCTTGTTATAAACTCTCATCAGAACTTTCACTTTGAAAAACGATCAGTAATACATTCACCACAGCCACTGTTGTAAGTCTTTATCATCTACAAATAGGTTGTGTTTTTCTCTAAAGCTTTCCTGCATGTTCTGCCATCAGCTACAGGCCAGAGTTTGTGTTGTCAAACAGATTGTCTCAGAACCCCATAGAAAAGGACTGACTATACCAGTTGCTTTAAACTAGTGACACTTTAAATAATAGACCTTTAGGTATAGGCTTCTGTAGGCATTGCTCAGACAACTTGTAGTCTATTCCCGGAGACAGAGTCAGGATTTTCAGAACTCTTTGGTTGAGAAGCAGATGGCTTCATAAAGCTGCTAACCCAAGATATTATACAATAGAACAAGAATTGATGACCTGGGACTGAGTGAACTCCTGAGGCATAATTACAGTTATATGTTTGAATATTGTTGATATTGTTTCAATATTTCACTTTCTGGATATAAAAGGAAGCCCTTTCTTCTTAAGCTATATGTACCCCATAACAAGTTAGCAGACTTAGATTTTACAAACAGAAATAAAGCATTTGTAAATGATACATTTTTCACATTGACTTCCCCGCCCCTAGCTTGAACTCAGAAACTATTACTGAGTATTCTTATTTTTTGCTGCAGTATAGTTTTTTTCAAAGTTTCAATAAGAATCTGCCCTGCTTTTACCAGGCCAGAACTGGAAAAATTGATGATGCAATCAAGGCCTTGCTTGGAATGTCATATTTGGGAAAGAGGCCCATTTAATCAGATATGAACAGACACATTTGAGGAACTAAAGTAGCCTCCACCCCCACACCCTAAAAAGCTGGCCTGGTACCTGGCTTACAGGGTCTCATCTGACAGGAAAGGAAGAAAGGTCACTCCTGCGCAGGCCAGGAAGCTTTGCGGTATTTGGGGACCTAAAGAACAGAGGAAAAGAGGAATTTGCTCACAGTTATAGGTGCTGCCAGTGAATCTAATGGAGAGAAATTTTTCAGCTTGGTTAAGAGGCTAACTTCAAGATAGCAAATAATAAAGATTTTTAAAAGTCCATCTGAGATTCCTTATAACTTCCAGGAAAGCAAACTTAAGAAGGCCCATATCATAAATTAACATCCTTGTTGCTCCTATGTAAATAATCAGGCAAAACTATATGGCTTTTTACTAGCCTAGATACTATCTATATTTGCTGGGTGTTAATATTCTAATGAAGATTCCTGGTTAAATATGCGATTAATATGGTCTCTAGTTCTTTTTTTTTTTCAGGTTATAAACTGATTCTTTATTAAATTTGATCTAGTTCTTTCTTTATAAATCATTTACTATGCAATTTCTTGGCTCACTATTTAATATAAATGAGATGGAAAGAAAAACGCAATCTGTAAGTTTCAAACAATTCATTGCTCCCTTTTGGCAGGGGGAGGGTACAAGGCAAAAGGGAAGCTAGTGGATGGTTAAGGGGGACATGGAGTCTAAGAGATCAAAGAATGAAAGCAGGGAAGTTAAGGTTTGATTTCAGAAGTACGATACAGGACTCTTGACACCAAGTCACCCTCCTTTTTCTCTTCTGCCACATTGAAAGAAAGGGGTAGTTCCAATTTTGCACTTAATTCTGAGAAAACAATCTTGTTGCCCTGAAGCGGTAATGATTTGAGGTAAATTTATATTTGTATTTACACAAAATATCCATTATCAATTTCTTATTCTTTTTACAATTTTCTCTTACATTGAAAAGAAGAGAATTGGAGAAATATCGGTTTAAACTAAGTTTTGACTTGGTTCACTACACCCACAGCATACTTCTGTTCATACCACAGTCTTAAGTATTTTCACATGCTTTTCTTTCAATTTCCCTTACTTCACTGAGAACAACTGATTTTAACTACTTGCTCAGCAGTTTATATTGTGTGCTAGACTATAAGGTGTAAATACAAAGGTGTAAGACAAAACCAATGAAACGACATATAAATACATTTACAATGGAAATAACAAGCTCTGCTGGGTTGTCGGAAAAGTCATGACGCATTTTTGTAACGAAAAACATAGAAAAATATGTCATGACTTTTCCAACAACCCTATAGATGGCATCAGCTCTAGAGGGCTTTTCTTCTGCTCGGTCACCTCTGCTAGTTCAGGAACCACAACCACAGAGGCTCTTTCTAAGATTTCAATTCCTCCCTTATTAGATTAAATTGGTTTCGTGTGTGCATTTTAAACTTATATTCTCCCTTATTTTTTTTTTTAAAGATTTTTTTTTATTGGGGAATTGGGGGGATGGGAACAGTGCTGGGGAATTGGGGAAAGGGGAACAGACAAGTTGCTGTCGTTTTGTTCTTCAGTCTAGTTGTGGAGGACGTTGCTTCACTGGCCCAAGTTGGCACCATCATTGCGCCCCTCTCTGGCGAGGCAGATCAGTCGCCGGCTTCTGGACGGCCGCTCACTGCGGCTGCTGGCCGCTCACGCTGGCTGCTGGCCACACACGGTAGCCCATGGCAATCCACTGCCACAGGGACTGCAGCCCACGCCGTCGCCGGAGACTCATGGCAGCCCAGCTCCAGGTCGAGCTGTTGTTCAGCATCTTAGCTGTGGAGGGCAGTGTCACTGGCCCTCATATGTGGGATCCGAACAGGGGCCCTCTGGCATCCCAAGCGAGTTCTTAACCATCGCGCCACTCGGCCGGCCCTATATTCTCCCTTATTTTATTTCCAAAAGGTTCTGTGAAATGCAAGTGCCATCTGCCTGGCATTTCCCCCCATTATCATAGCCCTTCCGAGTGGAATCCTTTAATCTTGGGGGCTGAGGAGCAAACAGCCACCTCCATAGTGTAGCCCAATGGGTAAGAGCTTGGACTCTAGGGTTACACCTTTCATATCCCAGCTCCTTACCTACAAGCAAGCTACTTAAATTCCCTATGCCTCAGTTTTCTAATCTGGAAAACGGGCTTGGTCATAGTACTTATGTCATAGGGTTGTTGTAAAGATTAAAAAAGAGAGCTACAAATAGAGATCCTTCCATATATGACCAGCACATATCAAGTACTCAGAAGTTAGCTGCTATTATTATTACTACAATATAATTATTAGCCATTGAAAAGACATTTTTCTTTCACGGAGCTCCGAGGGAAGTGTAATAGAAATAGGAAATCGCAACACAAGACACAATAAAAAATGGTGCGGTTATAAACTTCTGATTTGGAGATCAGTTATAGTTTCTGTGTGCTTGGTACAAACTGGGAACAAAGTTTTAGAAAAATTACGTTTGTTTACAGCAATTACAGGCTAGCAAGTGATCAAGCTCCTTACTTTTCACTCTGCGGCGTTCGTGGAAGCTTGGTGCCTGGAAGTTGAAGCCAACATATCTGACGCTCTTGATCAACGGCGTCTCAACGAGAATCCTAGGAAGTCTGTGCCTTCTGAGAAGCCCCTTAAAGGGGCTTTCCCTTAGGCTTCCGCTCACTTCAGATGCCATTGGAAAAGAATTGAGTCATTATTGTGTATTTCATTTCCAACATGCCTTTCTCCCCAGTTATTTTCTATCCATGTTAATGTATTGGAAGGGCTAAAACAAAACCACCCCTTTTTCATATGGTGCTTTTATGTACCACCAGCCTATGGGGATGGGTTTTGTTAACATTTATACCCAGTGTTTGTTGACCCGCTACTCTTCCCTTCTCACTAGGAGAGACCTTATCCCCCTACAGAGCACCACTCTACCCCACCTTTTCTAGGAACCCTAAGCAGTGTCTCAATTGTTCAGAAATCAGCCTGTGCCTGCTGGGCCCCATGGGGTGGGTCATGTTTTGCCCATTTGTCATGTGTCACCTCCTGGAGCCTGCTGCCCCCTGCCAGAGGCTCTGAATCTCAGGCTGCAAGAACTTTCAAATGCCAAATGGAACACCATGCCCTTCAGTCCTTGTTGGACCTTGTTGCTCCCTCCATGGAGTTCAGACTTGGTCTGTGACCCTGGACCGGGCACCAGATGCCAGACTGAACCCACCACAGTCTGGTCTCTCCCCCATGGGTCCCTGTACCATAAAACATCCTACCTTCAGGGCCTCCCTCCCTCCGTGCAAATCCACACATGCAAATAATACACCTGAGGCAGGTGTGGCAGGACAGGGATGATTTTGTTGGCTCAGATGAACAGCATATTAGGAGCTGACTGCTGGCTACATGGCTGGGTTGATTCCTCCATTCTTATCTCCAGACCCACCCTGTTCATCCTCAGGTTTGGGTGTTACTCTTGGCTCCCCCACGTCTACATGGCTGGAGGAAAAGTCTATTTCAGAGCTGCTGCTTCCAGCCCTGTCCCATGGCCTAGTTTGGGTCTGATGTGGAGTTGTCTGTCAGCTATTTTTAAGGCCCATGAGGAGCCCAGGTGCTGACAAGGTGACACATCTCCCTACCCTGCTTGTACCACCTAGCTAGTTCATTCCGTCTCCCAGTCACCGCCATGCCATTGTAGCAGCCAGGGCCCCATCAGGAAGCAGATGGTATATTCAAATTAGCAAAATTGGAAGGGGATTTATTTACAAAAGGACCAAATATAAAGGAAAGGGTGGGGTATAGGGGAACCACAACGCTAGCATGAAAAGCCCTGGCTGGCAGCAACAGAGTTGTTAGTCCCCAGGAATGACGAAACAAGGGAAAGGATGAGTGATTTGAACCTGGAAGGAGGGAGTCCTATGGAGCAGGTCCCTTTCAGAGAAGCCGTGATCTTCCATGAGGGTACACAGCCAGCCTGGGGTGACCTCACAGAGAGGGAGCCAGGGAAATAAACACTCTGCCTTCCTTCCTGCTCTCTCTGAGCTCCCACCAGGGGCTCCCGCTGGCTGCATCCAATGGCATCCAGGCAGCCTGGAAGCCTGCTGATGTAATGCCTCGTGCTCAGCCTCATGGTCTGGAACAGGATAGAGGGCGGGCTGACAATACTTGGCACACTCAGGGCCCTCAGAGCTCATGAGGAAGAGAAAGCAACAGGTATCTATTTAGCAACTTATTTCACATTTAGCAGGTGGCTGTGTATTGGCCCACCTGGTAGTCTTCACTCCTGAGATTTTGGCTTCTGAGCCATAGGGGCGGCATCGTTCATCAGTCCAAATAATGGGCTTTTTCTCAGTGACAGAAAGTAAGTGTGACCACGCCTACTGCATGGGGTTTTCCCTTTCAAGACTGGATGATGTCTCTACTGGATGATGAAGGCTGAGAGCAGGGCCTGCCTCACTCCCTTGCAAGTGTAGTCATAGTACTGCCTCTCTGAGCTCTTTTCCAGACCTGCCCCATTTCAGCTCTGGTGCCATCAAAACCTGGGTGTGGTTCACCTCGGGGCTAGAGCTGACATTCTTATGTCTATCTTCCAGTTCTGGTGCCAAAATACTGATCCCTAGGTCTTTTTCCAACGGCCTTCTGATTCCAGAGGGGCCTTCCTCTCTCAGTTGCACTGACTTAGCCCTGGTGACAGGGAGCCCTGATAGCCTGCCCTCTCAGGCACGGTGAGGTCCCACAGCACCTCTCAGAGCATCCCCAAATTTGCTTGCACATGGCCTGGTGTGTCAGACCCCTTTCTATTGCTCCTTGCTTGCCTGGCTTCTGCAGCAGGATTGCAATAATTTACTTCCTTCTCCTTTAAATGCCTGCTTACTGCTTTTTTCCCTATCTTCCAATGATGTTAAGCAATTGCCCATAAACTATAAAACATTAGCCAAGTTGGAGCCACCCAAAAGGACTAGTGGAAGGCCAGTCTCCCTGGGTTGCAGCCAGGCTCCTCCAGGGTTCTAATGCCTAACCAAAGTGCACTTAACCACCTCCCTCTCCTTGGAAGTGCTTTCTAAGCCTTACCATTTGTTCCCACTGCTATTAGCTGCAGGCCATTCTTGCTGGCCAATCCTCCTGCTCTGCGGAAGGCCCTGGAGCAAAGACAGGGGAATTTTTGCAGCTGTTGGTAAACCTAATGCTGATTCTATTAAAACCTTCCAGAGGCCAACACCACAGGAGAACTGCATATAACATCTGAAACAAAATCCCAGATTCTTGCATATGGTTTCTGTCTTCGGGCTCCCCCCAAATCAGACCCTAAAATAAGGGTTTGGCTGGAAGTTATTAACTTGAGAGGGGACTCCAGGAATCATGGTGAGGGAGCGGGCAAGTGAGACAGGTCACTGCTATAGACAACTGAGTATAATGTTACTGAGGGGCCCTCTGAAAAACTTGGTAGAACACACTTCAGGGTCATCCCACTGAGAGAGGAGGAAGCTGGGGTATTTATCTGCAAACTCCTGCTGCTCTGTGGTTGAAGGTGGGTCCCAGGGTGTGAATTCTCTTGCACCTCTAGCCACCCCTTCACACTTGAGGGAATTGTCTGCAGCTGTTTTCTGTGCTGAGCACTGTAAAACATGAGTTACTATCTTCTTTCCAAGAAGCAGAAACAGACATGTTTTTCTAATGTGCAATTTAAAAACACATAGTCTGTTAATCTTTGAAACTTTGAAAGTTAAATGTTTTCCTCACCCACTTTTCCCACCAGCTGCTTCTCATGGCTTACTTAATAAGGAGGAAGATAGAATCAGGAAATCTTGGGTTGCTGTCACTATGTGGGGGTTTGGAGTCCCTTCCAAAGTAAGCCCTTGGCCCATCATCCCCTGAATTTCCAACGATCTTCATCAACAGGCTACAGCAGGATGGTGGCAACAGAGAGGCTGGGCTCACGTGCCCCCAGGAAGATCTTTTCTCACAGTGACATTAGAAACAACTTCTTAAAGTCTTTGGAAAGGAAAACGTTTGGTGTCCCTTCCCATTGAAAAGAGACTCTTTAAAAAAAATGTATATATTTAAGATGTACAACATGATGATTTGATAGGCCACACATAGTGAAATGTTTACTACCATCAGCTAATTAGCATAGCACCTCCTCACATAGTTACATGTGTGTGCATGTGTGCGTGTGCATGCGTGTGTGTGTGTGTGTGTGTGTGTGTGTGTGTGTGTGTGTGTGGTGAGAGGACCTGAAATCTATTCTCCTAGCAAATTTCAAGTTTGTAATACAGGATTATTAACTATGGCGATCATGCTGTACATGAGATCTCTAGAGTATTCATCCGATATAACTGCAATTTTGTACCTTTCGGCCAACATCCTGTTTCACTCAACTCCCTTCCCCTACTGACCACTGACATATTCAACTGCTTTGTGTTCCACATACAAGTGAGGTCACGCAGCGTTTTTCCCTCTGTGTCTGGCTCGTTTCACTTAGCATAATGCCCTCCAGCTCCATCCATGTTATTGCAAATGGCAGCATCTGTTTTCTTTCTAAGGCTGCATAATATCCCATTGTATATATAAACCACAATTTCTTCATGCATTCATCTCTGGATGAACACTTAGAATGTTTCCTTATCTAGGCCATTATGAATAATGCTGCAATTAACACGGGAGTGCAGATGAGATACTGATTTCATTTCCGTTGGGTATATACCCAGAAGAAAGATTACTGGATAATATGGTAGGAAAAAACAAACAAACAACAAACAACTCTTTTTGAACCACTTGGGAAGGGGTACAGTTTCTCCACTATGCTTCTGTTTGGACGGCTGCTGGTCCCATAACCTCAAATCACATGAGTCATTTGTATGGAAAAGAAAGAAAAAGGAGTTTTTCTGTGGGGAAAACAGGGTGGTAGGGCAAAGATTACTACCTTCTTCGTTTTCACTTCCCCATTTCCCAGCCCAAATTGAGGGGTGTTTTGGGATGATAAGTGGCAGTTGAAGGAGCCATTGATATTAGGGATTTTGAGACTTGGGGTACAAAGCAGTGCCATCTCTAGTTTTAGAGGGCCAAGTATGACACAGCTGGAGAGATGGTTTTTCATGTCTGTGCTGTGCCTTGCACAGTGTGTGGGGAAAAATAAGAACTAGAAGCCACTTGTCCCCTTCAGCGTATGGAGGGATCTGTAGCTTGGGGAACCCAGCAGTGTTTCTGGGAGAGTCTAAGGAATATTGGATTTGCTCAAGACTCAAGTCCTACAGGATGAGGTCGGAACCGATGAGCCAGCAAAGAGGGAAGAAAGGCAAGCTTGACAGCATAGGCATGAGGCTTAAATATAGGATGCCTGGAACATTCCAATTATAATCAGAAAACTAGCATGCCTTTAGGAGCTTCACTAAGTGAAAGCGAAAATAAAATCTGTTTCTCTTTCAGATAACTGCTGCTCTTTGCTGCGTTTAGTACTCCCCAAATATAGATCAGAGGCACAAAATAAACCAACTTCCAGCAAGCTGAATAAATGGTCTCCTAGTGATGAACTTCCTTCTAATCCTGATGCTAAAAAATGTGTCATGCTGAATGGATGAAACTGGCTCACTTGTGCAGGTTTGGGCTGCTCTCCTGGGCATCTAGCTTATTTTCATGGGGCCTTTCTTCTTGAATTCCAAATTTTAGACAATAGCTATAATTATGATGATGAGTTATAGAAAGTGATTATTAACCAACTTGTTTCATTTTATTACCGCTCTTCTTAAAAGCAATTAAGATGGGAGAAAATATAAACCATACTTCTCTTTAGAGGTTTAGAGAATATATTAAACTGTAGGGACCCAGGACCAGACCCTAGGCTAAACAAGCTCATTTCGGATAGTACCCCCGCCCAGAGGAATTTAAAAAGCTCCTGCTTCAGCAAAAGCCATAACAAAGTATATAGCTTGTTAGGAAAAGATAAACAAGTCATGTTTTATAGCCCGTCAAGAAGATAAGCAAGTTATGTATTAGCTCGTTAAAAATAATAACCTAACTGTGTTTTATAATTTGTTAAAATAAGATAAACTAAGCATTTTTCCTTTTTACACACTAACTGCTTTTTTTTTTTTTGCTTCTGTATCCAACTTCAGCTATAAATTCCTTACCCACCAAGACTTAGGTGCTGATCTCCCCTCTTGAGAGACAGTCCCAGGTCTGGTCATAAAGTCTCTGGAACGAAAATCTTTTGTGCAAGTTTTGTTAAGGAGCCGTAAACCTAACAAAACAAAGTTTTGCCTTTCTTCCGAACCAGAAAAAATGTTCACATTATCAGAAAAAAGTGAGGTTTTTACCTTAAAAAGCCCAGATACTTACTGAGTCCACTGTGCTGGACAGCTTTTTTCTTTTGGTGTTCCAAGAAATGTTATTAGCTACTCAGAAAAGTGTTCTGTGGTTAAATAAGTGATCACCAGTGAGTTAAATATGCCAAACAGGTTTGAATACTGCAAGGTTATTTCTCAGAGACTTTAATATGCTCATGTATGAGGCCAGTATATGCCAGTTCCTATGTTATTATACATCTCAAAGAATTCTCAAAATAACCCTCTGTGATATGGCCAGTTTTAGCCCCACTTTACAGATGAGATAAACCAAGGCCCAGTGTATTGAAAGCAACACTAATTTTCCTCTTTAAACTTATGTCTTCTATGCATTGACATGCACACACAGACATATGCGTATATATACACAGATATGTTTGTACACATGTGTGTATATACACATGAATGCAGTTGTAATCTGTGACCTGATAGATCAGATTCTTTGCAAAGAACTATTATTTCAGCATTTCACCCCGCAGAAGGAACAGGGGCTGTCTCTGACCTATGCATTTGAATAAAGAATCAGACAAAATAAAGAGAAAAAAGAAATAGGGACAAAAAGGTGAAGAGGTCCTTCTGAAAGGTCTGGCATGACCTAGATCTGTGGTCCTTGTGGTGGCTGGGACAGACCTTGTGGAGGGGTTTCTAGAATTCCTGACTTGCCCCTATGCTATAGTCTGCAGGGCTCAGCGAGGCGTGGCTGCAGCCATAAAGGAACTGAGGGCAGGAGCCTGATTTGCCCAGGGCACTGACAAAAGCCGCTGAAGGATTAGTGCTGGGCCTCTGGGCCTCAGGAACAAGCATAGATCTTTCTGGCTTGGGATAATATGAGGATGGGAGGATGAGGCTGGAATTGAGAAACGCTGCCTAGATATGCCTAGGCTAGGTTGCCAGTGGTGGCAGAGGTCACCCCAGGTTGGGATAACACTGTAAGACCGTGCAGAGGTGGCTGTCAGAATCTGATTCCCTGGGCGGAGCATGCCCTCGGTGCTGGGATGAAAGGATGGCATTCGCTCCTGTTGGCGGGACGACCTGGGTTGGCCCCATGGTCACTGCTGTTCCCCTGCTTCTGCATCCTTCATTGAACTTGACAATTCTTAAACCCAACCTGATTTTTGAGGCCACTTCCTTCAAGGCAACGCAACCTGTAAACATGATTTTTTAAAACAGAATCTCATTTTGTGTGCAGACTGGCCATAGCAGATGTACCTTGCTAGTTTCTGCTTCCAGGTGGTTGGGATGAATTCCATGGGGCTCTGGCTGTCATACCTCTTTGGTCATTTAAAAGCTGTTTGTGGGGTTGTCATTTTTCTGCTGTGGCTCTTTAATCTTCCTGAGACAAACATGAAGAGAAAAGTACCTTGTGGGATCTCAGAAATAGAGGACTAGATCTTTCCAGTATTATATAAAGAATGATTTCTAAAAGCATTTTTATTATAGCATATTTGGTGGGTAGATAAAGGAAAGAAGGAGAAATGAGGATACAAAACTAAAAGCCTCAGACTCCTGTAATTATCAATTGCTGTGCAACAAATTACTTCAACACTTAGCAGTTTAAAACAATAAACACTTATTATCCTAGTTTCTGTGAGTCAGAAATTCAGTAGTGGCTTAGCTGGGTGTTTCTGTCTCTGGTTTGCTCTTGAAGCTGCATTTAAGATGTCACCAGGGCTGTGGTCATCTGAAGACTTGACTGGGGCTGGAGGATTCTTTTCCAAAATGGCTCACTCGCGTGGTGCTGGTTGTTGGAAGGTGACCTCAGTTCCCCTCAATGTGGGATGGTGGCTGGATTCCCTCAGAAGGAGCAGTGAAAGAGAGAGAGTACGTGGAAGTAAGCTTCACTGTCTCCTGTAACCTAGACTCAGAAATCACACATTGTCATTTCTGCAATATCCTGTTAATTACATAGGTCAGCTTTACTTAACATGGCAGAGTACCACCAAGGGTGTGAATACCAGGGATCAAGGGTCTTTGGGCATCCTGGTGGCTGATTGCCAAAAGGAATCCAAAGAAATTGAGATGGAATTCAAAGAGCCAAGGGAAGTAGACCATGATGACTACGTTGTGGGCTCCGGTTGTAAAGCTGGAGGGAACGAATATGGAGATGTCCACGGAGGGCTCAGGTTCTAGAGATACCTCACCATCTCACCAGTGGTGCAGCCCATGTGAACTCAGGAGGAACTTGGACAGGCCAGGCTTGGAACTGCTGCTCTTCGGAGACAATGGTTCAGGGTAATTTTCTGCTGACATTAGTGCTGGATCTTCTTCATTTTTCTTTTGATAGAGCTTGCTAGTTACATTTAGTATATTATTCCTCTTCCTCATTTCAAAATATATCTAATTTTCAAAAAACTCCTATTTCTTTTAAAAATGGTGTATTTTCTTATTGCACCGATGCTTTAGTAACTGTTTCGAAAACTTCTCTTGTCCCTGGCTACTGCCTTTCTTTACTAACAAATGATACAACCCAGAAAGAAAAGGAAATTTCATTCTAGTGCTTATCTCTAGTCATCTTTTTCATTACTTGTCTCCTGCAATTATCTGAGCTTTCAAGAGATAAGTCTTTGATCTTTGTATAACCAATGCTTTTTACAGATGTGGCACATAGTAGGTGTTGAATTAATGTATGCTGCTAAAGTATATTTAAGTGTGAGAAGCCACCAAACATAAAAATATATTCTGTATTTTATCCCTCTGCTACCTACAGAGCCAGTGAAGCACATTTCTTAAAATAGCTTATTTTTAAAATTTTTATCTTATTTGAAGAAATTTTTAATTGCTTCAAAGTTATGCCTTTATTTTTGGGTTCTTTTTTGGTTGACTTAGCTGAAAATGCCACTTTCCTCCACAGTAGAAGAGGATTATTTCAATTAGTGTTAATGATCTTCTTCCCTATGTCTTTTCTTGCCCCTCCCTGTCTTAGGGGAATTTTCTTGGTAATTTTGCATTCTTTCAGACTTAGTGGTGTGGATGATGGGTGCGTTGGGGTGAGTGTTGGTAGGGTGTAATTAGCATGGTGGTTTTGCAGCCTTAACGCTCCCCTCTTTTTTGGAGAGGTTGTCAAAAATATATTAATTACTTATCCTTGTGACTAAAGAGTAAAAATCTAAGTTAACTCCTGAAAAGATAAGAAAATTTTTAATAGTGTCCCATAGAACTCATAGATGTAAAAGCAGTCAGATCTCTGGAAGAAACTGGAACTAGGTACTGGGAACATAACAGTATCACATGCCCCTCATCTGCTCTCTTCTTATCTATATATGGATTGGTTTCCTCTTCTCTTCAATCCTTATATATGGCCAAGTATGGCCACTGAGTTAGTTGGGTTTTCTGTGAAGCAGACATTGGGATGGAGCTAGAAGCACAAGAGGTTTGTTTCAATGAATGCCTGAGAAAGAGAAAAGGAAGCGGGAGCTAGATTGGACAGGAAAGCTTTCACACCATGATGCAGATCTGACACCTGTCACAGGAAAGTTGGGAGGAAGCAGGATTGGGTAGAAAGAGCCTCAGAACATGATGCAGATACGATGGGACCTCCAGAGTGAAGGTTATCTGTTAGAGATGCTCCACGCTAGCAGACATGTCCAGGCTCTAGCACCCCTGTGGCCCTTAGTTATTAGCTGGGGGTTGCCTAGAACAAGTGTGGCCTCAGCCGAAAAGCTGAGGCAGATTCTGAAGGTGCTAACAGCTAGAGGCTGTCAGCTAACTCCACTTGTTCACTTCCCCACTCCATTCCTCTCTTGAAGGGAGATTTAAGTGGTACACTTCCATGGCTGCCTCAAGTCACCAAGAAATCAGAAGTTCTCTTGTCATGAGTATCTATGTAGAGCATTTATTGTAGGAGAATTCATGTGTACCTGCCTCTCAAATTACCAAGGAAAGGTACTGGCCTAGAGGGTGGGTTCGTGTTTTACAAAATGGCCCCTGGGGCCCACTGCTATGGTTAAGAAGATAAAGGGCTGAGAATTTGCTCCAAAACATATTGTCCTTGTAAAGCTGGATAAAATTTGAAGGTCATCAAAAAGAAAAATATGTTCACTATTTTGTCCACTTTGGTGCCAAAAGGCATGATGAAACATATTTTTAAGAATCAATATATTTTTCCATTTTGTGACCTCAGAAAACAGCATACTTTTGTTGAAATGTGTTACTTGGAGATACCCATCTTCTACTTTGACTTTATGTTTAATCGCTTCAATCATAGTCTGTTCTGCTCTTGGCCCCACGTCTCCCTCTTAGAATTTTTCCATGATTCTTCCTGCCCATTCTATTCAGATTTACATCATCCATCATGCAAGGGAAAGGAGAGGTAAATTAAATATGAGTTTTGATAGAAATATGCAAAGGGAAAGCAGTACCACATTCATGGCGGGATTACAGAGATTAGTGTCACTGTCAAGGATATGACACATGCAGAAGTGGTGATTCCCACAACTTCCTTACTCAGTTCTCCAAGCTGGCCTGTGGAGAAGACAGATGGTTCTTGGGGAATGACAGTGGATTATTTTAAATTTAACCAGGCGGTGCTTGAAGTATTGGTGGCAGACAGAGGTGCTTTTTGGCGACTTTGGCAGATCCCTACAAGTGAGTCACAGCACAGACCTTCAGGATTTGGGAGCAAAGCCCTGCCATCACCTGCAGATAACTCTCCTTTTGAGAAACAGCTCTCAGCTTGCTACTGGGCTTCAGTAGAGACTGAAAGCTTAACCATGGGCTACCCAGTCACCATGCAATCTGAACTGCCCATCATGAACTGGGTGTTATCTGACCTACAACATCACAAAGTTGGGCCTGCACAGCAACATTCCATCATGGAATGAAAGTGGTATGAACAAGATCAGGTCCACATAGGTCCTGAAGGCATAAGTAAGTTACATAAGTGGCCTGAGTGCCCGTGGTCTTCCTCCAGCTCCACTGTCTTCTCTCTCCCAGCCTGCACCTGTGGCCTCCCTGCCATCATTGGCAGGGGAACAGAAGACTGGTTTATAAAGATGATTCTGCAGACAACACCCCAAAGTGGGCATCTGTAGCACTACAGTCCCTCTCTGGGATAACCCTGAGTGACAGTGAGGAGGGGAGATCCTCCAAGCGGGTGGAACTTTGAGCAGTGCACCTGGTTGTTCACTTTACTTGGAAGGAAAGATAGCCAGATGTGTAATTATGTACTGATTCATGGGCTGTGGCCAGTGGTTTGACTGGATGGTCAGGGACTTGGAAGAAACACAATTGGAAAATTAGTGAAAAAGATATGTGGGGCAGAGGTATGTGGATAGACTTCTCTGAATGGGAAAAAAATCATGAAAATATTTGTGTCCCATGTGAATGCTCACAAGGGGTGACCTCAGCAGAGAAAGACTTCAATAATCAGGTGGATAGGATGACCCATGCTGTGGATACCAGTCAGCCTCTCACCATAGCCACCTCTGTCTTCACCCAGTGGGCTTATGACAAAGTGGCCATGGTGGCAGAGATGGACATTATGCATGGGCTCAGCAACACAGACTTCCACTCACCAAGGCTGACCTGGCAATGGCTACCACTGAATGCAGAGACCAATACTGAACCCCTGATAAGGCACCATTCCTCAGGGCGATCGAACAGCTCTGTGCTGGAAGGTTGCTTCCACTGGGCTGCTTCCATCATGGAAGGGGCAGCATTTTGTTCTTACTGGAGTAGACACTTACTTGAGTCCAGATTTGCCTTCCTTGTATGCAATGCTTTTGCCAAAACTACCATCCATGGACTCACAGAATGCCTTATCCACCATTATGGTATTTAACACAATGTTCCTTCTGATCGAGGAACTCACTTTACAGCAGAAGAAGTGCTGCAGTGGTGCCATGCTCATGTTCCCTGTTCCCCACCATCCTAAGCACCTGTCTTGATACAATAGAATGGTGGAATGGCCCTTTGAAGACTCAGTTACAGTGCCAGCTAGGTGACAATACCTTGTAGGGCTGGGGCATAGTTCTCTGGGAGGCTGCATATGCTCTGAATCAGTGTCCAATATATGGTGCTGTTTCACTGAGAGCCAAGACTTACAGGTCCAGAGATCAAGGGGTGGAAATGGCAGAGGCACCACTCACTGTCACCCTTAGCGATCCGCTAGCAAAATGTGTGTTTCTTGTTTCCATCATCTTATGCTCTCCTGGCCTAGAGGTCTTAGTTCCAGAAGGAGGAGTGTTTTCACCAGGAGAAACAACAATGATTCCATTGAACTGGAAATTAATACTGCTACTAGGCCACGTTGGGCTCCTCATGCCTCCGAATCAACAAGCAAAGGAGAGACTCATGATGTTGGCTGGGTGATTGATCCTGACTATTAAAGGGAAATTGAACTACTCCAAAATGGAGGTAAGGAAGAGTGTGTCTGGAATACAGGAGATCCTTTACAGCATCTTTTAATATTTCCATGCCCTGTGATAAAATTCAATGGAAAACTATAACCCAATCCAGGCAAAGCTACTAATGGCCCAGGCTCTTAAGGAATGAAGGTTTGGGTCACGATGTTAGGTAAAGAACCATGACCAGCAGAAGTGCTTGCTGACAGCAAAGGGAGTACAGAGTGGGTAGTAAAAGAAGGTAGCTATAAATACCAATTACAGAAATGAGGACTGTAATTGTCGTATTTCCTCCTTATTTGGCTTTGAATATGTTTGTGTGTATATATGTGTATTTATATATTTTTTTGTTTTCTTCTCATATTCCATTATCATGTAACAAAATATGTATTGATTTCAAATAATAGTATTTAAGTATTGCTAATTTTACCTCACACAGCATTTAAGTTATGGGACATCAAGGAGAAGAGTAAACATTACTCAAGGACTTTACCTCCTCTTCTGGGGAAGGGGTTTTTTAGTGCATTTTTGGTTGTACACAGGAGAGTTGTATCATGTTAGGTGAAATTATGACCTTATTGTTGTCTTAATTTATTTGGAGATTAAGTATGGTTTAAGGAGATACATATGGGTGCCAAGTTGGGTAGAAAAGGGGTGGATTTGTGATTGTTAATTTTACTTGTAAACTTGATGGCTATGGGGTGCCCAGATAAAACATTATATCTGGGTGTGTCTATGAAAGTGTTTCTGGATGAGATTAGCATTTGAGTCAGTATAATAGATGCCTTCTCCATGTGGGTGGGCATCATCCAATCCTTTGAGGGTTTGTAGAGAACAAAAGGCAGGGGGAAGGGGGAATTTGCCCCTTTCTACCCTGCCTCACCACTTAAGCTGGGACATCCCATCTCATCTTCTGCCCCCAGACTGGGGTTTACACCGTCAGCTTCCCTGGTTCTCAGGCCTTTGGACTTGGCTGAATTACACCACTGGCTTTCCTGGGTCTCCAGGGGCAGACAGCAGATTATGGTACTTTATAATCACGGGAGCCAATTCCTCCTAATAGATCTCCTTCTACATACAGATATGTATTTGTACAAATATATGTACATATTACAGAAAGAGAAAGAGAGAGAGAGAGAGAATCTCCTATTGGTTCTGTTTCTATGGAGAACCCTGACTAAGCAAGGGAATTAAAAGTCTACCAGGACTCTGGTCGAAAGTAAATAAACTACTGTTACCTCGCTCAAGTAAGAAGTGGGGAATTTATGAAAGTGTGCCAGGCTGTGTGTTTTTCGAACCCAGCAGTACAGTGAGGCCTTTGGAATGGCGTATTAGTTATATGTAGCTGTAGCACACTGCCACAGACTTAATGGCTTGAACAACACAAACTTATACTCTCACAGTTTCTGTGGGTCAGGAATCTGGGTCAGGTAAGCTGGGTCTCACAGGCTGGAATCAACATGTCCGCCAGGGCTGTGGTTCTCATTTGGAGCTCAGGGCCCTCTTCCAAGCTCATGTGGTTGTTGGCAGAATTCAGCTCCTTGAGGTGGCAGGACTGAGGCCTCAGCTCTTAGAGGCCACCCCTCTCCATGAGCGGTTTGTGATGTGCTGTTTTCCTGTCTTCCCTGAGCCTACAGGAGAATCTCTCTGCTGCTTGTAAGGCTTTTCACCTAATTAAGTTAGTCCCAGCGAAGATACTGCTAACCCTTTTAACTCAACATAGACTGATTTAGGGCCTGAATTACCTCTGTGCAATCCCTTTTGTCATATAACATAATAGATTATGGAAGTGATACCTCATATTCACATGTCCTTCTGCATGGAAGGAGAAGGGTATTATATAGGTGTATGCCAGGGCGGGACTCTTAGGGACCATGTTAGAATTCTGCCCACCACAAACGCACTCAGTCTAAGTACTGGAAAACTGACAAAATCCTCCTCCCTTCTCCCCTCTGACAATCTGCTCCCCTTAGAATCTCCAAATTATCAAAAAAGGGCTCTGGTCTAACTGGGTTGGATGTCCAACTCTGGGGCAATCAGCTGTGGCTAGGGGCACGGTCTCGCATACAACGTGGCACCTGGGGGACCACTGGTGTAGTTGAGAATCGAGGGGTGGTTCAGTTAAGGACGGGCTAGGGAGGCTGGGACGGTATTCCTCAGAGATTTACCACCTGCAGTCTTTCATATATGTGACGAGGACATTCTTCTGGAGGACGGGGCAGGGTGGAGAATGAAAATGGCTGTTGGGCAGGAATGAAATGCACCGTGCTCCCTTTTATGTCACCTTCAAATTTGCTCAGAAAGAAACTCGTGCTAAAACTGGGCTGTGTTCTTGCATGTCACAGTCACCAAATCTAAACAACACAGAATTGAAATAAAAATGTGTCTAGGCTGAGAGTGGAGGAATGGGGAGTGACTGTTAATGGGTACAAGGCTTTCTTTTGAGGGTGATGAACATGTTCTGAAATTAATTTATCTCTTCCAGCCCTGTTTGTAGAAATAGCCTATGAGCAATGAGCACACCTAACCCCCAGACTGAGATCTCTTAATAGAATTCTCCTATTAGAAAGGTCCTGGGCTGTACGGGTTAATAGCTTATTTCAGATTTGGGTCGTGGAAGGTATCAGACAAGCCTGGCACATCTACTTGTGTCTAAAAGCAAGAGTTCGGAAGTTAATGGGATCATGTGAAAGTTTTGGCCAGTTTTAGCCCCTTCACATTGGCTACAAAGCTGTGTGTTCCAGCATGGCCTCATATGCTCCTGTTCAACATAAAACAGAGGAAAGCTCTGTCATGGAGGCCCCCAGGAGGTCCTGTATATGATGCTGAAGGCCGGGGCTGGAAAAGGTGCTTGTGCCTGCGGGATCACTACAATACAAAGGGATAGCAGTGATATTGTACCTTCCAGTAGCATTGTGGGCCTTTCTTGACATTTTTTCCTGTTTCTGTTCCTTCGTGGAATTTTACTACCTTAGGTACACTGCACACCTGTTTGTGTGCTCTGGCGCTCTGAAGGACCATAAACCATTGTAATAGCTAAGAGTTTTTCACTTGCCCAAGAATCAATTTTTGCTCCCCAGGGGCTGATGTTACACAGGATCTAGTCCAATTGTGTTAGAAAGTGTGGTGAATGGGTACATTTCTGAACTTCATGGACATGGGAACCCAAGGGACCATTGTTCCTGGGCCAAAAAGGGCCAAGATAAATATACTCCATTATTGATAATCAAAGCTCTGATCATAATGCATTATTGGGAATCAAAGCTGGAATTGTCTCTGGTTGAGACCCTTGGGTGACTCTGACAAAGGAACAGCAAGATAGATTTTCATTCCTCCCACAGGTGATGATGCCCAGAGATCTTGACCACAGGTGTTGACCCTGAATATACCTCCTGCATGCTAATACCCCCCTCTTGGGGTCTGCTTCCTGGGGAACCCACCTTGTGACAACTCTTATGTGTTATTGATTTATAACTGCTGGTTCTGAAAGCTATTGGTTGAGTATGTGTGGTAGTGTCCCAAACCTTATCACCACAAACCCTTGCTGCATCTCTTCCCTTGCTCTCCCGAGCTACTCGGGCCTGCTCTGTGCTCAGAGAGGCTGACCATGTGGATTGCATCAATGGGCCACTTGACTCTGGCTTCCTCGTAGGCTCTGCCAGTGGGAGGCAGTGAGGAGAGAGTGAGGTGAGAGTATTTCTTCTCCCAGCCCCTCCTGTCAGGTCACGGTAGGCTGTCTATATGTCTCCAGGAAGGGCCACCGCTCTAGTCAGCTGGACTTCCCCAGAGCTGTCTATGGGCTCCAGTAACTACCCCCTATCCTTGGTTTCTCCAGGCCCAAAGGTTGTAATAAATTCCTGCGCTTGCTAGCCCTGGAGGCTCTGCATTATCTCTGCTTTTCCTCAATTCTGTGCACTGCTGCAGTCATCTATTTTTTGAACTCTCCTTAAATTACTCAGCTTGCAGATGCCACATTTCCTGCTGGGAACTTGATTGACACACATAATGCAATGACCTGGCACAGTGTTTTGGAAATCTGGGGAAAAGTTTCAGTGGATAAATGTCGTGTGTGTGTGTGTGTGTGTGTGTGTGTGTGTGTGTGTGTGTGTGTGTGTGTGTGTGTGTAGGAAGGGTTAGGAAAGAGGAGATGTAGGCAGTGAAGTTTTAAAGATAGGTTGGTTGGGGAGGGGGATGCAGTCTTGATGGCAGAAGAGTATACAAGTCTATACTTCTCAGGGGTTGGGAGTAGTACTGTGCAGTGATGTGAGAATTGAACGTTATAACAATTTATAAGATCACATGCTGGAACTACCAAAATGTTAGCAAGGAGGTGCTTAAGATACGTCTAGATTATTGCAATGCTACCTGGTGACACAGTAAAGTTAATGTTTTGTAGAGGAAAGGAAAGAAAGGAACACTTGCTTATTTACTCTCTGCTAATGTTCTGACATAATATCGTCTCACTCAGGGAGATAAGCCTGTTGACTTTGTGTCCTTCAGTCTCTGAGTTTGCCAGGAGATAGTGCATTTTGCTTTGGGTCTTAGAGAAAGACCTCATCAGAATGGTCAGCCCACTGTGAGGGCTACTGTCTGACACAGATAGAGGCAAACAAACCACTGGGGTTTGCTCTGCTCTTGACTATTGTTGACAAATTACTGTAAACAGTTTCTAATACAAAGTTTTATTAATTCCCACTGGGTATATTACAATCGAAGGACTAAGCATGGATTCCTTACTTGCACACATCCAGTTTTTTTGGTGGTCTCTCTAGTTTCTCCCGAGACCAATAAGCTAAGGCACTTTACATGCATACATGCTTCCTTTTATTTTTATGTACAAGTATTTAAAGCAATGTCTGGCCCCTTCCAAATGCTCTCTATATGATCTCTTTAGATGTTAAAAGAGCCCAATGAGGTGGGTATTACATAATTTGTTCCGGGTAGGAGGGGGGTCAGGATTTGAACTCAGGCAACTGGCTCTGTAGCTTAATCATGTAACACTGCCTCCCATGAAGTTTGAATAGATGGACCATGAGCATGGGAGAAGATTAAATCAGTTGCATAAGCCATCATGCTTCCTCCAAAGGGGACTCCAAAGAGAACTTTCTGAGTTAAGGCTATAAAAATACCACATTGAGGGCCAGCTGAGTAGTTTGTTGGTTAAGAATTGGCTTGTGACGCCAGCTCTGAGCAATAGGGCCCCGGTTTGGATCCCACATGAGGGCCAGTGATGCTGCACCCTCTGCAGCTAAGATGGTGAACAACAGCTCGACCTGGAGCTGGGCTGCTGTGAGTCTCCAGTGACGGCGTAGGCTGCAAGAAGCTGCAGTGGGCTGCCATGAGCTACTGTGACTGGCCGGCAGCCAGCGTGAGCTGCCAAGAGCCACAGTGAGTGGTTGTCCAGGGCCCGGCAACCCGGGAAGAGCACCAATGATAATACCAACATGGGCCAGTGAAGCGACGTCCTCCACAACGAGACTGAAGAACAAAAGGACAGCAACTTGTCTTTTCCCCTTCCCCCATTCCCCAACGCTGTTCCCCTCCCCCAATTCCCCAATAAAAATATTAAAAACAAAAACAAAAACCCACATTGAGTTTCAATTTTTTTCATCTATGAGACCTTAAATCTTAGTTTCTCCTTGCTTTGTAAATGACATAGTTAGCCTAGCCAAGCGTGTTCTAGAATTCCCACCAAGGCCAGGAAAGTAGCACAGGAAGCTTCCTTTTTGATCTGAAGGACCCCAAAGATCCTTCTTCCCCAAAGTATGTCTCCAATGGCTTGTACTAGAGTCTGAAGGACTCTTTCTGAGGGTTAGTCCTTTGAGTCATGGGCTATTTGGGGTCTTAAGCCCCAGAACACATTCCTCAAATTTCTTTTGCCAGTAGGTATTTGATTTTTAAAGACTAACAGAAACCTACTCAGACTAGCTTTATAAAACACCAGAATTTTATTCATATGATACAAGTGTTGCTTCCCAGAGCACAAAGGTGTGTGGATTGGGAACTGGTCTTAGCAGTTATTTGGTTTCTAGGGGATTCCCAATCTCAACACAACTCTTGTCTCTGAGGCTGCATGAGCCCTTGTTTCTGCTCTTCCCTATGGAGAACGGAGAAAGAGGCAGACATAGAGACTGGCCCTCTCATGGCAGGAAATGGCCACTTCAACTCCACGCACACCTCAGTCAGTCCAAGGGCCAGGCCAGCAAGGACCCCATGTCCCTGAATCTGAACTCCAAACCCCCTAGAGAAGCCGATTGGCTCAGCTCAGGTGTCCACCCTGGATCCGCTCATCTAGACTGGGGATGGGGCCACATAACAGCTGTGAGGCCATGGGTGCCACTGCATCAGGCTCTCAGAGGAGGTGTGCAGGGCAGGTTTTTCACGTGTGTGGAGAACAGGGCAGGAACACGGAATCTCTTCTCCAGCAACGTGAGGATGGTCGCCTCCTCTCCTATTAATTAACTCCTCACATCTGATGCAGGGCCCTCAGATAAAAATGTGCTTTTGAAGCACCTTCCCCTTTGCCCTTTAGTGCTGGAGATAAGGCAACCCTGGGTGGTATTGTGAAAGGGACTGAAGGGAGCTGCTAGGGCTGCGAAGCAGGTGACAAGGAGGGAAATGGTACCGTTCAGGGGAACACAGGCTGTATGTCATCAGCATAAGACCTAAGTGGTTTTTCTTTGCTTTTTAAAATTTTCTTCTATATCTTTTTTTTTTAACTTGAAAGAGACCGTATCAATTTAGTTCAGTCCCTTGTTCTGTTTTCAGCTGAGAACTGAGTTTCATATAGGTTATGAGGATCTATTAGAAATTACAAAGCTAGTTAAAGCTCCTGGCTTCTATCTCTGCCCCTGACTGCTGGTTCATCACTCTACCCTCTATCCCACCCCCAACCCTCCAATTCTTCATTTTCTTTAACCTGACATCCTTATCTGACCTTTCTGTTAAACTATGTTGTGGAAGAAATAAGTCATAGGTGCCCAAGAACCAGTTGTAAGCAAGCTATAATAAGTATTTCCTTGGAATGTCCCTCAGGTGAAAAAAGCAGTTTTGAGTTTCTCGAACTTAGTAGCTCAGCAACTAAAAAGTAATGTTAATACCACCAAAGGGCTTAAAAGCAAATTGTGGAAAAAGAAAAAACATCATTTGATCATGGCTGATAAAGACAGCTCTGGTGTAATAGGGAAGCTTTAGTACATTCCTCCCAGAGCCTAGCTTAGTCTGAACCTTATCTCACAGAATCAGTCACTTGTATAGTTACCCAGTAACATCTCATATTTGCCAAGGCCTTGATTAATGTTTAAAGAAACACGGGCAATGCTACGTGCTATTCTTTTAAAAATAGCCACTATTGAATTAAAATGGGTCAGCTTTTTCTCCAAAGAACTATAATGCTCTTGCATATTACAAATAATATTTAACACTTGTCAAACATTTCTTATGTGCCAGGTTCTAGTCCAAGTGTTTTATACCTCTTTTCTAATCCTCAGAGCAGCCCTAAGAGATATATGTATGTTTCCCATTTTCCTGGTGAAGAAGAAATGAAGGCTTAGAAAGATTGTGATTTTCCCTGGATCAAGCAGATAGTTACAGAGCAGAGTGAGGATTCAAATTCATGTCTTTAGGTCCCTGAAAACTATTCTTTTAATCACCCTACTATGATGCCTAAAGAGAGGCATGTTGATGTAGAACCAGCAATAGCTGACGCTTGATAGTTTTCAATCAGAAAGCAACGGTTCAAAACTTATTCTTCAGAAATTTCCCAGTCTTCCTATTGCTCCCCCATCCCAATACAAGTGACCTGAAAGCTTCAAGAGTTGGGTCAAATAGTGAAATGGTTTCAGTGTATGAGACCTTTATTTGAAATATAGAGTCAAAAGGCAAGAGGAGTAAGATGCTCATTTACAATAGAATTTCAGTTGTCTCTCATGAGTGTAATTCCAGTCTCTCCCACCAGAGGGCAATTATCACATAAAAATATGAAACCCCTTCTGGCGTGACTTTCAAACCACCCTATAGTATCATATCTGGATTTAGTTTTACAGCTCAGTGCAGATCTTGAGAAGATCTCTGGTTCTTTCAAGTCCAAAGCTAAGAAGTCATGCCTTTTTTTCCCTTTGCCTAGCAACTGAAAGGAGCTTATGATATCTTAGAAAACTTCTCTTGGAATGCAGTGTTAACGTGGGCCAAAGACAGATGTTTGTATTGTTCCTATTTTGGAGGCAGAAACCTTGAACCAAACACTCAGTGACAGTCAAAAACATTCTCTGTGTCCAAGGTTTCATAATTTATTTCATTTAAGTATCATCTGGGTTTCAGAAACCTGCATTGCCTCAGAAAATTAGATTTACATGCTTTTTCATGAGGATTCTAAAGATCAGTTGAGAAAAAGAATTAAAGTGTTTGATAGACAACAAACAACTTTTCAAGCGTCCAGGCTGCTTATGATCTGGAGAGACTACCAGAAACACTTCTATTTACTGATCACTTAGCACAATGCCTTATCGAGAAAATGCTTTAGGCCAAAATCAACCCCAGTCTTTCCAACAATCCTGGTAGTATATTCTGTTATTATGCCAATATTAGAGATTAAGAAATCGAAGCATACTCAGGTGAAGAAACATGCTAGAGGACAGACCCTTAGTCCATGTTCTTAACCACCATCAAGCGGTAGATCTATTGGAGATGACATGGGCCCAAGTACAGAGAAATGGCAGGTTCAGCAGGGAGGTCTGCTGGGCTCAGAAATCAATATCAGGAAAAGGAAGATGAAGAAAGGTAGGTGAGAAGTTACCTGGCTGCCCTCGCTTTCTGCTCTGCAGGATCCACGAAGTCAAAAAGCATAGCTGCTCGAGCAATGGTCACAGACCATTATTTCATGGCAGGCAAGGATCCCAGGTGCTATTATAACCCAGAAGTCAGACAGCCTGGCAGAAGCCTGGGTAGCAGGTGGAGGGCATAGAGACTAGGATCCACATTTACAGAAAGAACAGAGGTACTCCAGAGGGCTACCCTGGCTCCGGCCACCAGCCAAGGTTTAGGACATAATCCAGGCTTTCAGAGGGACTGTGGAACAGGGCAGAGAAGAAAGCAAAGACAGGAAATCTTAGCCAATGGTCAGCTTTACAAGGTGGGCCAACTCCAATAACAGGAAGGGCTTCAATTTGGAATCTGGTCTGAGACTCGGGAGGGCGGGCAGATACCCAGTTGTGTGGCTATGTCATAGGTCTGAAAAGGTTAGCTTTGTTGCAGGTCCCTGTTAAATAGTGAGCAGAGGCTGTTGATGAGTCATTTGCCTTGGTTATAATGGATTCGGGAGCAGAATCAAGGCCAACCCTGAATATGTGTGTTTTGGTGAACCTTCCTTCTTGGGGAAGGGAGAGTAAACATGGTGGAGAATCACTCCAAATGCAAACTCCCGTCCCTGGCTTGTCCATCCATGTGCAGTGCCAGGTCACACTGACTCTAGCATGATAACACTTCTATCAGAAAACATCTTATAAGTGGCTTCTTTAGAGTTGTGGAAGCTCTTGAAGCTTCATGAGCACATTAGAAATGAAATAAACTAGTAGAATCTTTCAAAGCTTTTCTTGTTTGCTAGTTCTTGAACACCTGCTCTGTCTCCCATGATTCCTAGCAGAGTATCTTGCTTAATAATGCATAAAATGAGATCCAGGAGTTTATAACTAAGGTGCAAGATGATGCTCATACACAGCAAGTAAAAGAAAATTGTTTTTAGCTGAAATGATATGGGAACTCTGCAGGGAGAAAGAGTGTCAAGCCTTATAAAAAGGACAGATTTTGAGCATCAAAAGTAGGTTAAGAATGAAGGCATCTTTATTAGTTTCCTCTGACTGTTGTAACAAATTATTGCAAACTGCGTAGCTGAAACCAATGAACTTTTATTCTTTCACAGTTCTGGAGGCCAGCCGTTCAAAATCAAGAAGTCATCAGGGCTCCCTCTGAAACTCCAGGGGAGAATCCGTTCGTTGCCTCTTCTAGTTTCTGGTGGCTGCTGGCATTCCTTGGCTTGCGGCCACATCACATCAGTCTTCAAGGCTGCCATCTTCCCATCTCTCTCTGCTCTGTCTTCACCTCACCTTCCCCTCTGTGTATGTGTCACATCTCCCTCTGCTTCTCTCGTATAAGAACAATTGTGATGGGAGGGTGATTGGGGTGATGGGTGAAAAAGGTGAAGGGATCAAAACATTGCCAGTTATAAAAATAGTCATGAGGATGAAAAGTACAGCATAGAGAATATAGTCGGTAATATTATCATTAACTATGTATGGTGTCAGATGGGTACTAGACTTATCAGCGTGATCACTTTGTAAGTTATATAAATGTCTATCACTATGTTGTACACCTGAAACTATTATAATGTTGTGTGTCAACTGTAATTGAGAAATAAAAAATTACAATAAATACAACCAGATCTAACTTAAAAATAAAAATGGGAAATCTCAATAGGCAAAAAACACAAACACAAAAACAAATAATTGTGATAGCTTCGGGGGCCCATCCAGATAATTCAGGATAATTTCCTCATCATCTCAAGATCCTTAACTTAATCACATCTGTAAAGCCTTTGCCATATAAGGTACATTTATAGATTCCAGGGGTTAGGACATGGACATCTTTGGGGGGTGGGGTGGGTGTGTGCTTTTATTCATCCAGATGTTATGATAGCATCCAGACTGAAGAAATAGCATGAGGGAAAAAGACAGAGAAGCAGGAGTGTTTGGAGGACAGCGGAGCAGTTCGTCTAGAAGAGGGTAAGGATAATACGGAGCAGCCACAGAACGGATGGTCTCCTCCACCTACCTGTTTGGTCATGTTGGTAGGGGCCTTGAGTCCCACACCAAAGGGTTTGGAAGATATGATGGAGGAAATCCTATAAATGTAGATTTAGAAAAATCTGTCAAGTTCAGATTGTACAACCACAATAGTTTTCACACAAGAAAGCCTGAGTGTATTTGATCAGAGGAAGGATGATGTGATCAAAGTGGAGTCTTAGGAAGTTTATGTTCTCCATCCTCACAAATGCTTTAAAATGTTATTTGTGCTTCTTAGAGCCCATATCTAAATTGTAAACTTCACAGGCATAGGGTAACATTCCAGGGCTGATTCTAGCCTACAGGATTGCAGCTAGGTTCAATCAAATCTCCCATCAAATATTTTGGGGATTCCATTAGGCATGTGTGTGTGTGTGTTTCCACATGGTTGTCACTTTTATCTCTTTCAGACTGCTGCTATCAACCATTGCTGTCTCATGGCTGCTTCTCCAGGTAGTGGAGGCCCTCGGCTGTGGTTCACCCAAAGCCTTTGTCTTAATTCCCCCAAAGGCTAATTGACACCAGGCTGTCATGTTGAGCAAAACCTTATTCATAACTTCATGATAACATAAGAAAATTACTTTGTTTAAAAGAAATATTTAGGAGTGGCTGGTTAGCTCAGTACTCATAACACCAAGATTACTGGTTCGATCTCCACATGGGCCACTGAGCTGTGCCCTCCACAACTAGATTGAAATAACTACTTGACTTGGAGCTGATGGGTCCTGGAAAAACACCGTGTTCCTCAATAAAAAAATAAAAAAATAAAAAAGAAATATTTGAAACAGGATATTGGCCATCCAGTTCTAAGACTCCATCAATCTTGGCCCCTCAGGGCCCCGTGCTAACCCGTTCTCTCCTTTCCATCGCACTAATGGTCAATTTAAAAAAAAAATATTTTGTTGAAACAAAAACAAGCCTTCCAGATCTTATATTGGCCTCTAGTGAGTTCTTTCCATCTTCTCCCGCCAAGCTCCTTGAAACTGTGGCCTGTATGCAATACTCACTCCCAGCCATCTGCAGTTTAGCTTCCTTCCCTCCCATGCCTGACTCTCCCCTTTGGTAAGTCAGAGACACCCTTGCTGCTAACTCTATACTTGCATTCTTATCTTCATTAACCTCTTCAGCATTTGCCATAAGCCATGCTGCTTGGTCCACTGTACCTCTCGCTTCTCTGCCTACTCAATGTCTTGCTGCAGCCATGGAAGAAAAGCCAGTTAAGACTGCTACAAGCTCTCTGCAGAAGGGCAATTCACCCCGCAAAGACGCTACCTTACCTTGCTTATTAATGGAAAAATTAACTGTTTTTCAAACTGTGGGTGGTGACCAATTCGAAGGCTGTGAAATTAAATTAGTGGACTGCCAGGTTCACTGCTAAGCTAAATGGCATGGAATAGAGACAGACATCAGAGCACACTGCATGTAATAAAGGCAGCTATTTTGTACCCAGTGTGTGTATATGTGTGTTTACTTTACTGGGTGGTCATGGTAAGTATATTTCTTATCATGGGTATGATCATAAAAATTTTAAAGGCTCTAATTTGGTTCTTCATGAAGTTAACTCCTATATTTCAGAATAGAATCCAAATTGTAACTTGGAGGAAAAATACTTCAGTGGGCCTTTTGATTATGAAAAGATAAAGAATAGTGTTTACTCTAACACAAAGGTTCTGGTGTCACTCCTGCAGCAACTGGCGAAAATTCAGGCAACTGGTGAAAAATTTTAAATGTTATTCTGTCCTAACAAAAATGCCATATGAGGCTTTTCAGGATCTGGCCCCTGTTCCCCTCTCCAGCTTCATTTTCCCCACTTTTTCAAAGCGGTCTGCACTGTAGCCACACTGAGTCCTTCGTGTCCTCTTATCACAGCAGTCTTTTCTGCCTCTGAGCCCTGGAACGTGCCAGTGCCACTCAGTTATAGGGACACTCGGGCTCCCCCTTTCCTCCCCTGTCCGGAACGTCATTTGACCCACTCTGTCATCAGCCTGTCCCTGCCGAGAGATGGCTCTTTCCAGGGAACCTTCTCAGACTCACACTCCAGGCCTAGCTGGTACTGGAATCCCCCAAATGGTCACCCCTGTCATTGTTGTCTCAAAATGCGGATGCTCATTTTTAACTTCAGAAGCTCACATAGTCCTCTATGGAAGTATCACTCACATCTAGTCCTCCTTGCCTATTGCACAGGTCCTTGGAGGCCAGAAACTGCAGGGTTCATTGGATACATTCTTCTCTGCCCGCCTTAACGCTGTCTTTTCAGTTTTGTTTTGTTTTTAATAGAGTTTTTTTTTTCAGAGCAGTTTTAGTTTTCAGTTTTAGTTCTTTAAATAAACTCTATTTTTTAGAGCAGTATTTTAGAGCAGGTGTCGGGTGGAGGGAGAGATATATGGAGCACAGCAGATTTTTAGGACAATGAAACGACTCTGTAAGTTACTATACTGGTGGATATATGTCATTAAATATTTGTTCAAACCCATAGAAGGTACACCACCAAGGGCGAACCTAATGTAAACTATGGACTTTGGGTGATTGTGATGTGTCCACGTAAGTTCATCAGTTGTAACAAATATGCCAACTGGTGGGGGATGCTGACAGTGGGGAGAGTGTGCATGTGTGGGGCCAGGGAGTATATGAGAAATCTGTACCTTCCTCTCAATTTCACTGTGACTTTTCCTGCTATGTTAGAGGCAAATCCTTATTGTCCTAGCTATGTCCTGCTATTGACAGTGAGTTCTGTTCTTGACTCACCACTCAGAGCAGCACCAGTGAAACCATCTCTCAATGTTTTATGAGCCAGAGGGCATTAACATATGTAAAAGTGCACATTTTTCCCTGACGGCCACCAATCTGTACTGTGCAGGTCACAAAAGCTGAGTGTGAACAGCATTCTTAGGGCATGTTCTTAAGTATATACCAAAATGTCCACAGAGGTTTTTAGAGTAAAAAAAAAAAAAAAAAAAAGCTAAAGGAGATGGTTCCCTTCTGTTTTCTGATTTAAAAAAAATTTTTTTTTGCCATTTTTCTTTCCTTCTAAGAAAATGGATATGTTATTAAAGGAATGGTAATCTACCCAGTCTGGAATAATCTAACCTCCATGAAGAGGAAGTTTTCTGTATTTAAAACCGTCTCGTGTATGTTTTCATTACATACACACTATAGAAACAAAGAGCACAAATGTATTTACAGTGGAGATCACATCTCCCTCCAGCCTTGCCCCCTCCCCCCATCACACTGTTACCCTCTCAGGAGGCAACCAGGTTCCCAGTGACATATTTTTTAGAGATTCTATTTATAGAAGCAAACACCTACTTATAAAAAAGTATAAATAGTTGCATATTATATGCTGCTCTGGACTATTTTTTTTACTTGACACGTCTTGGAGAGTCTTCTATAGCAGAGGATAGAGCGTTGCCTCATTCTTTTTCAATGGAACTTTAATATAAAAGTGTTATAGTTGAGAAATTATATGTAGTTTATCTTTACCAATTCAACAGCGAGCTATGACTAGATTAATCCTTAGTTTTCTAAGCTTTCATATCACATAGTTCAAAGCTTTAACTTTTTTCTCTCCCCTGTGGTTCTATTTTCATCACTAAGACTCCCCATTCTATGGCCCTCCAACCCCCATCTGAGGTCTGACCCTTCTCCAGTTTAGTCATCTGATCTCATTTTTGATGAGTCAAATGTCATAAACCCAGAGGATGTGGCTCAGATGCTCCTTAAGGACAGAAGATTAAAAGATGAAATAAAGGAAAATAGAGAAGGCAGAGGGTGTGTTCAACGTTTGAGGTTTGAATATGTGTGTGTGTGTGTGTCTTAATTCCTCATTGATTTCAGCTCGATTCATCAATCCCAGCTTTGCCTTTGGAGATGAGGGTAAATGCATCTTAGCTTCTATTACGAGTACACATCTCTGGACTGTTCTTGAAAGTCATAGTCCTTTAGATAGGTGTAGGGCACAAGGGCAGTGCCATCAGATATTTGAAAAATACTGTTTCTGATTCTAACTCTTTTTCTCTCGAAGTAAGCCAGGTAGGCACATTCGTCTGGGATCACTGAGACTGTGAGGGCAGTCCTTGACTCGCAGCTTGAGCAGGCTGTGTGCTAAATGCAACTCCGAAGCAGGCCCTATAAATAGCCGTTCATTGTCAGCCCGTGGGAAAAGACAAGAGCGAGTGTGCGGTGGGATGATTCAGGCCTCATTAAGTGGCTGCGTCTGTCCGGGCTTACAAGCAAATAGCTGCTCCAGCTGATAATCCAGTCAGACGGCAACTGCACGGGCCCACCACTGGCTGCACACAGACTGAAGGGAAAGCCGCTTGAGGCTGTCTCTGCCTCTGCTATGGCAAAAATCATTTTGAGGCACCTCATTGAGACTCCGGTGCGTTACCAGGAGGAGTTTGAAGCTCGAGGTCTGGAAGACTGCAGGCTGGATCACGCTTTATATGCACTGCCGGGGCCAACCACCGTGGACCTGGGAAAAGCCAGGGCGGCCCAGGCTCCTCCAGTGGACTCGGCGGCAGAGATGCCGCCCCAACAAGGCAAGTCACGCTTCCAGATCTTGCTGGACGTGGTCCAGTTCCTCCCCGAAGATATCATCATTCAGACCTTCGAAGGCTGGCTGCTGATTAAGGCGCAACATGGAACCAGAATGGACGAGCATGGCTTTATCTCAAGAAGCTTCACCCGACAGTACAAACTGCCCGATGGCATTGAAACCAAAGATTTGTCCGCGATCCTCTGTCACGATGGAATCCTGGTGGTGGAAGTAAAGGACCCAGCTGGGACTAAGTGAAATCTCCTCAGTGCCTGTTCACACGACACGGGGAAGACTACAGTTCCGCCAGTAAATGGTACCGCCGAAATGTTTGTATTACCCACGTTTGAAATGATTCTTACGAAGATTAAAAATATAGACATAGTTCATTCCTAGTATGTTGAGGTTGCCTTTGTTATTCTCACTCAGAAAGAACTATTGTTAATTATGTCCCCACAGCTGAAAGCGATGCTCTTCTTACACCTGAAACAATGACAATTTGAAGACTAATTTGATACTAGAGAGAACTCAGTATTATTTCTTCATGATTCCAACAATGCCAGAGAAGGTGCATTTGTAACAACTGGTAGCAAAAGAGCCCTCCTCATTTAAGGAACGTTTATCGATTTTATGAAAATGTTTCGTGTTGCTAGAAAGAGCTGTGATCCCCTTCACCCGATAAGCTTTTCTTTTCAGTGTATTTTAATTACAGCGGAGCTTTGTAAATATAGAGTCTGAAGGTTAAAATATAGTACTTGGAAATTGGGTCTGAAATATACTTATGATTCACTTACAGTTGTTACTGCCTTAAACTTATATTGGCATTTTCAGGTATAAATCTTGTTTTTAAAAAGTTCCAAATATGTACCTGATTATTTTTTTAAAGCTCAACTGACTCTTATCTGCACTATGTTTTTTTAAAAATCATATGTTCTGTGGATATTTATGAAACATAAATAAGATATGTGTTAATTCATACTCTTATAAGTTTATTTTAAGTTTAGGGAAACACGTCAAAAAGTACAATTGCTGAAATCAAAGTTTTTAATCTATGCTCTTTAGATGCTACTTAAAATTTTAGATTTCAGAAGATGGCAAAATGTAATGCATCTGCTCTCTCTGCATAATCCTGAGCTTGAAATAGCCTGGCAGGCCCTGAAGCCCAGGGGCCCAGCTTACACAGGCTTTGAGTTTAATACAGTGGGGGGGGGGGGGTTAGTGCTGCTGCTTTTCTCCCCAACTGCTACTTCAGCCCAAGGGAATGGCTGAGACATTGGTGGAGGCTAAGGATTTGCTTTAGAAATTATTTTCAATGCTAGTCTATGACATTCCACAGGCATGCTATCTCATTCTGCGCATACTAAATATTTCTTTGGGGGAAGTAGCTGCTTTTACCACGCACCACATGTGAGCCTGAGGACAGCGCTATGAATAGAAGGGGAAGGCAGGGTGTGTGGAAACTGCCAGGACGGACTGGAGACAGCTGACCGTACCATCCTGTTCCTCTATGGAGCTTTAGGGTTCAGATACAAACATGAGACTCGGGAAGCAATAGAAAAAGAAATCAAACAGTGCCAAAAGTAGTTTTGAAAACAAATGTAATCTGAGAAAGATGTTTATTTACAGTCTAAGTAAACTGAAAGGATATTGAAGCTACACGTTTACACAAGGTTACTGCCTATGCACTGAGGTTTGTGCGTCCAACTCTAGGATATGTTTGACAGAGTGACTATCACAGACCAGCTTTGCTACATGACACAATTAATAGTACTTAATGAGATTACATCTGCTAATATGATTAGAACTGAAAAATCCACATTAGATTATTCTTTCCCATCAATTAGCAGAATAGTGTAAAAACCAAACTAGGGCTTAGAAACAAACAGCCCCTCTCATTTGGCCTGATCTTCACTCTAATTGAGATCCTACTTCTGAAAAAATTCAGGAAGTGCAGTTCTTACCAGGAGGAGCCTATAGGACATATTTCCTTTAAAAATGAAAATTAAAATAAACACATCATCCAACTGTATTTATTTTTTCTAAGATAAAGTTAAAAGTCATACATAGCCATTTTTTGATTTGTAAAATATACCAAACACTATGAAAAATAAAAACCATTTATTATTCTTTTACTACCATGAGGTAGGTACTTTAAATCTCTAGTTCATTCTCTTATACATAAATACTTGTATCACTTTTCACAAAGTTAGGAATATGTTCGCATGGAATTTGACATCCCGATCACGCTAGTTACTGTCTGTTGCCCTTCCCACCTCCTGCCCACCCAGACCCATCTTCTGCCCTTCCGAGTCTCACCCTGAGCCCAACAGGCTGTCCCCTGGGGCATGTCATTCTGGTTTCCAACTGGGTTCAGCCAACGGAGGCACTGACTGCAGACCAAAGACTGGAGAGAGAAGATTGGTGGGCACAGGGGAAAAGGCTCAGGGGTTTCTTTCCCAGATGCCACCCTGCTGCAGACAAGGCTCTAACAGGGCCTGCCTCCCTCCATCACTAGGACTCTGGAGAGATGGCCACTCATCCAGGACTCCCACTCATACTGGTTCCCGCACTGCACCACTCTTTCTTCCTGTTGCCTCTTCAGCGTTTGGGGTGGTGATGTTTTCTGCCCTTTCTTGTTCCTGGGGCTTCACCATCCCTTATTGATTACTTTGCCTGCTCTCCCATAAACAATCCCATCGTTAAAGTCCCTTTCAGGTGATGGAATTCTGTTTCCTGTCAGAACCCTCATTATTTGACTTCTTATGTGATTAAAAAAAAAATAGCACATCACTTGCTCTTGCTGCCAAACATTAACTGATGTGCAATGGCTATGCAGTATTCCAACGCAGATAAACTGTATTATAACTTAACCATCCCTTTACACAACTGGTCTTAACAGGAAGCAGACGGCACTCTCAAATTGGAATAATTCAAATTGGAATAATTTATTTATAAAGAGATTAATTGCAAAGGAGTAGGCAGGGTGGAGAGGAGCTGCAAGGGACAGTGAGTGATCTGAGTATAGCCAGTGTGAAGTTGTCATGTTTCTTAGGTCCGAAGGGATGGGAGGAGGAAATAAGTCTCAGAAATAAAAAAGGAATTTGGATACAGGACCACCAGCTGTGACTTTTATTTGAGGGACACAACCAGCCCAAAGTGACCTCATAGGCAGCAGGAGAATAAATATTTTCTTCCTCCAATCTCCTACCAGGGCACCCCATTGGCTGGACCTAACTGGTAGCCAGAGGGTGTGGGCGCCCCACTGATATAGGTCAATGGCCTCCCAGCGCAGAGGGCAGGGCAGGGAAAAGTGGTGAGTGACTCTTGGAAGCAAGGGGGAAATGTCCTGCACTCTAGTCAAATGAGAACTGTCCTTATAGCTCTCATAGAAAACCTCTTCTGTAAAATACAGCCTGAGACAAGGCTTGAAGTACTCACACTTTATTTGGAAAGTGCAAGTCCTGGATGGTAAAAGTGAGAAAATAGGGGAAACGAGGCAAGAGAAAATGGAAAACAAAGTGATACGATGTGTTACCATGCTGGCCACTGCTTCACAATGAGCTATGAAGAGACTCAGTAGCTGCTTGGCAGGGATGTTGGCTCAGCACCTGGAACTTCTCCAGATCTTCAGGAAGAAATCAAAGCTTAGAGTAATCCACAGGGAAGAGGGGAGAGGGAATTTTTTTTTTCTTGTGGCTACTAGAAACATATAGTGTGGCATTTAAAAACCTCTGAATATGAATGGTCAGTTTAAAATTTTTAAAAATAATTCTGGTCCATTTTTTTCCTTTGTATATTTTCAGGTTATGTTATGTGATTATAAATTTGTAATATCTCTCAATTGGCTTATTTCTTATGTTATTCTGTAGACATCTTCTGTATCTCTATTTAATAATTTTAGTCTTAAATTTGATTTTGTCTGATAATTTCACTTTTTGTTTTACTATTTGTATGACATCTTTTTCTTATATAGTCAATGTAGTTTAAGTGTGTTTCTTAAAAGCAGCAGCATGTAGCTGGATTTAAAAAAATCTGATAATCTGTCTTTTAATAGATTAATTTAACTCAGTTACTTATTGCATTAAATATTTCTATGTATTTATTTTGTATATTTGTTTATCATGATTTTCTTTTCCTTTTTCTTTTCTGTCATTGTAGTATCAAGTTTTCTATGCCTACCTCCTTGTTTTATTTTTCTCTTGATCTTTAAGGTGTTAAAATTTAAACATTATTGGGGCTGGCCGAGTGGCTCAGTTGGTTAAGAGCTCACTGAAGAGTGCGAGCTCTGAGTAACAGCGGTTCGAGTCCCGGCCAGAGCTGAGCTGCCAATAGGCAGCGGGATGGCTCAGCTAAAAAAAAAAAAAATACTATAAGAAAATTTAAACATTGTTAGAAAATGTGTAGGTTATTATACATTTTTGAAAGAAGCCAATAAAAATATAAAAATGTAGACATTTAAAATTATTCAATATTCCTATCCCTCTTCTGAGCATAATTAGGACTTCTGTGTCCTTAATACCTATTATTCTCCTCCATCTTCCTGTTATTGTTAATTTTAGTCACAACTTTAACTATTGAGTATTGAAATCCCACTATTAAAAGAAAATTTTATGAATTTCTGTACTCCCCTTTGTTTCTTGTTTTCCAGTTTCCCTCTGCATTCCTTCTTCTTCTTAAAGCAACTTGTTATTTTCATACAGGTCCATAGGTAGAAGATTCTCAATCTTTACACTGCTTCACTCTTGAATAATATATACAAAGCATCAAATTCTAGGTAAACAGCTATTTCACCTCAGCACTGTAAAGATAATTATTTCATTGTCCTCTGGCCTTACAATGAAGTTTTCATCAACAACATAATTGTTCCTTTGTATATTTTCTGTCTTCTTTCTCTAGATGTCTTTAAGATTTTCTATTTCTCTTTAATGCTTAATGTTTCATGATGATGGATCTAGGTTTGGATCTGGATTTGTGTATGCTGCTTGATGTGCAATCTGAAAAAAATATCTTTTTTTTTTGTTAAGGTCTGGAAATTTTATGGCTATTATTTCTTCGCATGTTTTCCATCAACCCCCTATTCTCTTCTTTTAGAATTCCTATTGGTTCTAAATAGGACCTGTGCTGTATTTCTGAGTGACTTTCTTAGTACTTTAGTTCTCTTTTTCCTTTTGAAATATACGATACATATATGAAAGTATAATTATTATTGTACGTATGTTTTATGTAAAAAGGTCATCCATGTATTAAACCACTCAGGACAAGAAAGAGGTCATTGACAGTGCCCAGAAGCTGTTCCCCTCTCTCCCTTCCCAGACGCAACCGCTATCCTGCACTGTGTGATAATAACTTTTTCTTACCTTAAAAATTGACTACCTGTGTTTGTATCTCTAATCAATATAGCTTTGCTTGTGTTTGAACCATCTAAATGGAAACATAGCCTATGTATTATTTTTTGACTTACTACCTTTACTTAAGATGGAGTGCCATCCACATAGTACTCTGTTCCTTTCCATTGATGTATAGATTTTACTGTATAAATACTAATTTTTTTTTGTCTATTTGATCGATAATTGAAATCCTGAATTAGTTTGGGGCTATAGGAACAATATGGTTCTGAATATTCTTGCACATTTCTATTGGTGTCCATGTGCAGGAGTGTCTATTTAGAGTATAGACGTAAGAATGAAACTGCTGGATTATTGAGTGTGGCCACCTTCCCCTTAATTGATCATGCCTAAGTGTTTTCCAAAGTTACTTACCAACTTATTCTGCCATCAGCAGCATATGAAGTTTCTAAGTTATCCTAAACGTCCAACATTTGGCATGGTCAGACTTAAAATTTTGCCTGTCTGATGATGTGTACAATAAAGCACAGAGAGATACCAAGTCTCACTTTTACCATGTTCTGGGTTTATCCCATGTATTGTCTGTGTTTCCCTGGTAGCTATGGTTTTCATTGAGTTTTTTTCTATCTCAAGCTATTCTTATTTCTGTTATTTGTTCTATAGTTTCTTATCCTTTTACAACAGACATTATTCCTCTATAGAATTCCTTGAGCATCCTAAACATACTTATTTTCAAAGTCTTTATCAGATTGTCCTACACTTTAATTTCATCTGGAGAGAATTGAAGTTCCAAGTATGGACTTTGTTGATTTTCTTAGCATTAGGTTTCTCCAAGTGTTTAGGAATTTTGTTTTTCAGACTTGTTTTGTGTGAGAGAGTAATTAATGTCTCCCCTCCACCCCATGCTTAGGCTTCCCTAGCTTGAAGTTTCACTATTGCCTTTCCCTTATTTCTTAATTTAGGGGTTTTGAAAGTCACTGCATTAAAGTAACCTTGTGAATCTCACAGCCTCTATCATCAAAACAGCATGAGACTTGGCAACTTTTTCTTTGTTCTTAGAAAGTCCAGAAGTGATTTCAGCCCCCTTTTATGGACAGAGGGTCTCCACTCCCCAGCTCCCACACAGGGAGCCTGGTTCCTGTCCCCTGAATCTCTTGGTTTCCATTACTTTGCAAAAAGCAAACTCCCCTCCATCACTCCCTCTTTCTACCTGGCAGCCAGTCAGCAAACAGTGTGCACCACTGCTTTCTATTTCTGTTTTGATTGGGTCCACAGAGCCACAGAGCTGTTTGGTTTTTTTTTTTGAGACTGGCTATATCTTTTCAGTTTTCTCTCTATTGTATTTATCATTGCCAAGTGTTAGAGCAGCATAGCACCCTGTTTGATTCTAACTTATTTTTTTTTATGGAAAATAATATATCAAGTAATAGGATGAAAAGTAGAGGTTAGATTTCTGGTAAGGAAATACAATAAGTTCAAGTCTGGATAAAACCCTCCCCCCAATGTACAGTACCCCTTACCTATAGTAGCTGTTGCTAAAATTAGTTCATCTCCCTTCCCCCTTCCTCACTTATTAAATCTTTTAAAAAGAGTAGTCAGCTGTGTTTAAGATGTTTAAGGTTTACGTTATTTTTTTAGAAGTCATTTCAAACATTTCTCATTTCTGAAACAGATCTGATATCTCATTTTGTAATCACACTCACTTTTGAACAAAGTCATACAGATTCACAATGCAAATACAAATTACACTCAGTATCAAGAGTCAGATGAAAGTTTTTTGAATTATTAATATAACTCTTTTTCTTATTATTTCATAATGAGTATAGAGGTCTAGTAGGCTTAAGATGGCCCAAAATTCTCAGACTCTACCTCTTATTAAGAGGACTGGCAACCTGCCCTCCCCTTGAATACCTACTGGCCTTGTGACCTGCTTTGACCAACCAAATGAGAAGGAATTGGCACTACATAATTTTTGAGGCTGGGTCTGAAGAGATCTAAAGCTTCCATATTCATACTCTTCTGAACACTCATTTGTAGAACCCGTGCCACCTGGAGACACCCCTTGGAGAGCCAAGGCTTGCGGGTCTACAGCCCTGGCTAAGCTCCCAGTGCACAGCCAGTACTAGCTACCAGCTAAATGAAATTATCTCTCCCTGACATCCCAGACCAGCTGAGTCTGCAAATAAAACCATACGAGCAGAAGGACTGCCTAGCTGAGTCCAGTCAACACACAGAATCATAAGGAAACAAATGATTGTTATTGTTTTAAGCCACTAAATTTTGCAGATAATAAAAAAAGAGGAAAAATGAATTCTAGTTACTTTGGTATCTTGTCAAAGCAAGAGTTTATTATTTATAGAGCAAAGGCTAATCATCAGTCATTCCTATGCTTATGTTTTAAAAATAACCAAACCTCCTTATATTATTTGGTAATATACATTAAGTTCCTGCATTACAGAATGAATGAGAATTTGTACATACCTCTGAATAGAATCCATTTCAAAATATATTTAAATAAGAAAACTTTCTATATTTGACATTTCCCCCAGTTTTTAAAGTTAGGTAATACGTTAAGCCTCTTGATATAATTTTAGAAGTGAAAGAGCAACTATTAAAAAATTTACTCTAATGATACAATAGAAACCTTGCGCAAAAATTTGTGAGGCATTCTTTAATTTGAAGTATTGAAAATATAAGAAATCTGATGAACAAACTAAAGCCTATCCATATTATAAAATCCCATACTGTCAATAAACATCATCTTCTAGAAAAATATTGAATGGAAAATATTGAATATTTTCAAAATATTGAAAAGAAAATTATTGAATTTATATTCAATAAAAAATATTGAATTTTTTAGTGAGTAAAAAAAGGCTCACTAAAATTAAGGAGGGAAAGTGAATTACAAAAGGTATACAAAATTCCCACCTTTAAGTTCAGTGGGAATATTTCCATGTCAATAAGTTTTTCTTTAGGACATGATGTTAATGGCAGTCTTATACTGCATAATGTGAATATGCCATAATTTATTGTATGGCACAGAAAAATAATCAAAGGGTAATTTTAAAAATATCCAAAGTGATTATATGATTGGGATTTTAGGGTCTTTATATTTCATTGCACATATACAGAAAACAAATTATTTTATAACCAGGAAAAAAATAAGTAAATATAAGCTTAAAATGTTCTATAAATATAACATTTGATAAATGATCACCACAGTTCTTGAAATAATGTCCTGGTTTTATCTACATAGGATGTTATAATTTCAGCAGAAAGCCAGTGGTTTGCTCATTGGATGAACATGCCCCATCTCGGTTGGGTTATTCCAAAGAAATCAGCACTTTCAATTTCAAGACCAAAAATCTCAAGAGGTTATGATTCTATAAAATGCAATATGCACAAATGACCTTTTTTCTAAAAGTCTAGCTTTCATTGCATTGCAAATTATTTTCCAGTTTGAACTATCCTGGAACTTCATTTAAGCTCAGAGTTTATTAGTGAGGAAAAGCAAATGAGCTGTCTTGGCTGAATGGCAGGCCAGGAAAGCATATCGCCTTTCCTCTTTTTCCCCAGTGGATTCGACTGGAAGGGACAGCCACCATCACTTCCCTCTGTGAAATGTTACACTGGGGTTGCTGTGCTCCTAAAGCAGCTGTCAGGCACATACCATTCTCCTGAAACACTGCTCTTCATACGGGTGGAATGTCCCTCTGCTCTTGTTTTATCTCCTCAAACTCAGTCTTTTCAAATTCTCCAAGCAATGTTCAAAGCCTTGGAGAACTCAATGTGGCCTTAATTTTCTGTTGCTATTGAATGGGACACAATTTCTTATGAAACTGATTTTTTAACTTGCCGGGGAATTCTAAATATTAGGCTCTTTTGGTGGGAAGTCCATAAATCAACTTTATCCCTAGTACAAGAGCAAAATAATTAAACCTCAAAGGACTATAGTTTTATGGCACAGAACAGAGAGTAATTAGGAAAAGTAGAGTTTGAAAGCAAACAAATATAGACAGACAGGGGTTTGAGTACCAACTTTGGCACTTTCTAGCTTGGTAATTTTGGTCAGTTTGCTTAACCCCTTTATGCCTCAGTTTCCTTATCTGTAAAATGGGGATAAATATAGTACCTATCACATACGGATAGTTTCAAGATGAAATGAGATCAAGATATAGAGTGACCAACAGGCCCGTTTCGTCCAGGCCTGAGGGGCCTCTTGGGATATAAGACTTTCAGTGCTAAAATTGGGACATTTTAGGCAAACTAGTTTGTATGGTTGGTCACCCAATAAGATGTCAAGCATTTACACAATGCTTGGTATCAATAAATGATAGCCACTATTTTATAGATGACAAATATCTTTGAGAATATTCCCATGGATATTTTCTACACAGATTAATTAAACACATCCCAACCTTATCTTTTATAAAAAGACTAAAACATATAATTAAAAAAAATAAAATGCTTCATTAGTACATCAGAATCACTATCCATTTCTTTTTTTTTTTTTTTTTTTTAAGGTCTGGAAATTTTATGGCTATTATTTCTTCGCATGTTTTCCATCAACCCCCTATTCTCTTCTTTTAGAATTCCTATT
>NW_017731410.1:3450744-3523889 GCF_001890085.2 Hipposideros armiger
AGCGAGCTCTTAACCAACTGAGCCACTCAGCCGGCCCGTACTATCCATTTCTAAGGTCTACTTGGTTATTTCTAAAATTCTACAAGTTGATTTTTTTGCTTACTAAAGCCATGTTTTTTAAAAGAGTTACATTGCTCTAGCAAATGGTATACAAGTACATATTTCTTAAAACGTGCACCTGCGTCAAGATAAAACGCTTTCTTATGATAAGAAATGAATTGTAGAACAATATTTTTAGTCCAATGAATAAAAAGTCATTTAAGGCACATCAAGCTTTTGGAGACAATATTCCCATTGGGAACATTTCTAGTTAAGATGGTAGATTGTGCATCCTTCTTCGTCTCTCCTACTTGTCAATCCCATTTAATGACATAAATTTCTCTTTTGTCCTCATTCAGTAGCATTGCAGAGACTAGGAAAGGACTTATCAAGTGACTTCAAACTGTAGCAAACTTCTGGCTGATAAAAAGCCACTGGGAGGGCTGGCCGAGTAGCTCAGTGGGTTAACAGCTCACTCAAGAGTGTGAGCTCTGAGCAACAGCAGTTCAATTCCTGGCCCAAGCTGAGTTGCCGCTGAGCCACCAACAGGTGGCAGGATGGCTCAGCTTAAAAAAAAAAAAAGCCACTGGGGTCACATTGACAAACCAGGGAAAAGGGAGGCAAGCCCTAGTCATTGTTTTCTAAATTTGTCTGGTTTTAAGAATCACCTGGGGTCCTTGTTAGACGTACAAATTTTGGGGTCCCTTCAACAGAGATTCTGATTCAGGTGTGTGGTGGGGGAGCCCTGAAATCTGTATTTGGTTGGTGTCCCCTGTGATGCTTATGATGGGAAAGTTTGAAAGTCGTTCTCAACCAGGCATTGTCAGTATCCCTGGGTACCTCCAGCATTTAGGCCCTTGAACCAGGGATGCTAAACCTTCCACAATGCTTGAGCCAACATAATGCACAAAAACAAAACACTGGAAACAGGACAACTGCTGTACAGAATTTTAAACAAAACTCTATGTATCATTTAGTCTCCTTATTAACGTTTGTTAACTATAGGACTTAAAATAATAGATATCCCGAAGAGCTAGACTAAATATAGGTTGATCTGGTAATTTTCCAGAAGATGGTAACATCGCCCTCTTTTAGGGATAAGGGAAAACTACTTTCAGACAAGTAATTATTTTTAACTGATTTATTCCTGTTCTTATTGTCTTCAAACATTATGCAATGCTACGTTTTATAGAAACACCAGGAAAGAGCTGTATTATTTATTCCAGAACAGACATTCTGTAAGAAGAGAAATACCACGTGTGGAGAGACATGTTTTTCAAGTCAAATTCTTCATTTCCTTCCTACTCACTGCTCATCAAGATGGCATGCACAGTGCTTGTCTTCCTGTTTATGTTTATTCTCTCTGGGGTGGTTCGCAGATATTTTTAACTAGTTCTCTGTCCCATCAGGTTTTATTTGCCCAGGGTACCGATGCTGTGACATAGTACTGTAAGACGTTCTGTGGCATGTCACCATTGGAGGTTTCTGGGAAAAGTGTACAGGAGATCTCTGTTTTACAACTGCCATGTGAATCTTTAATCATCTCAAGATTAAAAATGTAATGAAAAATTATATTCATTTATTCATATTCCACTATGACAACTGATTTTTGAGTCTTTAAAAACCTGTGTCGAGTTCCCCAGGAATCACTGAGCTAGTTTGTATTCTCTTCGTATCAGAACAAGAACTTTGAGTCACCTGATCTGCTATGATTTGGATCTTGCTTCTATCAAACACAGCTGTTGTTGCCTTGAATAAAAAAAGAATATATTTCAGGCACAGGATACAGGCCTGAGGCCTCAGAAAGCCAGTAACCAAAATAGGTCGTAATGGGGTCTGTCTCATGTACACTCCTGGTCTACCTCTTACACAGGTATTATGCTAGAACTGCTCTGAACAGGTTGTGCTCTTACTGTCTGATTGAAAATCCTTAGATGCTGTTGCTTTCTTTCAGAGGCTTTTAGTTAATGGAATTAACTAGCTTATTTATCATTAGAATACAGTAGTAATGAAAAAATAAATCGACAATAACAGGCTTATTTGGGGAACCTTGGCTGCTCCAAGATTCCAGAGGAGACGGGGAAATTAAAAACCTGTTCCTAGTCTAAGACATTTCTAGATTGCAAGTGTCTGACATTTAACTCAATTGAAATGAGTGTTTGGAATATGAGCAGAATATATGAAGTTTCTAAGTTTTCATGTCCTCACTCCCCCCCGACACCCAGATTTTTTAACTCAGTGACTTTATATTTTACAGCCTTAATAAGGAAATGGCTTGGTAGGCTAACGTTACAGAATAAAAATGATAATTCTTGGTCCTGTATACAACGCAACCCTCACTGATAGATAGTGTGTTCTCTTTATTCATATCCTCAAAGATTAAGGTTTAAGTAGTTTTCTCTTGGGGTAAGGTACGTTTCATACAGGATGACTCTGGATACCTTTTTCTACATATAATTGGTACAGTCAGGACTGAACTTCTATTTTCCATCTCCTCATATAAAATAATATAAGCAGCTTGTTAAATAACACCTAGACTAGAAAATGCAAGGGCATTATAATAAACAATCCTACACTCATTATAATCTTAGTGAACAGGTTCAATCTCAGGACAACACTGGAACTGATATTTATTAACATTGATGGCATCAAATGCATGCCTGATCAATGCCAAGAGTCATCAGTTAGCATGTGGGATAAATTTAATGCACATCACTGCCAAATGTAGCCATGTTTGTGGAAAGATTGGGAGTTATGACAGCACAATTTCAAACCAGAAACCATACTATTAAGATCCATAGACATTACATGTAACAATGGCTCCTTTCCTAGACATATACGCTTATATCGTGATCACCCAAGAAAGAGTAGTTGATGAAGGTAACCCACAGGCCTAAGGCAGAAAGACAGTTCTTTTATGAAATAAACTGTCTTGTTCTATCTGGCCTCTTAAGTGATCACACTTCACTACATTCAAGCAAACAGGGTGGGGACAAAATAGATTAAGTAGAATTGAAAATGAAGGGTATAGGCCAGGGGTCGGCAAACTTTTGAGATGGACGATCCGCCAGGGGTCAGCAAACTGTGGCTCACAAGCGTGTGGTTCTAAAGTAAAATTGAAAATGAAAATAAAACTATCATAGTTTCATTTATAAAATTTTTAAAGGATATTATTCACACAATGGTGATTATGCAAAAATATGTTTATGGCTCTCAAATAATTTTTAAATTGTTGTGAGGGACAGGATTGGCTCTTCCAAGGGTCAGCAAACTTTTGAGATGGAAAGCACTGCATGTGGCTTGCGAGCCCCGGCTCACTGACTCCTGGTCTAGTACATCTAGAGAGCTGTTTTGTTAGACTCTGCTTAGCTGTAAGTTGCATTTAGAGTTGTTTCTGTTATTTATTTTTAATGCCTTATAGCCTCCCTTCATCTGCATAAATTGACAAATGTTCTACTAGATAGAATAAACTCCCATGAGCCTCCTCTCTGCTCAGGAAATCAGCTAGTGGCATCATGGAAATTTTCTTCTTTTATTCACCAATCCTGATCTGAGTTTACAGCCTGAATTAAGTCCTTGTTGTACAATGGTGTGACCTTGGAGACATTGTGTGACTTTCCTGAGCTTCAATTTCCTCATCTGTAAAATTAGGGTTATGTGAGATTCAGAGGTAATGTATCTTAAGTACTTCGCATAGAACATGGCCCGGAATTAATTGTGGTCACTATCAAATAAAGCATATCCGCAGGTTTGATTTGAAATTTATTTCTTACTTTAGATGAGTCACCAAAATAAACCTGAGATCATGTAACATTCTTCCTCTCTCTAATATATAACAAACAAAGCAGAATATGTAAGGCTTGGTTTTTCACAGATGAAAGACGAGATAGTGCCCTCTAGTGGTAAACAGACAAAACAACCAAAGGCCATTTATTTCAGGATTTAGACTGATACTTGATCACAGAAATACAATGCAAAGCTATAGTGTCAAATGAAATTAATATTTGGACAGGATTTTAACTGTCACACTATCCTGTAAAACAATAAAACAAAGGAAAACTTCCTTATCTATTATAAAACAAATGGCAGTTAAATCATATGAGCAACAAAAGAACCAGCCAGAAACGATTTTCTTTTTCAAATATGAACCACTTTGATTCATTATTGCACCCATGACTAAGTATTACATAAGGAAATGATTTCAAGGATGAATTAACAGAGCTCTTTCAAAATTCATATAGTTGTACATAGTAATTACTTTACAGGATTTCTGATAGTTTAGAAAAGAGGAAATGTGCTGTAAAATTTCCTCCAATGATTTTCTCTAAGCATTAGTTGTTACATACAAAACTTCCCTTAACTTGACATCAATAGGGCTGTTCCCATCCTGCTCCTGAACTCTCAAAATCTCCATTTTTACCGACACTATTGCCCTTTAAATTCAATCAGGGCAGTAGCGGATAGTGGTTAAAAGCATGAACTCTGAAGCCAGGCTGGGTTTAAATCCCAACTTCAACCATTTGAGGACCAAATCTCAGCTTCACCATTTGAGGACCAAATGAGGTCTATGCCGCATCTATAAAACATCAGCGTTAACACCAGCTACTTCATAGGGTCGTTACAAGGATTAAGCTCAGATATGGACAGTGATTAGAACAGAGCCTGGAATGATTATTAATAAGCAGCTGTCATGTGTCTATCCTTCTCATTATCACAGAGAATGCATCAGAAGCTTAAGATACAGATTCTTCCCAAAGAGTTTATAGTCCACATGGGAAGGTCTTGCTAGAGGGATGGGCCTTTCCCCCACTTTGTGGTTTGCTGTAGGAGGACTTTTCCTTAAACATGCCTCTGGCTCCTCATGTCCCTATTCTTGTTCTCCCCAGGAGAACTGGTGACTCACTTGGAGTGAAGTGACTCTGGAGACAATCCCACAAGGGAGAGGTCCATTTCCTGATGCACTCTATAGTACATCCTACAATTTAGCATAGCCAATAATAACATAGCCTGGTTTCCACCTGCCAACCACTTGATATAGCTCTCCATTGGTCCAGAACGCAGTGTGAGAGCTGGAGAGCTCTTTATTAAGGAAACCCTGCAGACCCCAATAGAACATACTGATCCACAAGAACAATTCAGTGCTAACTGGTATGGTGTGAACCTACCATACAAATGTTTCCAGAAATAAGAGTTTGGTGAAGATTTAAACAATAGGAAAGTGTTTCACAGAAGTGCAACTTTCATTTGCTCTTGAAGAATGGGATAGAATTTGGATGGTGGGGGGGAGGGAAAAAAATCCTTCTGTAACTAGAGGAATTTTTTTCTAAGAATTTATTACAGTCTGTATTTCTATGTAATTGGAATAAAATATAAAATGCTGGTTAAGCTTAGAAAGTCATATATTCCTGTTTGATGACTACATGGTGACATAATCACCATGCTATGGCAGGGAAACAGGTGACATAGTTCCTTGCTGCCTGGTTTTCCAATTACATGTGACCCAGCTGCCAGGAATGTTCTGAGTGCTTTATGCATATTAAGTCCCTTACTCCTTATCCATACCTTATGATATGGATGTTATTATTTCCCTCATGTTACAACTGAGGATACCAGAGTGTAGAGAGTAGTAATCTGTCCAATGTCAGCAAGAGAGAGAGCTGGGGTTTGAGCCCAGGCAGTCTGCCCCTAACCCTGTTCTCTCACATCATCTGCTTTGTGATTTCTTAGCCTAAGAGAGGGATCCTTCCTTGTGAAGAGACCAGCCTGACCAGAGCGAAGGTTTAGACTTCGGAGGCTGCAACGTGAGGCTGAGAGGCAGGTGGTGCTGGTCAATGGAAAGTTTGAAAAGCCACACACAGGAGTTTGGGTGGGGAGATAAAAAGAAAAGGGAAGATTAGCCCTCTCATGCTCCTGCTCAAGAACAATTCTGTGTTGCTCATTCTATTAAAGAAGACTTGAAGGTTTTCATTTGGTAGAATAGACATTATTTAAATATGAAGATATGTCAGAACAAAAACAGAACTTGATCCTCTGTGCATTGGCTGGGCCACTGATGGGCAGGACATGTGGAAACATGTTCTCATCCTTTCTTTCCAAGTGTCTGCCTAGAAGACCAGCAAGCCTGGAGGTACAAATTTAAAATTTTATATGTATACTGAAGAGCTGAAATCATGAAATGTGAAGTTCCCTGAAAAAAAAAAAAGATGCTAAAGGAAGCAGAAGAGAAATACTGATGGAAGAGGGCATATAGGCAGCCTAGTGCTGTGGAAGTTAATTGATCTGCACAATTTAAGAAGTCCCCAGTCAGCTACTTCAAAAAGGTGGTAGAAGATAAGAACTGGTAAAAAGACAGAAAATTTTAAAAATTAAATTTATTGGGGTAACATTTGTTAATAAAATTATATGTTTCAGGTGTATAATTCTATAACATATCATCTGTATATTGCATTGTGTGCTCACTACCCAAAGTCTGCGCCTTTCCTCACCATATGTTTGACCTCCTTTACTTTCTTCATCCTTCCCCCAGCTCCCTTCCCCTTTGGTAACCACGCTTCTGTTGTCTGTGTACGAGTTTGTTTTATTTTGTTTGTTCATTTGTTGCTTCCTGTTTTATACCCCGCATATGAATTAAATAAAATGGCTCTTGTCCTTTTCCATCTGACTTATTTCACTTAACATGATCCATCTATGTTATCACAAATGGCAAGATTTCATCATTTTTTATGGCTGAGTAGTATTCCATTGTACGTAGGCATCACATCTTCTTTATCTAATCACCTGTTGAAGGACACTTACATTGTTTCTGTCTTGGCTATTGTGAATAATGCTGCAATGAACATAGGAGTACATATATCTTTATGAAAAAGTGTTTTCAATTTTTTCAAGTAGATACCCAGAAGAGGAGATGTTGGGTCACATGATAGCTCTATTCTTAAATTTTGAGGAAACTCCATATTGTTTTCCACAGAGGCTTCATGAATTTCTATTCCCACCAGCACTGTATGAGGGTTCTTTTTTCTCCACATCCTCTCCAACACTTGCTATTTCTTGTCTTATTGATAATAGCCATTCCAACTGAGTGAGGTGGTGTCTCATTGTGGTTTTGATTTATGAAGCCAGGAAATTTAACAATGAGCTCAAACACATTGAAGAGAGGAAATGGAACTTGGCCTCTTCCCTCACAATGCCATTGCATTGGGTAGAGAAAGGGATGTCTGGTTCCTGGCGTGCTCCTTGCTGTTCTCCACCCTCCTGGGCATGGAGCATTTTTTAAGTTGGCTGGGGTGGTGATGAGGGGTGCACCTTTGAGAAGCTCGGCAATAAACAGAAATCAGGAAAGGGTAGCAGACGTTTCAAACACCTTTAAAGAGAACTTCAGAATGCCCAGCCCATGTTATCATATGTGTATAATCCTTTCTATGTAAATAGCATGATGACATCATGAAGAAGATATTTGTATTAGCCCAGTTCCCACCAGGAAAGCAGAAAGCATTATCATGGCTTGAAACAGAGGATTTAATGCACATGATTTATTATGTAGGTGATAGAAAAAGATGAAAAGCCAATCAGGGTACAGTGAGAGAACCCAGAGACTAGCAACAGCAGGAAGCTACTTCTACTCCATGTCTAGAAGGTCAAAGAGAAGAGGCCAGGTTCACACAGCAGATGCTGGTAATTGTGGGCCTGTCAGGGGAAAGCTAGATGATGAAGGGGTGCATCAGCTGCCAGAGCACCCCTGGAATAGAAATGGAGAGATTTTCTGGCTTTTCCCTTCCTCCCACTTTCAATCTCCCTCCCAGTAGGCAGTACCAGCTGGACATTAGCTGATAGGGGAGCCTGGGAAATACAGCCAGGAGGGGTCAGGCCCCAGCATACAGAGCAAAGCAGGGGACTGGTGATGGGGCACCCGAGGGCAAACACATCCCAGACCTGCATGGTGCTCTTGTAACACTTGGCGCATTGTGGGGATGGTCTCTTCCTTGTAGAGAGAAGCTAAGCCCACTTGAAGTCATTCCTCCAGGAAATCACCACAGTCCTGTCACCTGATTTATTTCACCAGAAACCGATTAGACCCATTCTTCAGCCTCAGTTACAAAAGAATCAGGTATCTAACAGTAGCTCTCATAGTAGGCCATACAGCTCTGGTACACGGAGGGAGCGCTGAGAGCTAGAGGGTGAAGGCTCAGCTTGAGGAGCCCGTGCCCCCTTTTGAAGCTGTGATGGAGGTGCTCTGCCCTGAGATGGGGAGCAAATGGGACATGGGCTGGAGGCGCTGGGAGCTAAAGAGTTGTGGTAGGAACATAAACCCCTACCTTGTAAGCCAGAGCATTTATATTTTTCATATACACTCTCTTTTGCTTTCTTTTAGTATTTTGGTACATTAAAAAAGACATTGTAAACCCCTACATGTCGCACTAGTGTTAAGGAGATGGGCAGAGTGGGTGGGTAGATTTTCTTCTAAGCTTGTGCCATAGCTCAAGAGTGGCAGTGGATCTCTGGGGCGAGTGGTGGTGGGAGGATGGACATGACAGAAGCCAGGGAGGGAAATGAACCCTGAACAGAAGCTCCAGGTGGAGGAAAGCAGCTGGTTATATGCCCTGACTGCATAAGCCTAGCACCTAGCTTAGTGGTTTGGGGTTTTAAGTCATTGAGGACTGTCTAACGCCATGTACTGTTATAAACATTTGGCCTATATTAACTAATTTAACCCTAATAACGACCCTATCAGGTAGGAACACATTATAGATGTGGATATTGAGGCTTCAAGGTTACGTAATTTGCTCTGCGTAAACTGTGGAGCCAGGGTTCAAATTCAGACGAGCTGTCTCCAGAGCCTGTGTGTTTAAGCATCACGGGGGGAACCCGAGCACCTTGGAAAACAGAAGGGAAAATGTCTGTGGAGAAGGAGAGAAGATCCTGGAAAAGGTAAAACGAGGGAGGGGGATCTCAGAAAAAGATGGGAAGGGCTGGAGAGGGGAGGACAAGTGACCCGTTATGTGAGAGTTTATGCTGCATCACCCAAGACTGCAGCAGCCAAGCGTGAAAATTTCTGTGGGGAATAGAGAACATGGTTGTACAGTTTGTGTCTAATGATTCCAATAGCTAGATTCCCTGTGGGCCCACTGTCTGCTGTTCCTCTTGGTTCTTGTTCATGCTCTGTGTCCTCATATTTCTGGCTATCATTGAGAGTTGGGGTTGTATTTGAAAAATAATTTATAGAAACATTTTGAAGCTTAGGTTTATGTAAACATCCTCAAAAAAAAAAAAGAATTTTGCTTGTTTCTGGCAGGTGCTGGCAATCTGGGGTCAGCTTAATTCAAGTTCAAGGCTGGAGGTTTTCGGAGACACAGATGATGGTAAAGCAAGCCTTATAGGGGCTGCTTAATTTCTGATTTACACTTTGTCCTGTGGTTAGGGAAGGCATCTGGGTCTCAGGCCAAAGCAAAGAATTACTTACTAGGGGAAAAGTGTCATAAAAAGTATGGCAAAGCAATTCAGGATTGCTATACATTCTTAAAAAAGAGTTGGTCCTGCGCTTCCTCTCTCAGACCTCTGCTTTCTCTCCTTCTATCAGCAATGGTGGTTCTGCACTATTGATGGATGCAGGTGGCATGATGAAGGTCAGGGGAGAGAGCACAGTTAGTAAACTGGAGAGAACAACAAGTATAGAAATGACTGAGCAGAAACTCCATGCTGAGCTTTTAGAAAGGAGCTGAACAGGGCCGGCCGAGTGGCTCAGTTGGTTAAGAGCTCGCTCAAGAGTTTGAGCTCTGAGCAACAGCGGTTCGAGTCCAGCCCGAGCTGAGCCGCCGCTGAGCTGCCAACAGGTAGCAGGATGGCTCAGCTAAAAATAAAAAAATAAAAATAAAAAAATAGAAAGGAGCTGAACAATCTAACCTCACTCACTGCTTACCCCAAAATCAGTAATGAGATAAGCTATGACATCCTCTCACATCATGAAGAAACAATGAAGGTGGAGGGAGATTAAGGGGGTCCCTGTTTAAGCATAAAAGGGCCTGGCCAATGGGCTCCATGACCTTGTTTTTTCTGTCATAACTATCTCTTGGCTGCTCAGGGGGCTCCCAGGAGTTGATGAAAGCAAACTGAGTACCTTGACTCAAAATTGGCAGGAGTGGGGATGGTCGGTATCTGGGATTTGATTTTATTTCATCCTATGTTTAAGCTAATAAATTAGCCTGTTGCTGCTTCATGGATGCTGTCAGGAGATATCTATTTGTTCTTCAGAGGGAAGGGACGTCAGAGCTCACAGAACAGCAAACAGATGACGACCAGCACATTTGCTCTGGTTCCTCTTGCCACCTCTCCCTGGGGCCCCAGGTCCCAAGGGGGTAACACAGAGGCCCAGATGGACACCTCTGAAGGCTCAGCAATGCAGTGAGTTGTATTACAGGAGAGGACATTGAGTTTGGGAAACCCACTGTTTTATAACCAGCAGTAAACAGCCTCCCCTTTGTCCCAGAGGAGACACTGTCTCATTCCTCAAGATGGCTCTTTTCAAACAACGCTGAGAGGTGGCCAGAGGTCAAGTGTGGTCAGCACCTCACTTTCTTGGTATAACCAGCAAGAATGTGCAGGGCATCCAGCTTTCCCAACAAGATGGTACAGGGGGATGACTTAAAAGGTGTATAATCTTAAAAATATGTTATTTTGCATTTATAGTCCCTAGATTTTGGTCACCTGGCCTGGGTCAAAGCCCCATTGTTAGGATTCTGCTCCTTATGTGATCACAGTCTGTCCAGCCAGCACACTTCCTCCACGATTTCTCTCCCGAAGTTTGCCTCCTCGTGTGAACCAGCTGCGCTTGTTTTTAGTTATGTTCTTTTGCCTGCTCTGCTTGTTTTGAAAGCAGCATGGATGATTGCTGATGTGGGCACTAAGAAAGCTGCATTTACGCTCAAGAGTTTGAGCTCTGAGCAACAGCGGTTTGAGTCCAGCCCGAGCTGAGCAGCCGCTGAGCTGCCAACAGGTAGCAGGATGGCTCAGCTAAAAAAAAAAAAAAGAAAGCTGCATTTAGGTGCAAGTTCTACCATTTGCCAAATAAGAGACCAACATGCCCATCAGGCAACTCAGGGAGTAAGCTTGGGCTAACAGACAACCTTCCCTTTGTTTAGCCAAGTATACCTCCAGATTATCATTTTGAAAGTCACGTTTCTCCTCTTCCCACTAAAACTTGTTCTTCCACCTGCATTCTTTATCTCCCTTAAGGACACCGTGTTCAGTTAGCCCTCCAGATTCTCCATCTTCATGCCTCTGCAACATCAAAGCTTGCCAGGTTACATTCTGAGTCTTGTTCTTACCCTTTTCTTACTCCCCCTGATGACACTGTTTATCTGTATCAAATGTTTCTCCCGGTATCATTCAACAGTTCCCTAAAGAGCTTTTAGCTTCAGGCTCGCCACCTTTCAATGGACCTGCCTAAATACCGCCTAATTTTTTCATTTCCCTCATTTCAAATGCCTCTAATTCTCACACGGTCCAGTCTCCTTATAACATGTTTTCCCCTTAACTCCTTCTACATCTCACTTTGTATTATTTTACACCATAGTATTTATTACTTATTTCCTGTATTTCTCCCCACCCCCTATGGTGTTTTACATTTTTGTGTTTTTGATATTTTTCCTATGTGGAATATCAGTCTTCTCTTTGACTAAGCCCTCCTTACTCCTTTAAAAACTCAGGTTTGGTAAAGGCCAATGACATGACACAAGAAAAGGAAAGTAGAAGTATAAAATTGGAAATGATATTGTAACCTGGAAAACCCCAAAATAATCGACAGAAAAATTTACCAGAAGCGCTAAGAGAATTCAGTGAGGCAGCACGGTCAAGAGAACATCTGGAAATGTCCATCAGATGGGGAATGGAACATTTAAATAAAGTATGGTACATCCATATAATGTGATGTTATGATGCTGTGACAAAGAATGAGGACACTCCCTATACCCTGACATGCAAATATTTCCAGGATACATCATTACCTTTAAAAAGCAAATGGCAGAACGATGTGTACGGTGTGCCTCCTTTGTGTAATGGAGGGGGAGGGATTAGCATATTTGTGTCAGGGGACTCCTGAATAAGAACAAGAAACTACAAAAGTTTTTGCCTTTGGGCAGAGATCGTGGAGAGGGCTGGAAGTAGAGAGTGGGCGGTATGGGAGTCAGACTTTCCACTGTACACTTTATGTTGTTGAGTGTTAAATCATGTGTATTTAATACCTATTCAAAAGACTTACAACAAAGACAAAATAAAGCACAAAACCTCAAGTATCAGCTTATGTCTAACTTCATATGAGAGGAAGTCCAGTGAGGTGGCTGAGAACCGAGGTTTGGCATTGGGCAGACCTGGGTTTAGTCCCATGCTTCCACTTACTAGCTTTTTGAGCTTAGGCAAGTCTTGAATTCCCTGAGTCACAATTTCCTCCTTCATAATATAGGAATGACAATTCTCAAAACAACCGTTTTGGATGAATATTCAGTGTGATAATGTTTGTAATGTGATTAACACAGTACTTTATACAAAATTAGCACTTGTTATTTTATGCATACATATAATATCTTATACAGATGGTGCCAAAAAATGCATACAAAATTTTTTTTAAGGTTTTATTAGGGAATTGGGGGAGGGGAACAGCATTGGGTAATCGGGCGAGGGGAACAGACAAGCTGCTGCCCTCTTGTTCTTAAGTCTAGTTGTGGAGGACATCGCTTCACTGGCCCATGTTGGTATTATCATTGCGCTCTTCCCCAGAGAGGCAGTAGCTTGCTGGCCTCTGGACAGCTGCTCATAGCAGCTCTTGGCAGCTCACACCAACTGCCGGCCACTCACGCTGGCTGCCGGCCACACACACACGGTAGCTTATGGCAACCCACTGCAGCAGGGGCTGCAGCCTATGCCGTCGCCAGCGACTCATAACAGCCCAGCTCCAGGTCGAGCTGTTGTTCACCATCTTAGCTGTAGAGGGCAGTGTCACTGGCCCTCATATGTGGGATCTGAACTGGGGCCCTGCTGCTCAGAGCTGGCGTCCCAAGCCAGCTTTTAACCAACGCGCCACTCGGCCGGCCCTGTATACAAATTTTTAAAAAGGAAAAAACTGTATTAAAATTGTAATACTCAGGCTGGCCGAGTGGCGCATTGGTTAAGAGCTGGTTTGGGATGCCAGAGGGCCCCGGTTCGGATCCCACATATGAGGGCTAGTGACACTGCCCTCTACAGCTAAGGTGCTGAACAACAGCTCAACCTGGAGTTGGGCTGCCTGTGAGTTGCGGGCAATGGCTTGACTGCAGCCCCTGCTGCAGTGGGTTGCCATGGGCTACCGTGTGTAGCCGGCAGCCAGCGTGAGTGGCCAGCAGCCACCGTGAGCGGCCGTCCAGAAGCTGGCAACTGATCTGCCTCGCCCGAGAAGAGCACAATGATGGTGCCAACTTGGGCCAGTGAAGCAACGTCTCCACAACTAGACTGAAGAACAAAAGGACAACAACTTGTCTGTTCCCCTTCCCCCCAATTCCCCAGCGCTGTTCCCATCCCCCAATTCCCCAATAAAAATCTTTTAAAAAAATTGTAATACTCAATACATACTGATAACAAAAGATGAATACAAGTCATGTTTGACTTCTGCAATTACAAGAAGTGCTCAAAGTGGTTACCATCAGCATCCAGGCACTTCTGATTACAGCGAACTACTGCCTGAGCAATGCTGACCAAAGTGTCCACTTGTATACATTTTTTGGCAACCCCAGTGTATATATGTATGTGTGTGTGTGTGTGTATACATTATGAACATATACATTTGTTATACATATATCCATATGTGTGCATATGATTAATATACTCCATTGAAATTATCAGATGGTCTGTTTGTGTCTATATTCTCTTCCTCACCTTTCCCTACCCCCGCCTCCAGACCAATAGTAGGCAACTATAATTTATTCATATTTTCATCTCTAGTACAACACACTGTAGTTGCTCAAGAAATATTTGTTAACTTGTTGATGAACTAAGCATGGCCAGTTCAGACTCTGAACAGAGGTGGGGAAAAACCAACAGGAACATTGTGAAAAATCTCAGCTAAGTCATAACAACTCCTAAGTTGGTATTATTGCAAGTTCCTTCTTTCCCTGCTTCTCACTCCCAAGAAGACCAGAAAAGTATTTATGGACCAATCTGAGCAAAGATGGAGCCTTTTCCTTTCCTATCATAGGTCCTCATTAGATAGGGTTGAAGGTGGAACTAAGGACAAGTAGAGTCCTCAAGGTGGCCTTCTCAGTGCCCCCTCCCCCCACCCCTCCCCCCACTCCCAGCAAGCAGTTCCTTCAAGTATGTGCACTTAGGAAGTTTCAGATCCAGGCTGCATATAAATTCGCTGCTCACACTTGGCTTATATTTTTGGGGAGCCCAGATTTTGATAAGCACAAAAATAGACAATGTTAAAAGATTTCTTTGGAGTCGTTTTAAAGGAAATATCCCAGAAAGCCTCGTCTCATCATCTTCTAGCAGTAGTTTGGCTTAACATGGCAGTTGGGTCCACTGGGAGTCCTGTTGGGGTAGAGTGGAGCCTGATAATCTCACCGGAGCAAAACCTCTTGCTCCTGAGACCTCAGCTTTGACAGCCATTGCCAGGCAGTGAAAACACCCCTTCCTTTTAGACACTGAAATGGCACAGCGTTAGGTCTTCTGCCAGTTCCCGACTCACCTTGCTGCTTGGCATCAAAGCATGAAGCTCAGGTTTCTTATGTGTTGCCTGGGATAATTATGCTTTTCCCCCCTTTAATTTATTAAAGTATAGTTGACATACAATGTTATATTAGTTTCAGGTGTACAACATAGTAATTCAACAATTATAAACACCTTATGATGGTATCACCATGACAAGTCTAATAACTGTCACCATACTAACTTATATTATTGACTATTTTCCCTATGCTATATATTACATCCCTGTGACTTGTTTATTTTATAACTGGAAGTTTGTAGATAACGATTCTTTCAAAAATATTTTAAGTTTATAGTTTTTCTGCATGCTTGATTTAGCCATTAGACTCATTTCCAGGTACAGGAATATTATTTTATATAGAAACATGAATTTATTTTATATAGAAATATAAATTTATAAAGACCCTTTACATATCTATTTCATATGTTAAAAGTATTCTTTACTAAATAATTCATTCACAAGATTTTTTAAAAAAGGAAAACTGTCCAAGTCACTTAAAATGTTTTATTTAGCTAAATCTTAATGTTTTAAACTTATCTCATATACAAGCAGTGTCTCTGATGTATGGTGTATGTGTGTAATGGATTAAGTGAAGTACCAATGTATGCATGTTCCTTTTGCAATGTTTTTTCTCTAGGTATGTTTCTGAGTCAGTTTGGAAAACTGTGATAATGGCACTTAGTGGCTCTACAGGCCTTCGTGTGAATTTGTTGATGTCAGTGCTATCCATGCTACTGAAAAGTCATGTGATCCATTCTGCCACGCCTCCATCCTCCTCTAATTTTCATAAACATGTTCTCTTAGTTCTCTTAGCATAGAATGGGATGGGGAAAATGTTTAATCACAAGCAGCCCACCTTTTCTTGTTATGACGGGACAGTTGAAGGACATTTGTGATCTTAAAGGGAGCAGAGATTTTCTCTAAAGGAGGAACTGGTGAAAATCCATTATCCTACCTTGACTGGAAATGGGCGTTCCTCTGCAGATGTCTGCCTTGTCGATGGCCTGCCTTCCTCAAAGATCTTGAAACATTGCCAGGAGAAATGGAGTCCATGGTACCCAGCATTGCCTCGCAGGGCTCAGACATTTTTTCCCCAGCTAGGATTAAGGCAGGTAAGAAATAATGTGGACTTTCAAAACGGGTGACCCCAACTAGAAGCCAGTAGAGCAAATGCTGCCCTTGAACATGTTATTGGACTCGCACAATATTTTAAGAATCAGACCATTTTTACATACATATCAGGATTTCTGGCTTCTTAGAAAAATCAAGCCACATTGGCAATACAGGGCTGTTATTCTGGCATGTGGCCAAGGGGCAGGGCTGAGTCTCAGTGCCCCCTTTAGATGGGGAGGGCTCCCTCAGCTGACCACAGGTCCCCCACTCCTGACCACTCCCTACTCCTCCACCAGACCCATTTATGTTACTTGCCCGTTCCATGAGGGCATTTGAATCGATGACCTCTTATTTCAAGTGTTATTTATAGCTCACATTTAAGCATATATCTATCATATTTCAATAATAGGTCTGCTCTGTACCCATCTCACGTAAATTAGATTACTGGATTAGCATACAGTTTTACCGTTACAACATCTAACTTGTAAATGGCTACCCTCCTAGAATGCTATGTTGGCTGAGTTCTTAGTGTGATAAATATTCTATTATATGCATATTCATTTTTCTTCAAGTCATTTTCTCATGTTAGAGACATTAGTCAGTGTGTTTAGATAGATGTCTTAGAGAAATTGTCAATATAGTGTGAAAGTCAACCTTCAGTAAATTTTCATTTAGGTTTTGTTTGGTTGTTTATTCTTTTAAGTTTTCTTGTTCAGTTACTTTTTTGAACTCAGATTATCCTGCAGTTTCTGACTTCCAGGCAAAGGTGCATGAATGGAGTTCTGATACGTCAATGAGATAAAGGCCTCATTAGAATTTATCAGAGAGGCAGATAGACACAGCTGCTCCATCATCAGCAGTGAGGGAAGTAGGGGCTTGTCTCAGAGTACTAGGTTCTTTTCCTGGAGCAAAGGATGCTTTTCTCTCTTCTCTTCTCTTCCTGATCTCCTATACTCTAACTTTACAAATGACTTTTTTTTTCCCCTGAGCTAAAGAATAAAAACGGAAGATTCTTTCCACTTCCATATCCAGGAACCGAAACTCACTGTTTTTATTCCAAAATAACTCCTTCTATCCTTCTCCCAAAGTTGGCTAATGTCCACATTTATAATATGCTAATATTTTCTATAGTTACTATAATTTGATTACTTCCAACATGAAATATTTGAGTAGCTCCTATATTCCTGTTATTAGGATAGCCAGAGAGGATACAGGTATGAACCAAGGATAATAATGCTAATTTGCAAAAACCATCACCTCACACTCCTGAAATTTTTACTCTGAAATCCATAAAAGGCACAGATGGATACATTAGCAATGAATCTGTAACAATGGGATAGATGTCACAAAAACAGGTACGGACAGAATGCTGTGAGAACATAGGGAAGGAATAAATTATTCTGCTAGAATTGCCAAGAGAAGCTTCTTGGGGGAAGAGGAACAGGATTTCAAAGGAAGGATGACTAACAGCTCTGCCAAACAGATGAAGAGAGGCGGGTACTCCAGGCAGAGGAAAGAGTCTATGTAAAAAGTTCCAAGTCTTGACAGACATGCAGTCTGTTGAGGAAGCAGTGGGAAAGATAATATGGCTAAAGTGGAAAATAAATAATACCAGGGCACTTAAGAGGGCATTCTCAACCATCCAATATAGTAAGAAACGCATCCTAAACTCAGGTGGTGATGGAAGGGATGGAGAAGAGGGGCTAATTTCAGGATACAGGTAGGAGACGAAGGAGTGGCAACAGCAGTTAAGGGTAATCTGTAGTTTCCACCTGGGGAGCATCTGTATGCTAATACTATAATCGGCAGAAGAAAACCCAGGAGGCAGCAGCCTGTGGTCAGCCAGCAGGGTTTGGACACTGTGAATCTGTTGAATGACCTCTTTGGCTAAATCCAAATGGATGCTCTTTATCTGTTTACTGATGTGACTTTTCCCCCCTCTCTTCTTTGAAAATTTTTTTCTCTTATTTTCTAAGATATCACTTTCCTAAATTTCTTACCTATCTGATCTCTCCTTCTTAGGCATGCAGAGGAAAAGGAGAGCTTAAAGGAGGCTATCTGTATTGGCCCACTGTTCCCATCTCTTATCAACCGTCTCTCACTCTGGTAATTTCCCATCTCACAGCTCTTCAATTACCACCTATGGGCAACTGACTTCTAACTCCATACCTGTATCCTTCATCTCTCTCTGGGTTCCAGGCCTTTTGGTGCAAGTGCCTACTGAACCTTTCCACCTGGGTATCTTGTAAGCATCTCAAATTCAACATCCATTACTGTACTCATCTTCCCTAGCCAAACCCTGCCCTCATGTAGTCTTCATCTCAGTAAATGACCCCTTTATCCACTTAGCTACCCAGGGATCCTTTGATTCTAAATTTCATGGGACCATTTCAGTCTTTAGCATAGTGAGTGGCCCACATGTAGCAGACACTCAAATATTAATATAATGAATGAAGGAGACAGAATGGGTTTTAAGGTTTCTGGCTTCTGTCAACCCTCCTGGAATAAAAGTTATCCTGTACCCTTTTCCCATCTTTCTTTAGCTTGAATTAATCAAATTAGGCATGTTTGCTTCAGAAAGCCTTTCTTGACTACCACCCTAACTCCCTCCCTGGTATGCTAAGTTCCATAATTTCCTGCCTACACCCTAACCATAGCACATAGCATATGGTTTCCATGTCAATTTCACCCACCAGCTCACTGAGGAATGAAACAGCTATCTTCTTTATATCTGGTGCCTACATGCTTGATGGAAGGAAGCACACAAAGAAGGAAGGAAAGAAAGAAGGAAGGAAGGAAGGAAGGAAGGAAGGAAGGAAGGAAGGAAGGAAGGAAGGAAGGAAGGAAGGACAGGCTGGCAGATATTCTGTGGGAGATATTCAGAACACATTTGGGAGTGGGCATGGAGTTCAGAAGAAGGCTGTGGCAGTGAGATTTGAGCTATTTATGGTGATGTTAGTGGGGTGATTACTTTCACGCTGGAAGATCGATGAGGGACAAACTCTCCTGTGTCTACAGGGGCTGAGATGAAGGTGATATAAGTCTTGGGTATAAGGAACCAAAGAGTAGTGAGGACTGTGAACTGAAAAGAACATGCCAGATCTAAAGGGAACAAGCCAATAATCAGTATGCAGAAATGCTGGCCCAGTCAGCAGATCTTCTGACTTTTTTCCAAAAGACATCAGAAATCCATATTTTTTATTTATTTATTTTTTTAAAGATTTTTTTATTGGGGAATTGGGGGGATGGGAACAGTGCTGGGGAACTGGGGGAAGGGGAACAGACAAGTTGCTATCCTCTTGTTCTTCAGTCTAGTTGTGGAGGATGTTACTTCACTGGCCCAAGTTGGCACCATCATTGTGCTCTTCCCGCGCGAGGCAGATCAATCGCCGGCTTCTGGATGGCCGCTCACTGCGGCTGCTGGCCACTCATGCTGGCTGCTGACTACATACGGTAGCCCATGGCAACCCACTGCCACAGGGCTGCAGCCTACGCCGTTGCTGGCGACTCTCAGCAGCCCAGCTCCAGGTTGAGCTGTTGTTCAGCATCTTAGCTGTGGAGGGCAGTGTCGCTGGCCCTCATATGTGGGATCCGAACAGGGGTCCTCTGGCATCCCAAGCCAGTTCTTAACCATCGCATCACTCGGCCGGCCCCAGAAATCCATATTTTTGAATGAATGAGAAATTGTATACATTTTAAGTGCTGGTCCAACTAAATATTAGGCCAGATTCAGGTCTTGGCTTGAAAATTTATGACTTCTGGTACAAAACACTGAGGAATGCTAACTTATAAACTGTGAAATTGTATATAAATTGATGGCGTAAAGAAAAAGAGAGGCTACGATTCAAAAGGGGACAATAAAAAAGCAAATGGGGGAAATATATTTACAAGAACACACCCATCAGTCAATTGCTGAGTTAATGTAGGAAACACCTGTTTGAAGAAAGAGGCGAACTTATAAAAGGATCTGTCAGGTAATGAATATTGAATCAGGTCCTTGGTTTGCTTTTGGAGTAGGAATGAGCTGTGTATGAAACAGGCCCAGCACTGAAAACTGAGAGATTTATTCAACAGTGGTGGATAATTTTTTAGGTATTTGTGGTACATTCTCTACTATAAATACCACTGCAGAAGAAGTGAATATCATAGCACCTAAATGTAAAAATATGTCTAGTCAATGAGCTCTCTGCTTACCCCAAGAATGAATCATACAATTTGGAAAATTGATTTTAATTAAGAATTGGACTATATTTTAAATTGTATTAAAATACTTTTACACTATGAGCATTGTAAAACACCATATAAACTTATTACTTTATTAAATCCTGTTACAACTCCATGAAGTGAGTTATTTTTATCCCTATTTTGCAGACTAAGAAACTAAGGTTCAGAAAGATTCATGAGTTCATCCATTCATTTGACATATATTTAGTTGATTTAATATGCTGGGCATACAGTAGTGAAGGGAGCAGGTAAATATCCTTGCCCTCATGGAACTTATGGTCCTGTTGAAACCAAATAGACACAGAGACACAGTAAGTAGCCATCCTTTCAGACATAGCACTATCCTTGAATCCAGGCCTTCTATCAAACCCCAGCTACAAAGCTTCTAGCAAGTGGTCAGTATGCTTTAATCATAGTAGTTTTGAGGAGCCAGAAGGGGTCGGACCTATGATTCAGACAATGGAAGTTCTCAGGATAGCTGAGCAGCCACTGGGCCAACCCCTAGCCACATGACTTCAGCAGGGACCCCCATCACTGCAATTGGGTTTCATGCTCTGTGACATGGAGATAATAATATCTGTTCTGCCCATGGAAGAGCTGCTGTGAAAATACAGCAGGAAATAAGATTTTAAAAGGTTTAAGTGCTTATAAAATCCTCTGTATATATTTGTGTAATGCTTGATACATTAAACAAAGAGTTTCCAAGTAAAATATATAGTGTTATTTAGAATACTATACAATAGTCAAGTACAAATATAAATTAGTCAATGGTAGAATTTCCAGGATCTCAGAAAATTTGGGGGTGGTGTTCTGAGTGGCTGAGTTAGCTCTCAGGTTGTTGGTTTAAAGAGAACTGTCATTGAGTTGCCCTTAGAAACAATTAGTTAGAGCCAGTATCAGAGGGACCCAGGCACATGAAGAGCTACTGAGAAGAGTTGACCTCCAGGAAACAAATAAGTGGGCACCCCTCATTCATTCATTCATTGAAAAAATATTCATTGGTTGCCCACCATGTCTGTTTTGTTCATAGCTATATCCTCAGTGTCCAGAGCAAACTTGCTGTCCTAAAAAGGCTTGCATTCTAGTAGGGGGAGACAAGTAATACACAGACTTGTTTATGTCAGGTAGCAAGTGCTACAAAGAAAAGTAGCCCTGGATAATGGAAGGGGATGGGAGGGAGGGAAGGAGATGGCATTAATCAGGATCATTAAAGCCAGATGCTTCAAAAAACCACTCAGCCTCAGTGGCTTACCCAACAACCATTTCTCCTCTCACAAAATCTAACTGGGGTCAGTGACTCAGGAACCCAGTTTCTTCCCATCTTACTTCTGGGTTCTCCAAGGAAGGAGAAGAAAGGGGGTATGGCGAGCCACAGTGACTGAATAAAATGAAGGCACAGCATGGCGGATCTCTGGGGGAAGAGGGTTCCAGGCAGAGAAAACAGCAAAAACAAAAACCTGAGGCAAGTTCTGGTTTCTGGTTTGGCATAAAGGAAGTTTGGAAGTTACCACTCCATTCTAATGAGGAGGACCAAAGTTTGGTCATCCCAAACCATGCCTTTTGGGATACTGATTTTTAAACTGGTTATTCAGAAACAAAAGACTCAGAAAGAATCTTTGACCCGCCCCCTTGTCAGCCTAAAGGAATTTAGATAGGAAAAGACCTGCTTAAAGGAAGGGAGCGTCATCTTAGTATAATATAAACTAAATATGGTAGACAGGGAGAAATCCAGCAAAGCCTATTTGTTCCTTCTCTCTGTGTCCCGTTGTTTCTGGGTAGGCCTGCAAGAATTTGTTTAACCATGTTTGTTCTTTCTCATCTACTTGTAAATTGCCTGCTTTCCCTTTGAAATCCCAGATCTCTGTCCCTCTTCTTAGTCCAAAATGGCATATAAACCTCAACTGCCTAATGTGTCTTTGGGTCTTATATTCTTATGGCACCTCCGAATGTACATCTATAACGAATTTTGGACATTTTCTCCTGTTACTCTGTTTCACGTTAATTTGATTATTAGCCCAGCTAGAAGAACTTAGAAGGTGGGAGGGAAGTTTTTTTTTTTTTTGACATCCAGAATAGAAAAAGCTGAATAACTGAAAAATCAACTCTTTTTAGATCCATAAGAGAGGTGAGGTCACAGGGCAAACCACTATATCCAAACTGGAGAGATCAACAGGTAAACATAAAAAATCACAATTTACCAGAGCAGAAACTTCTGTGGGAGCTAGCGCTGGGGTAGGAAACTATAATTGATGACTTGCTATGGGTTCATTGTGGACAGCCTTGAGAGTTACAAAGTCCCAGGAGAGCCCAGCATTTTGTGAGTTTTACTCCCAGGTTCTCACGATGAATATCAGAAAAATCCCTTGTGCTTCTGACAGGGGAGGGAAAAAGGAGCCACTTTGAAATATACCGGATCACTCTGTTCTTAACAAGGTCTGCCCTCAGGAGAAACTATTTAACCAGAGATTAATAATCTGCTGGAGTTTTATCAGAACCTAAGTCACCTGGGGAAAGAAAAATACCTAACTCCAGCCAGTCTAGCCGTCCTATCTAACCAGAGGAGAGGAATCAACCTGAGAAGCACATGAAAAGTTCACAGTCCAGAGGCACAGTCTCACTAAAAGATAGGACCTAATCATCAGACTATAAAATTCTTCCCTTTCACCTATACCTTACTACACATTACTAAAGGCTTTTTTATTAAAGTTCCTTTTACCCAATATATCATCGCTGGCAATCAAGAAAATATTACAAGGCATACCAAGAGGCAAAAAACACACTTGGAAGAGAGAGAGAGGGAGAGAGAGAGAGAGAAAGTATCAGCACCAGATTCGTATATGGTAGGGATGTTGAAATTATCAGATTGGGAATTTAAAACAGCTACAATTAATATACTAAGAGCTTCAATAAGTAAATAGACAGCATTCAAGAGCAGATGGGAAATGTAAACAGAGAGGTGGAAATTCTAAGAAAGAAGCAACAAGAAATGCTATAGATAAAAAATACTGTAAGAGAAATGAAGCATGCCTTTGATGGGCCTATAGTAGACTAGGCATGACTGAGGAAAGAATCACTGAGGTTAAGCATATCTCAATAGAAACCTCCAAAACTGAAAAGCTAACAGAAAAAAAAAAAAAAGACCAGAATAGCCAATAACTTGAACAACCACAAAAGATATAACATAAACGTAATGGGAATACCAGAAGGAGAGGAAAGTAAAGGACAGAAGAAATATTTGAAAGAATGACTGAGAATTCCCTCAAATTAATGTCAGATACCAAACCACAGATCCAAGAAGTTCAGAGAATACCAAGCAGGATAAATGCCAGAAAACAAGAAACAAAACCAAAACCAAAAATCTACAGCTAGGTATATCATTTTAAACTACATAAAATGAAAGATAAAGACAAAAACCTGAAAGAAGCCAGAGGGGAAAAAAATACCTTACCTACAGAGGAGCAAAAATAAGAATTATATTTCAATGGCTGGCCGAGTGGCTCAGTTAGTTAAGAGCTTGCTCAAGAGTGTGAGCTCTGAGCAACAGAGTCACCGGTTCAATTCACGGCCTGAGCTGAGCTGCCAACAGGTAGCAGGATGGCTCAGCTTAAAAAAAAAAAAGAAAAAGAATTATATTTCATTTATCAGAAACCATTTAAATAAGAAGAGAGTGGAGTGAAATATTTAAAGTGTTGAGAGAAAACAACCACCAACCTAGAATTCTGTACCCTGGTAAATACTTTCTTAGACAAATAAAAATTGTGATAATTTGTTGCCAGTAGAGGCCTTGTAAGTTCTTTAGAGAGAAGAAAAATTATATAGGTCAGAAACTCATATCTACATAAAGAAAGGAAGAGCACTAGAGAAGGTAAATAAAAACTCATTTTTCTTATTCCTAATTGATCTAACAGATATTAGTTTGTTCAAAATAATAATAGCAACACTTTATTTGAATATATATGCTTATATATGTATACATACATATCTATGCTTATGTATACATACGTATATGCTTATGGTTGCTTATATTTAAGTGAAATTGATAGCAATGATACAAGAAACAGGAGGAATTAGTATTATTTTGTTATTATAAAGTACTAACACTACTTATGAAGCAATATATTGTTATTTGAGGGTGAGCTTGGATTAGTTGTAAATGTATATTGCACACTCTAGTACAAACACTAAAAAAGAAGCATAACTGATATGCTAAGAAAAGAGAAAAAATGGAATCATAAAATGCTTAATTAAAACCAAAAAAGGCAGAAAAAGAGTGGAAGACAAAAATGGAAACAGAACAAGGGCAACAAATCAAAAGTAGTAGCAAATATGGTAGATATCAATCCAACTCTATCAATAATTATTTTGAACATCAATGGTCTAAATCAGCGGTTCTCAACCTGTAGGTCGCGACCCCTTTGGGGGTCGAATGACCCTTTCACAGGGGTCACCTAAGACCATCGGAAAACAAAAAGATATTTACATTACAATTCATAATAGTAGCAAAATTACAGTTAGAGTAGCAATGAAAATAATTTTATGGTTGGGGGTCACCACAACATGAGGAACTGTGCATTAGGAAGGTTAAGAACTGCTGGTCTAAATGCACCAATTCAAAGACAGATATTGTCAAAGTGGATCAAAAAACAAGACACAGCAGTATGTTGTCTACAAGAAATCCACTTGAAATATAAAGACACATATAGATTAAAATTAAATGGATGGAGAAAGATATGCCATGCTAACACTAATCAAAAACAGCAGGAGTAGATATATTAACTTCAGAAAGAGCTCATTTTACAGTAAGGAAAGTTATCAGAAATGCATTACATAACAATAAGGGGTCAACTCTCCAAGAAGGCATAACATGTATGCTCAAACAGCACAGTGTCAAAATACATGACACAAAAACTGATAGAACTGCAGGGAGAAATAGATGAATCCAGTGTTATAGTTGGAGACTTCAATACTTCTCTACCAGAAATGGACAGATGCAGCAGGCAGAAAATTGTTGAACTCAACAACACCATCAAATCACTTGTATATAATGGATGTGTTTAGAGTAGTTTATTCAGTGGCAGAATACACATTTTTCTCAAGCTCATGTGACATTCACCAAAATTGACCACATTCTGGGCCATAAAACACACCTTAACACATTTAAAAGAATAGAAATCATACAATGTCTATTCTTAGACCACAATGGAACTACACTAGAAATCAATAACAGAAAAATAACCTGAAAATCTCAGAATATATTCCCAGAACACACTTCTAAATAATACATAGGTCAAAGAAGAAATCCCAGGAGAAATTTTAAAAATATTTGGACTATATGAAAATGAAAAGACAACTTATCAAAATGTGAGATGTGGGGGGCAGTGAAAGCAGTGGTTAAAGGAGAATTTATAGCAGTGAAAACATATGTTAGAAAAGAAAGATTTTAACTCTGTTATCTAAGCTTCCACCTTGATAAACTAGAAATAAAAGAGCAAATTAAATACAAAGTAAGCTAAAGAAACGAAACAATAAAAATTAGAGCAGAAATCAATGAAATTGGAAACAGAAAATCAATAAAGAAAAATCCATAAAATCAAAAGCTGGCCCTTTGAAAAGATTATATGTCTCTAGTCAGGCTAAGAAAAAGAGAGAGGACACAAATTTTTAGTATTAGAAATGAAAGAGGGGATATAAGTACAATCCCATGGACATTAAAAGAATAATAAAGGACTGCTATGAACAACTCTGTCTACAAACGTGATAACCTAGGTGAAACGGACCAATTCCTTAAAAGACAATGTGCCAAAACTCACACACGAAGAAATAGATAATCTGAATAGGCCTACATCTATTAAAGAAATTGTATCAACAATGAATAACCTTCCAAAACAAAAAGCACTAGGCTCAGATGCATTCGTTGGTAAATTCTACCAAACATTTAAGGAAAAAAAATTATGCATATTCCCTACAATCTCTTTCAGAAGATAGAAGCAGAGGAAATACTTCCTAATTCATTCCGTGAGGCCAACATTACCCTAATACCAAAATCAGACAGCTAATGCAATAAAGAAGAGCAGGAAATAAAAGGCATGCAGATTGGAAAGAAATAAAACTGTTTTTGTTTGTAGGTGATACGATTTTCTATGTAGAAAATCCAAAAGAATGAACAAAAACCCTTCCCATCCCCCAAAAAGAAAAAAACTTCCTGAAATTTGTAAGGGATTATAGCAAGTCTGCAGGATGCAAGGTTAATTTACAAAAGCCAACTGTTTTCCTACACATACTAGCAATAAAAAAGTGGAACTTAAAAAAGTGAAATTAAAAGCACAATACCACTTACATTAGCACCACCCCAAAAGGAAATACTTAGGTATAAATATAACAAAATATGTACAAGATCTATATGAAGAAACAACAAAACTCTGACAAAATAAAGAACAACTAAATAAATGTAGAGCTAGTTCATGCTCGTGGATAGTAAGACTTACTGTCAAGCTGTCAGTTCTTCACAACTTGATCTATAGATGCAATGCAATCCCAATCAAAATCCCAGCAAGTTATTTTGTAGATATTCACAAATGGATCCTGAAGTTTATGTGGAGAGGCAAAAGACCCAGAATAGCCAGCACAATGTTGAAGGGGAACAACAAAGTTAGAGGACTGACACTACTCAACCTCAAGCCTCAATCTAAAGCTATAGCAATCAAGACTGTGTTGTATTGGTAAAAGAATAGATAATCAATGGAATGAAACAGAGAGCCTGGAAATAGATTTACATCAATATAGCCAACTGGTCTTTGACAAAAGAGTCTTCTTGACAAATGATGTCAGAACAATTGGACATGCAAAAAAATGAATCTAGACACAGACCTTAACCCTTCTTAAAAATGACTTCAAAATAGATCAGAGACCTAAATGTAAAATTCAAAACTATATAACTCCTAGAAGACATAGGACAAAACCTAGATGACCTTGGGTATGGCAATGACTTTTTAGATATAACTTCGAAGACGTTATCTATGAAAGAACTAATTGATAAGCTGGACTTCATTAAAATTAAAAACTTCTGCTCTGTGAAAGACAATGTCAAGGGAATGAGAAGACAAGCCAAAAACTGGGAATAATATTTTCAAGCGACATCTGATAAAGGACTGTTGTCCAAAATATAAAAAATAATCTTAAAACTCAATAATAAGAAAACAAACAACCTGACTTAAAAATGATCCAAAGACCTTAACAGATACCTCACCAAGAAGATATACAGATGGCAAATAAGCACATGAAAAGATACTCCACATCATATGTCAGTAGGGAAATGCAAATTAAAACAACGCTGAGGTACCAGTACACATTTATTAGAATGGTCTAAATCTGGAACACTGACATCAAATGCTGGTGAGGATGTGGAGCAACAGGAACTCTCATTCATTGCTGATGGGAATGCAAAGTGGTCGAGTTGCTTTGGCAGAGAGTTGACAGTTTCTTACAAAACTAAACATACTCTTACTATACAACCCAGTAATTGTACACCTTGGTATTTACTCAAAGAAATGGAAAATATATCCACACAAAAACCTGTACAGGGATGATTATAGCAGTTTTATTCATAACTGTCCAAACCTGGAGGCAACCAAGATGTCCTTCAGTAGCTAAATGGATAAGTAAACTGTGGTACATCCAGGAAGTGGTATATTATTCAATACTAAAAAGTAATGAACTAAAAAGCTATGAGAATACATGGAGGACACTCAAATACATATTACTAAGCAAGAGAAGCCAATCTGAAAAGGCTACATACTGTATGAATCCAACTACATATATGTCATTCTTAAAAAGGCAAAGTTATAACGACTGTAAAAAGATAAGAGTTTGCCAGAGGTTGCGGGGAGGGAGGGATGACTAGGCAGAGCACTGAGGAGTTTTAGGGCAGAGAAACTATTTTGTATGATACTATAATGGCAGATACATGTCATTATACATTTGTCCAAACCCAAAGAATGTACAACACCCAGAGTAAATCCTAACAGAAACTCTGGACTTTGGGTAATGATGTGTCACTGTAGGTTCATGAATTGTAACAAATGTGCCACTCTCATGGGGGATGTTGATAGTGGGGGAGGCTTTGTATGTGTGGGGACAGAAGCATATGGGAAATATCTGTAACTTTTGCTCAAATTTGCTGTGAACCTGAAATTTCTCTAAAAAAATAAAGCCTATTAAAAAAAAAATGCGAGGGCCGGCCGAGTGGCTCAGTTGGTTAAGAGCTCTCTCAAGAGTGCGAGCTCTGAGCAACAGCGGTTTGATGCCCAGCCCAAGCTGAGCTGCCGCTGAGCTGCCAACAGGTGGCAGAATGGCTCAGCTAAAAAAAAAAAAAAAATCCGAGGCACAAATATGCTTGGCTTGTTCCAGAAATAGCAAAGAAACCACTGTGGCTTCTCTCTAGTGGAGGAGACGGATAGGAGGCAGAGGCCAGGCCACCAAAGGCCCGTCAGGCCAAGGGAAGAGGTGTGAAGATACAGTTGTTTGGGGCCATTTGTGTCCCCTACCGACTTGTTTTCACAAAAATGTAATAAATAGAAATAGTTGATAGTTATAATGATGACTGTGAAACTAAATTATGGATAATACACTCCATGTTCCAGAGAAATCTTTTAAAAATATATTACTGTGTCTATATTCAAGACCCTATGGGGTAAGGTTTTTCCAGCCACGTGGGTGTCTCAGGGTCAGGCACCAGGAATAGCTTGTCCCTGTCCTTCGCGGAGCCTAACGCCTGGCCTCCCATCAGGCTCCAACCAGCTGAACACTTGCTTGTGCACTGGTGCTGGAAACAACCTGACACCCAATAGTTCCTCAACCATTGTTTTTATGAAGCAGCCCAACCCATCTGTAAATGCCATCACCTCAAACACCTGGTGATTTTCACACCTGACACAGATTCTCAGTCTCCCTATTTCAAAGCCTGAAGTATTGCAAGTTTCATGTTACTTGAACTCTTTAATGAAAAAGCAACTACCAGATGAATAGTTAAGGGTGAAACTAAATGTATTTATCTTAAATATTCTAGGTTAGCTTCTCGTGAGTTAATAAGTAAAAGAAATTGTACTCTAGATGTTTAGTAAATGTTGACTTCATGTTTCTGACCACATAAATTGTTGACATTAAAATTCAATGACCTCTGTTACTTACTGTAAGAAGAGTCCTAACCCAAAATGTTCACCTAAAAATGTTGTAATTCAGAATTTGCTTACTGAACTGAATTAAGGTTTTGCATGAGAAATAAACACTGTGGGAGTAATTCTGGTGTACTGGCTTGGTGGTTTTGGGCAAGATGCCTAGAATACCATGGCCCTTACAATAATTGTATACTCTTCTGGCCTCTTTCCCAGATTTGCTTGAAAAGGGTCAGAGGACAAGTTGAAATTAATGACACATGAATGCTGAATCCCAATTAGAGGTGTCTTCAAAGGCAGACTTTGAATAGGCAGACTTAATAAGGGGATTATGAGAAGAAAAAGCTTTGGGCAAATTATACATTGAAGGAAACGAAGATATGAAACAAAGCAACTAGAAGAGATTGGAGTTGATTAATATTTCAGGAAGTGATTTTTTAATCTACTTATCTTAAAATTATGCAAATATGTATAGTAAGGCCACTGGTCTCAGACAAGGAATGCGTACACCCTGGGTTTGTGATTTTGAGACCTCTATTTTGTTTATGAAGGAGGGCAGGGTTTTCGTTTTCCAAAATAACAATAACAGCAGCAATACGGCAGCAAACACTTAAACTGTGTTTACAACGTAAAGTGTTTGCCACATATTAATCTTTCTGTTTCGTTTTCCTCATATGTAAAATAGGGATTACATTACGTATTAACGAATTCCCACAACAACCCATGGATCCTCAACCATTGTGTATATGAAGCAGCCCAACCCATCTGTAAATGCCATCACCTCAGACGCCTGGTGATTTTCACACCTGAAATAGATTTTTAGTCTTCCTGTTTCAAAGCCTAAAGTAGGAAATGCTCAAGGCTATACAGCTAGATATTGTCATAAGGTAGATTGAAACCCAGCACCCTGGCTCAGAAGTCTAAGCTCTCATTCACTGCACTACATACATTTTAAGGCAAAGAGACACATGCAAAACGCTAGGTCTCTGTGCAGACTTATTTTGTTGCAAACTCTCCGGTGCGTCCCTTCCTACGTTACCCTTAGCCTCTTCATTTGTCAAACACAGCACCTTCCTTACTGTGCTCTTGTCACTGTCCTCCCTGTCTTGCCTAAAGGCTCCAGTGGGTAGAAGATGAAAGGGAGCTGCTCTGTCAGCGTACAGCTCCAGCATTTTTCTTCTTGGGGGAAATTGCTAATATTCATTGAAAATCCTTTATTAGATGCGTGGGTTAAGTCATTCAAGGAACATCCACCTAACGCTCCGAGTGGGAACGTTTATCAGGAATGCAAATATGTATTCATTTACTTTCTAGGATAAGCTTTTTAATTTAAAAGCCTAAAAGTTCTCAGACAATTCGCTTCTTGAAATAGAGAGACCTTCCCTCGCGGCTGACATTCCGGCGCCTGACTGCACCGCACTGTCCACGAGGGGGCAATAGCGGCCACAGAGTCGGACCGGGGTCGGGCGCGGCAGCTCTGCCATCGCTTGCTCACGCCTGGCGCGCGGCTCTCGGCCATAGATTAGCGCAGCTGGGGACGTGGGAGGCCGCGGGCCCCGCCCCCGGCCGGCGGCTGCGGCTCAGCTCCGCAGTCAGCTCCGCCAGCGGAGCGGCGAGGAGGGCGCGACAGGCGGGCGGGGGCTCAGGAGCGCGCGCTGCCTTCGGGGCTCCTCTCCGCGCGCCAGGGCGCGGGCTCCCCCTTGGGCCCCTCGGGCGGGCTCGGGGCGCCCAGAGTTGGGGGCCTCCCGCCGCGGCGCCGGGACCATGGCGCTGCGTGCCCGGGCGCTGTACGACTTCAGGTCGGAGAACCCGGGCGAGATCTCGTTGAGGGAGCACGAGGTGCTGAGTCTGTGCAGCGAGCAGGACATCGAGGGCTGGCTTGAGGGGGTCAATAGCCGCGGCGACCGCGGCCTCTTCCCGGCCTCGTACGTGCAGGTGATCCGCGCCCCAGAGCCCGGCCCGCCCGGCGACGGCGGCCCGGGCGCCCCTGCCCGCTACGCCAATGTGCCTCCCGGCGGCTTCGACCCCCAGCCCGCCGTGCCTCCCGCCTCCTTCAAGCCGCCGCCCGACGCCTTCCAGCCGCTGCTGCAGCCGCAGCAGGCGCCGCCGCCGAGCACTTTCCAGCCGCTGGGCGCGGGCTTCCCGTACGGCGGGGGCGCCCTGCAGCCGTCGCCTCAGCAACTCTACGTCGGCAGCTACCAGGCCAGCCAGGGCAGCGACGATGACTGGGACGACGAGTGGGACGACAGCTCCACGGTGGCGGACGAACCTGGCGCGCTGGGCAGTAGCGCGTACCCGGACCTCGACGGCTCGTCGTCTGGCGGCGGGGGCGCGGCCAGCCGCTACCGCCTGTCTACGCGCTCCGACCTATCGCTGGGCTCCCGCGGTGGCTCGGCGCCGCCGCAGCACCACTCGTCGGGGGCCAAGAGCTCGGCCACCGTGAGCCGCAACCTCAACCGCTTCTCCACCTTCGTGAAGTCGGGCGGGGAGGCCTTCGTGCTCGGTGAGGCGTCAGGCTTCGTGAAGGACGGGGACAAGCTGTGCGTGGTGCTGGGGCCCTACGGCCCCGAGTGGCAGGAGAACCCCTACCCCTTCCAGTGCACCATCGACGACCCCACCAAGCAGACCAAGTTCAAGGGCATGAAGAGCTACATCTCCTACAAACTGGTGCCCACGCACACGCAGGTGCCGGTGCACCGGCGCTACAAGCACTTCGACTGGCTGTACGCGCGCCTGGCGGAGAAGTTCCCCGTCATCTCGGTGCCCCACCTGCCGGAGAAGCAGGCCACTGGCCGCTTCGAGGAGGACTTCATCTCCAAGCGCAGGAAGGGCCTGATCTGGTGGATGAACCACATGGCCAGCCACCCGGTGCTGGCGCAGTGCGACGTCTTCCAGCACTTCCTGACGTGCCCCAGCAGCACTGACGAGAAGGCCTGGAAGCAGGGCAAGAGGAAGGCGGAGAAGGACGAGATGGTGGGCGCCAACTTCTTCCTGACTCTGAGCACGCCCCCTGCCGCCGCCCTGGACTTACAGGAGGTGGAGAGCAAGATCGATGGCTTCAAGTGCTTCACCAAGAAGATGGACGACAGCGCGCTGCAGCTCAACCACACGGCCAACGAGTTTGCACGCAAGCAGGTGACGGGCTTCAAGAAGGAGTATCAGAAGGTGGGCCAGTCCTTCCGCGGCCTCAGCCAGGCCTTTGAGCTGGACCAGCAGGCCTTCTCGGCCCGCCTGAACCAGGCCATCGCCTTCACCGGAGATGCCTACGACGCCATTGGCGAGCTCTTCGCCGAGCAGCCCAGGCAGGACCTGGACCCCGTCATGGACCTGTTAGCGCTGTATCAGGGGCACCTGGCCAACTTCCCCGACATCATCCACGTTCAGAAAGGTAAAGCCTGGCCTTTGGAGCAGATAGTGTGGACTGTATTGTTCAGGGTGAAAGGGATGACATTGACAGAAACGCTGTCCCCTCTTTCAGACTAATAGCCTACACGTCTGGATGTGGACAGCTAGGCTGTTTCCCTCAGTGTACGGTGGATTGCAGGCAGGGAGCTTCCTCCTTAAAATATTTCCAGACTGGGAGTGGGTACTCTTCAGAGAAGGTTCTGAGAGTACTTTTTATGACAGTGCTATCATTTTGGAGTTTGAATATTGAGTAAATGAGTTTCTGTAATCTGTAATCTTGTGTCTAGGGTAGAATTAGAATAGAACCCAAATCATGTTAGGCATCCATTTAACACTGCAGTGTTACTTAGCGATGGGTTTTGGGAAGCATGGAGATAAAGGGGAAGAGTTGATATCTGCAAATACAGGTAAGTTTACTTTTCACACCCCACACCTCTCAGCCCCTGCTTGTGTAGAGGAATTAGGATTAATTCTCTGAGTTACTACCTGGGGCAGTTTAAGAACTTCCAGCACAGGCTTCTTGCTTGCAACCTTTGTAAAATTTTAAGAAGTTTAAAGAAAGTCTGTTTTAGCTCAGTTATTTTGAGTTTGGAGTCTGTCAAGACTGAAATTAAGAGTATTATTTAGGAAAATGATGTAGGGACTCTACCTAGAATATAGAGCATCTAATATTGTGTACAAGAGCAGTATTTCTGGTATCTCAGTGATTTAGCTGCCCAGCTGTCAGAGCTTGTTTTATTATAAGTAGTTTTTAGTGTCCCTAACTTTTGTTAAACCATTAAAAATTGCAGATTGTTATTTTAAAAAGTGATCCCTGTCCTACCGTCCCTCACTGATTTGCATTCTGATAGAATGCCTTGAATGAGAGAGAGTGGGAGGTGTTGGAGTTAGGGAGGTGGTCTTGACTGTGAATGTCTTCTATTCGTTGGGGGTGAGGGGAGAAGGAATTACCCAATCCAACTTCCTTGCAGGGTGGAAACCTCCTTGGGTCAGCAGGTCTGGTCCTCAGTAATGAAGTGCTTACTGCCTTTCCCGATCTGCCAGCCCAATTATGAACAACCCTGATCTTTGACATATTCTTCCCTGTACGTACTTGACTAAAATTTGCCTGTCTTGATTCTCTTTCTGTTCCCTGGAACCGCACAAAATAAGTCTATTCCTCATCAACACGTCAGCCCTTTCGACCTTGGGAGACAGCAGTCTCTCTTCCTTCCCCTCTGCTGCTCTCCTCCCCTTCCAAGTGTGTGAGTCCTTCTGATGTGTGACTCACATTTTGTCAAGACCGTCTAAGATTGAATCAGCTCTGTGAGCAACCATACCGCTGTCAGCCTGTAGTGGACCTGCTTCTGCATTCTCTGTGCCTTTTTTGGCATCAGTTGCTATAAATCCTTGACTTTTGCTGGTGCTGGTGGGACTGACTCTTTGAACCTTTAATGCAGGACCTTACATTTAAATTTCATTGTTACATCAATCTGGACCCATGTTGGCTGCCTTTTTACATTTTTATGTGATCTTAATGCAAATTGTTGGTAAATAGTTGAAAGGGTAGAGCCAAGTACAGAAACCTGCAGCCTTGACACAGGTGACTTAGCACTACTGGGTGGCATCAGTTCATTCACTGATTTTATTGTCATTCAGACCATATACTTGGTTTTGTCAAGTGCTCTACTGTTGAAATTATTAGAAAATGTATGTTTGTTCTGAGACCAGTTTTGAGTTTACAGCAGTAGTTTATGTAGTCTTATTAAACCATGTGGTTTATTTATTTTTTGCATCCTAAAACTAAAATTGTCTCCTATTGCTAGGGATTTGCGAAACTTCCTTCATTAAAACGAGTACCATTTTATAAACAGATTTAAGAGCACTGAACATAATCTTTGAGCACTTCGGAAAGAACACCAGTTGATATTCAATATAGTTTGTTTCTGCTGTAGCCTTGGTGTGTAATATACAGGGAGCCTGTGTCCCTAGATGTCATGTCTTTAGAATGTACTGCGTTTTAAAGCAATAGTGTGCAGTGCGTAAGGCCAAAAGCACTTGCTTACAGCCAGTGATTATCAAGGATGCTAGTGTTGGCGATTTTTAGGAATGCATATCAGATGAATATCATAAGTCAGGCTAAATAAAGTTTTTTGAACACGTTCTAGATGTTCAGAACTTGTGGTTTTAAAGAGCAGCTCACCTCCTCCCACCACCACCACCTTAATTACCCCGTTGCTATTGGAATGAATCCTTTTTGAGGCTGAGCACTTGGGATTTTGTTTACAGGTTGCTTTTTCCCCCAAGGTCTCAAAGCGTAATCACATAAAAGGCCTTATTATGACTTTTGAGAGGAGGACAACAACAAAAAAAGATAAATAAAAATCTTTCAGCAATTTAAACAATTTTTTGTTGTAAACATTTGGTCCAAAGTTTGCATTTCAACTTGGGGAGAAATTTTTAAATTCAAAATAATTATTTCAACTCTTAAGTTCTCATTGTTTATGGTAAGAGAAAAGTAGTTTCACTACTATATTGTAGATGTTCTAATCATGTATTAGGAGGTCCACATTCAGATGAGACAGAAAATGATTAGAAAGTGCTGTTTAATTACTAATGCAGATAAGAAGGGGAGTTAATTAAGCTTGTTCCCCACCTTGACTCCTGGGAGAAAGGACAGGAATATTAGGCTCCTCTGAGCTATTTTATCCAGGAGAGTGTTTTTCCATGTTCTAGATCTGTGTTGTTGCATGCTGGGTCTGTGAGCCACATGTGGCTGTTTAATTAAAATAAAATAAAATAAAGTCAGTTCCTCAGTCACACTGCTGTATGCCAAGTGCTTTATAGCTGGTGGGAGCGCTCCCATATTGGACAACAGTTGTAGAACATTTTTTTCACCGCTGAAGGTTCTGGACAGCGCTTGTTGGGCAGTTGGCTATGGTTTGACTTTCAATCCTGTCATAACTTTCTCCAGCAAATAATTATCTTTTCATGTATTTTTCAGATGGTTTTATTTTCATTTTGTCATCTCATGACATCCCCTACCTTTCCCTATACACTAAAGTATGAAAACTGGGGGGGAGTGGGGGGGGGGGGATGCAGGCCCTGCCAGACCCCTCTTTACAGAACTTGCCGAGCACTCAACTAGTGAGTGACATTTCTGTGCTGTGAGGACGTCCATCTGCTTTGCAGCCTGCCTTCAAGTCCCACTCAGAAAACACAACTGGTCTCAGGATGGACATCTGAGGCTGGTGAGGAACCAGCTCCAGAATGAGGGTGGAAAACTCAAGTACCCTTAAATGTGGTGGACTGGCGTTTTTCTGCCTATACTACTACTGAAATCATTGCTTAAGCTTAATAATGGTTTTAGTGTAAGTCCTTTCTGCAAAAATGAAGAGAGCCATATGGTTCCTTTAGCTAAAAGAGAATTGTAGAATTCTGGTTTTTTCATTAACTAACGGAGTCTTAGATAGTCTAACAGACCTATTTTGGTTAATAGAGTCGAGTGTAGGAAGAAGGCAGCTTGCTTTAGTCTGCAGTACGGTAGATAGAAACTTAGAATCTGTTTGAATTTTATTCATATTTTGCTTTGTCTTAACAGGAGTCCCATAAATTCTTTGCTCACTGATCCCTAACTAGGCAGTATGCACGTGTCTATCACAGCTTCGTAACCCTGTGGTCTCAATTTTCTTTTCTTGAAATGGTAGCCTTTTATCTTCTCTCTCTTTTTCATCCCTGCCTTCAGTCTGCCTTTATAATACTAATGTTGGTGAGTTTGGAGTAGTACATAGAGTATATTTCACTATCAGTTTCTTAGCTTATTCAGTTTTGTTTCCAAAGGTATAATTAATCTCTAATATATAATAAAGCTTAATCTGGATGGCAGCAAGTCATGATTTATGAGCTTTAGGCTTATTTCTTGGGGAATATTGCAAAAGGAAACAACTGTAAGCATTAGATGATGAGAAATGTTGATTTCATCTTTATTTATGAATATGGACTAGATAGGTGGAGGGAGTCACCTTAAGGGAGATTTCTTTATTCCAGAGAAGAAGTATAAAATCATGTACAAGTGATTTGTTGTTAAAATGTAGTCTGAGGGTGTAAAGCAGAGAGGCAGACCTAGACAAGTAAACAGGCTGGCAGTCCTGTTTTCTGTACTTTTAAATTAAATATTCAGGGGCTACTTCATTGCTCTCTGTAAACGTTCCAGATGGAGCCTCTTTTCAACAAAAAACAGCCCCGGGACCTCAGGAATGGTACACCAGCAGTGGGGCCGATCAGTCTTGCGGGGTAGAATTTCACCATTGTGCTTCCTTTCACCACGTGTAGGGTCGGTCTAATGTCCCTCCGACATTAATTAAAGATAGCCGGAGTCCCGGCAGGGCATGCAAGGTAAGGCTGGGCCACAGTGAGCCCTTCCCTGTCTGCTCCCCATTCTCCTGTGGCTAAAAATAGCCCCGAGAGGGTGGTGCCAGGAATACAGAGAAAAGGTCTAATAAGCGGGCTGTTTACAAACTCATCCTTATTTTGAAATCTCTGGGCTAGAAATTGAGGTCATTCATCTTTTTTGTTTTGGTCCCGTCTTAATTGAGCCTATTTCTCCTCTCTCCTACTTCTACCCCCAGCTATTTTTTTAAGAAGGCTTCATTTGTAGTCTTTACCTTTGGCCCAGTCTGTATTTTCTTAGTGAAAATAAGGTTATTTGGGGGACTTTTGAAATGTATCACTGAGTTCTGTGGTTAAAGTGTCGATGTGACTGGTCATGGTCAGGCTTGGTCATGAAGCTAGGTGGTGGTGATACTGCTAACATCACCTCGTCATTGGTCTCTCAGACTTCCCAGTCTGTTAGGCTGATCACCGCAGAACCAAAAGGAGCCCAGGGACCCGTCCTCCTACTCACGTTCTCGTGATGACTCTCGGATTCAATTGGCCTTTCCTCTTTATTCAGAAGTGTCATCCACATAGGTTCCTGCCTAATCATCTTAGGATTTCTAAACACGATGGTGGAGCCCGAACAACTGAGAAGCTCTGTGAGGAGAGAGGGGGCGTCAATTCCCTTACAAACATAGCACTTTCCTGAATCTACCTTTCTTTTCTTCAGGCTGAATAAGAAATCTGCTGTTTTGTCTGAAAGTATTTTAAAATCAAAGTTTAATGTCAAGTTAGATTTAACTTGCCATTTACTTATAAAGCTCTGTGATATCATGAACTAAATGGTTATCACAAATAAAATGGCACAGTATTGCTTAGCTCTGTTTGGAGAGACTGTACCCAGAACACCTGTACATGTGTCATCCCACGTGTATAGAGCACAGACTGGATCCTGTATCTACAGGAGGGACAGACAGGACTCTAATCCTCACTGGGTTCTTTGACTAGTGACAGAGAAGCCATGTGCCAGGTTGCCGCGAGCCCCCCAAGGCGATGCAGAAGAAATGGGGCCGGCCTGAGCCTGATGAGGGAGCCGAGTCAGCCCTACCAATGAAGCGGGGACGTGCCAAGCCAGGAGCCACATGTGCAGAGTGTCATCGCAGTGGCCAGTGCGGGATCTGGGGGACCGGTGGTGGGTGTGAGGGGAGCTTCGGACAAGCTGTTTTAACCTCTGTAAGCCTCAGTTTTCTTGCTGGCAAAGTGGGAACACTTCCTCATAAGGTCACTAAATGCTTAATTTTGAAAAGTAGAAAGGTACTTTTACCATGGGAGGCACTCACTCTCCTTTAAAAGACAATTCCAGTAATCTTATCTCTCCAGATAGCCTATTACCACCAGAATTGTAGTATAAAAACAAAAGTACAAAAACTGAAGGAGTCATTGGCATAGCAGTTGAATATTGTATTGTAATGCAGCTAGCTGTCCTGCATTGCACACCAGAAGAAATGGTAATAGTAATATCTGTGTTATTTGGAATCACCATTTTGCTGCTGTTCACATTAAAAAGTTTATGTAAATTATCCACTGTCAGCTACTCCATCCTCCAAATTACTTGTGTCCTTACATAAATCACTTTGACTTTTCTGAGCTTCAGTTCCCTCATCTGTAAATATGAGGTTCATGATTTCCTAGGTCTTTTTTTGTTGTTGCTGTTAGTTGATTGCTTTTTAACAGCATCATTTCTACATTGAAAATAAAATATTCCTAAGTGTATGATGAACATTTAGACATTGTTTCAGGGTCGTTTCAGTAGCATTCTATCTGCATATGTGACTTTGTAATTTGGGAGCATGAAATCCTTTATCAGTTGATGTGAAAGAACATTCGTGTACATTTAGTTCAGATCAGCAAACATGCTTACCCCACCAGGTGCTACAACTGTGACAAGGATTAATACCTGGCCTCCTGCCTGTTGGCACAGCTCCCAGGTGTACTGAAGCTAAGGTGTGGTGAATGGCAGCAGGAGTTCTCTCTGACCCAAATGAGGGGTGTGATTAATAGAGTCACCAAACAGAGAGACTGTGATGGGTTTTCCCTCCTACAAAGTGTATACTTCACTTTGAGTTCTGAATAGTATCTCCTTTCCAAAAGTAGAAACCATCTTGTATTGTTGATCTTGTATTTGTATCCTGATTAAACTTGAGTGTGAATGAGCTTTAATCCACGTCACTTCTACACCTTTTCTTAGAACTTTTTATCTCTCATTGTGATTTGACTTTTCTCTTCTGATAAAGAAATTTTGTGTATTTAGCAAGTAGGAAGATGGTGGTTAGGAAATTAAGTTAAAATCATTAAATTTATTCATCAGATCCTCAGAAAGATAAGCCTGATTTTATTCAATGAATATTTAAGTGTCCTTCATAGATCAGACACTATTACACATGCTAGGGTTGCATGAATGGCCAAAACAAACAACACCACCCTTGTGGAGCCTATATTCTAGCAGGGTGGAGACACAATGAAAAACAAGCACAGTAATAAATGATGATGTATGTCGGAGTGTGGTATTTGTTAGGAGAAAATAATACAAGTGGAGCAGGGCAGGTGGGCATGGGGACTCAGAATGAAGTATTAAAAAGGATGGTCAAAGTAGGCCTCACTGAGAAGGTGAAATTTAAGTGGAGGCCTGGAGGAGGTACAGGAGTTAGGAGAGCTTTTCAGGCAGAGGATACAGCTAGAGCAAAGACACTGGGGTGGGCATGTGCTGGGCAGCTGGGGAACAGTGAGGAGGCCAAGTGATTGGATCTAAGAGGATCCTAGTAACAGATGAGGTCACGGAAGTTCTGATTTGTAGGTCATTGTTAAGACTTGGAGTAAAACCTCGAGTGAGCTGGGAACCATAGCAGGGCTTTGGGCTAAGGAATGATGTACAGCTGGACATTTCAACAGACTTAACGCCTGTTTCTGTTGTTAATAGAATGGGGAGGGAGTAAGGTGTCAAAGATAGGAGCAGAGAGCCAGTAGGAAACTGTTCCAATAATCCAGCTGAGAGATAATGGAGGCCTGAACCAGGGTAGGGACCACAGAGCTGGTGAGGAGGGATCCTGCTCTGTGTATATTTTAAAGGTAGAATCAACAGGTTTTCCTAAGGGATCAGATGTGGCATGTGAGAGGGGGAGTCATCAAGAGTGACTCTGGTTTTGGCCTGACCAGCAATAAGAATGGAGTTTCCATCAGCTGAGATGAGGAAGGCTGTGAGTGGAACAGAGGTGGGGATGGGCAGTCAGGACTTGAGGTTAATCCTTTTAGATTCACAGGCTTCTATTGGGTTGTCGGAAGAGTCATGATGCATTTTTGCAATGGAAAACATAGAAAAATGTGTCATGACTTTTCTGACAACCCAATACATTCTGTTCCACATCCCTTCACCCAAATACATTCACAGACAACGCAGCCTCAGATGTATTGTAGTTCCTTTCCTCAGAGCATCCCACTTGGAGCCCAGCCCTTTTTCAAGTTAATCATCACTGATAGAATGCTAACTGGTGTGCCAAAGACTGTATTCATTGCTCTGTTATTGGGTAGTGTGTGGTGGTCATGTTTTATGTCCCTCTATGTAGTGCTACTGTTTTGTGTATGCATAGTAACTGGTTAATGAATTCTTGTTCAATTAATGAAGTAGGCACTCAATAAGTACTTCTTGCTTGATTTTGAAATGGATGTCTTCTGTGATTTATTGAATGTTTTTGTTTTTCTATTTATATGATAATGGATAACAGTTTAAAAGCGTATGAGAAATAAAGATACGGTCTGGATATATTTTGTGGGTGAAGTCATTAATGAACATGTGAGTGATTTAAAAGTCTTAGGCTTATGCATCTGTGAAATGACGTTCTAAAATTCATTCATTCTTGATGTTTAAATATTTCATTATAATACTTTTCCTGGGGTCCCTTTTGCCTAATTCAAAGCATAAGATCCAGAGAGAGTGCATTCATTCACCTCGTTGAATGTCTTGGATACACAAATCACTGAGCTTAGGTGTTGAGCAGTGGGTACCTGCCCTCATGGAAGGTGCAGTTCCATAAGGGAGGGAAGATGTGTATGCAGGCCATTGAAATAAGAGGAAGATATGAATTAGTGCCTGTAGTCAAGTTCACGTGAGTCCAGAGAATAAAGAGTCAGTGTCAATTGTGTTAGAGGCTTGGGTAGGTGGCGTTTGTTTTTCCCCTTTGAAAGATGGTCATCTTTTGACTTTTGGAGGAATATAGATGGAAAGTGCATTCTTGATCTTAGAAGTGCTTTAGAATAGGTTTGATAAGCATATAATTGCAGATTCACTGCATGCCCAGTGCTCAGCCTTTGGAGTGGTTAACTGTAAGTTTCGCCCACCCTGGCTCTATTGAATCAAAATGTCAGGAACATGCAGTCTGGACATTGGTGTTCTCAAAATCACATGATTTTGACGTGCTTCTGGGTTTACAACTGTTGCTGGAAATGGAGGGAGCGCTGTGGAAGATCAAACAGTGTACTGACGTGGTCAGGCCTGCGCTTCAGATGGACAGGCCCTGGTGACAGCAGTAAAGGGTAGCTCAGGGTGTGGCGAGATGGGAAGCTCATACAGATTCAGGCAAGACGTGATGGAATCCTAAATTGAGGAGGTGTGCTTGGGGGTGGGGAGGAGGAGACAGAAGGAATGTGTGCCTACAGGAGTGGAGTAAGTAACAGGGAGGAATATAAAGTGACCTGCAGACCAGGGGTTGTAGAACCACCAACGGAGATGCTTGGAGATGGAGCATGGTCTGCAAATTACAGCCTGTGGTCCAAACCCACCCAGGTGCCTGTTTCTTCACAGCACTTGAGCTGAGAATGGTTTTTAAATTTTTAAATGATTCCATTTTTAATGGTTATGTAAGTAAGCCTGGATTTGCCTTGACCTGCAAAGTATCAAGTATTTACTCTCTGACCCTTAAAAAAAAAAAGTTTGCTGACCCTTAACCTAGCCAAGCAGGTTAGGGAATTTGAATATGAGTACCAATTGCAGGTTTCTGAGTATTTACTACGTGAGCAGCAGTATTCTGGGCAGTTACATACGGGTAGGCGTACATTGTGTGGCATTCCATTCAAGAGGGGGTGTGACAGCAGAGAGGTTGTAAGCATGGAGTCTACAACCAGTTGGGGTTGAGCTCCCCAGCTTCACTGTGTAACCTTAGGCCATGGGCTTACCTTCTCTCAGCCTCAATTTCCTCATGTATAACACGGAATAGTCATTTTGTAGAAAGTAATTTTAAGCATTAATGATTAGCTATTATGTTAGTTTCCTAGGGCTACTGTAACAAATTACCACAAACTGGGTGGTTTGAAAAAACATTTATTCTCTCAGTTCTGGAGGCTAGAAGTCAGAAATGAAGGTGTTGGAAGGGCCATGCACCCTCCAAAGGCTCTGGGGAGGTGAGGCGGGGAAAGGGGGACCTTTCGTGCCTCTTCTAGCTTCTGGTGGCTGCCAGCAGTCCTTGCTGTTCCGTGGCCTGTTGACTCCAATCTCTGCCTCCACCTTCCCGTGGCATTCTTTCCACGTGTCTGTCTCTTGTGTGTCTTCTCTTTTAAGGATACTAGTTATTGGATTTAGAGCCCACCCTAATCCAGTCTGACGTCACCTAAACTAATGACATGTACAAAGACCATATTTCCAATAGTCATGCGCTGCTTAACAATGATGATATGTTCAGAGAAATGCGTGGTTAGGAACTTTTGTCCTTGCGTGAACATCAGAGAGGGCACTTAGCCCAAACCTCGATGGTGCAGCCTATTGCTCCGATGCTGCAAACCTGCACAGTGTGTTACTGAGTGAAACAACGTGAGATTAAATCAAACACAAGCGAAAATGATGCGATCAAGAGATGAGATAAACGTGAGATGTATGAAGCTGCTGCCAGAGCAACACTGCATACTTTTTTACAGCAAACTTTTTTTATAAGTAGAAAGTACACTCTAAAATAACAATAAAAAGTATAGTATAAATACATAAATCAGTACTGGTTATTTATTATCATTGTCAAGTATTGTGTACTGTACACAATCATATGTGCTATACTTTTGTACGACTAGTGGCTCAGTAGGTCTGTTTACACCAGCATCACCACAAACCCATGAGGAATGTGTTGCGCTATGATATTACGGTGGATAGGACGTCACTAAGCGACTGGAATGTTTCAGCTCCGTTATAATCTGAAGGGACCATTGTTGTATATGTGGGCTGTCGTTGACCGAAACACATTTATACAGTGTATGACAGTAAGGTCACAGTCCCAGGTTCCAGGTGGACTTTGGGGGATTCTATGCAACCCAGTACAGCTATTAACTCCCCTAAGAGATATTATCCCCATTTGGTACCTGTGCAAACCTGAGGCCTGGGGAAGTTAAGTGATTTCCAGAATCACACAGCTAATAAGAAGAGCTAGGATTTGAGTTCTTTGTTTTTTTGCCTAGAACTGAGACCTGTGCTCTTTCTGCTACAATAAGTATTAATAGTTTGCCTGGTACAAAATTGAGTTTTACTCTGTAGGCAGTCAACAACCACTAAAGGTTTGAAAGTAACCGAAGAAATGACACCTGCATCATGATTAAAAGAGCTAACGTATTTTGAGGGCTTACTGTATGCCAGGCGCGATGCTTCCCGTTTTATAGTCAGTATATCCATTTAAACCTCATAGGAGATTCTGAGGTAAATACGCTCTTTATCCCTAATTTGAGGACAGGAGGGGAACCACAGAAATTTAAGTGAGGGCCCCTAGAGGCCTCCCGGTGAGCAGCCTGGCCCCTGGGCAGGGCTCCAGGAAGCCCCTCCTGTTGGTTGAGCACACACCTGAGGGACTGTCAGAGTAGACCCGGCGAGAGGGTGGCTTTGGAAGGGAGCAGGTGAAATTGACTTCAGGAGGTGGCTCTGCTGAGGAGTCTAGAGTTACCTTTGAGGTTTTAAGTTTGGGTGACAGAAAGTAGTGATGCCAGGAATAGAAGTAGGCAGGTAAAGAAGATGAGCAGGATTGGGGGGAAAGATAAGGAAATGGGGCTGAAGGGAGCCTTAGAAATCCTATTTTCTGGGCCTTTTATTATATTTATTAGTTGTATTGACATTTGTGATTTTCACAAAAGCCACCTATTGTCAGCAGTAAGATATCAAATATTAATAGATGTCAGCATGGGTTATCTGTAAGTTTTCATGTTTTATGACTTGTATTCCATGTCTATTTTAAAATGCTGTATTTATAGGTGCTTTGTTTTGAATTTAGTTGGTTATTTATGATCTCATTCAAGGAAGTCCAGATGTAGCCAGAGGAAAGATTCATAGCCACTGGAAACCTGGGCCCTGCCATCTTGAAGAAGCAGGAAAGCCCCGGAGTCAAAGGTGTTCTTAAGCTTAAAACAGCTGATTTAGGAATTGTCGCCAAAGCTTAGTGATGATAATGAGATGCGAGATGCCAGTCATAATGGCGACAGTGGGCAGTGCTAAGGAAAATGGTTAAGGCTGTGCTGCCCACCAGTTAGGACCACCATAGCTTAGGTAGCAGCTTGGAACGCCAGGGCTTACAATTAATTCTAAAGTTAAAAACTAGACATTTAGGAAAAATACTTGAAAGCAAGAAATGCGTTCTTTGGCCATATTCTTCTAGCCAGTTTTAACTGCAGCTCTGTCAGGAGCACTCATCCCAGTCAGGGATTCTGGCTTTCGGGGTGTCATTCATGTCTCCTGGCTTCGCTCCTGCTGGGCTGGTGATGAGCTGGCGGCTCTTTATTGTCTTCCTGCCCCATTGAGAGGAGCTGGTCTGCTTAGCAGTTCCTGTTAGATTTATTTTAGCTTGGATCTCCCTTCACAAAAAAAGAAGCTGCAGTTTTACCTTTGATTAAAGATACTTTCCAAAGTTCACTCTTTTCTTTGGTACAAATGTATTTGTTATTCGTCAGAAAATCATCTGAACCCCAAATGCTGGCAGCTTGCTTACATATCTAATGCTGCATTGTTTGTACAGACCAGCACCTGTGCACAAATATCAGGTGTCAAAAGAATTATGAAATTAGGAGTTAGGAACTGCAGACCTCAGGTATCATTGGATTTAAACCATTATATTGATTTTATGTTATAAAACCAGTTTCTTAAAGTTTTATTGTATGTTCGTGATTATCAAGGATATTCTTTCAACCTCATTTTATTAAGATTCTGAGGGTATAATATCTTTAAGAAACCATATCTGCTTTTCTTTTCCCATTCTCAAACTTTAAAGTCTTTATATTTGCTTGGCCATAGGCAAATCAACATTTTCACCACTGTATCCAGACTCATATGAAATAAAAAAATGTGTTTACAGAATGTTCTTGAATTTATCATCCTAGTAACTGTATCACATATTTAATATTCAATATAAGCTGAAACACAAGAACCTTTATATATATGTATATATGTATGTATACATATAAAACTTCCTAGCAATGAATTGCCTATTTTACCAAATAAGCCACCAGAAATGTAACAACCATGTGACTTCCCTCTTCATTTGTGGAACAAAGTGAACTGTTTGAATAGTGAATAAAATTAATAAAATGTTTTAAGATGTGATACTCTCCAGTGAATGCTTTCATTCATAGTAAATGTCATTCTGCCCGTACATATTTGGGGATTATGAATGAAGCTCTAAGGGCTGCTTAGTTAGGATATAATAAGGTTTGTACCTACAACAAACTACATACTTCTTATTGTATCTTCAGGACCAAACCAAGTTTAGAGGTCTGAATTCTTTTAATGATTAGTTTTTTCGTCATCGAGCAACCAGGTTTTTTTTGGGTTTTTTTCAATTTATTTTCCTCTTCCCAACCCTCTAACCTCCTTCTCAAAAGTTCTTTGTTATTTACGTATGAATTGACAGTGAATTTTAAATTTTATCTTTGAATTTTGATAGTTCTTGGCTTTAGGGACCTTTAGAGTTCCTTCAAAAGCTTGCTCTCACTGACTAGTTGTTCAGTCTTACTGTTTGCACCCTCCAAGGCTTATTCACGTGGCCCATGCCTGGAGCCCCCTTAGTATGACGTGATATAGGAATGTAATTTTTGAGGGTCTGGAGGCGATTCATGGGTTAGTGTCTCTGAGTTGAGGTTTCTGAGGGGGCCTGGTGCTCTGCTGGTGCTGTGCACTGTGTGCTGGTGCTCCTCGAGGCTTTGTGATCTCCGTGGGTGAGGCAGTTCCAGTCTGACCGGGTAGGTACCTGGGAACTGCCTGAGTTACGAAGCTGGGCAGACCCAGGTTCACATGCAGTCGGGTTTTAGCAAACTTATTTGTGTTTCCTGTGCTTTACTTTCCACCTCTGAAAATGGGAGCAATAATTGCTTTTCTTTTGGGGTTAAAGAGGGAAATGAGACACACAAGTGCAGAGCACAAGCCTGCACCGAGCAGGTGCTCACATGTGCCGCCTCTGCCGGATGGATAGCTGTTCTGCCTCTTTCTGCTAGGTAAACGTTGGCCTTTGTGTTTTGAGATGTTTAAAAAAATAAAAAAAGTCAAAAACTAAATATTGGAGCAGAGAGGGGAAAAAGTAATAACAAGTGTGTGGGTGGAGACCAAAAAGGAGGAAGGAAAGGGGAGGGGAAGAAGTTAATGGGGAGTTAGCAGGGACTTGGGGGGGGGGTGTGGGTACCAGTGATGAGAGGATAAGAACAAAATAGGCCACTTGACCAAATTAGCATTTTCTTTTTGACATTTTACATGTACAAGTGAAGGAAAAAACACAGGCCTAGTCCAGTCTTGGGCATCTTCTGCTCATCTGTCCCTGTTGCCCTTCAGCCTGTCTCCGGTCTGTCTCTCAGTCTCACCTTGGCTTTAGTTTTCTGGGGCAAGGCCCTAGGAAGACAAAATCTAATTCATGTTTTTGGCATGTTCATGATTTCAAAATGAAGTAAAGTGCTTGTTGTTGTTTTTTTTAAAGGGAGAAAATGTGGCCTTTGGATCCCTGTTGCTTAGTGACTGGGACTTTTGTATAATTGGTCTTAGGAGGGACAAAACATACTGAGAATAAGAAATTTGGTTAAGGAAAGGAAGGCAAAGTTCAGGTGCAAAAAACGACCTGGTTGGGCTGGGAGTGTTTGAAGCAGCCAGCAAGACCCTGGGGGCCCCGAAGAGGTGGAAGAGAGGGACAGAAAGAGGGAGACACTGAAAGGAGGCCAGACAACTGCTTCAACTGTTTAAAACGCCAGAGGCAGTACAGTGTTGGAGAGGTGTTTTTAACCCCCCTGTCTCATTCTGCTGGGTCCAAAGTTCCCAGGAAAGTGATTTCTCTCTGGACATCACAGGAAATGATACAGTTCAGTGCAGTGTAGCGTGACTCTGTTTGCTAATGTGCTTAAGCTCGGCTTGCAGGGGGTTCCTATTATGTGTTCATTGACTAGATGACACCAAAGCTTTATGACTCTCATTTGAGAAAAACCAAAAATGACACTGAAATGCTTCTTAAACAGTTTTTACTGATGAAAATAGTTTAGTGGCATGCTCTGTAAATAATGTGATGCTTTTGAAAATGGTGTTGACTTCTTGGATCATAATTAATATATAATGAGCTTGAGCCCTTTAAGGTATAATAGTAATGAACCTTATCAAATAATTAAATTCCTTAGTTTTAATTATTTTGTCTTCATTACAAACGTGTGTAATATAATTCCTCCAAAATTGAGTACATGTGGATTATGAACCAGGTCATAGTTATCTCATGCCTTGCTCTTTGCAGCCCCAGCACGCTCCAAAGCCATGCAAGATGGCTCACGTTGGTAAGATACACAGAAAATAGTAGGAGACGGATGGGAGAGAATTGAGAACGTGAGTTCTGTGGACCTGGGTTCGATGATGGGGAAGGGTGGCCAAGTGCCTTTCTTTGAGCCTGGGCAATTGCAGTAAGTATAGAAAGGAACCCTATTAGGAATTCTGTATGTACAGCGTCAGCTAAGAATGCCAAGAGTCCAGGATATTTTGTTTAACAGTCCTAAAACAAAGTCAAAATACTGGTTTAGTTTTCCTCTTATTGTTCCATATGTGGAAAGGGAAGGACCCTTTTCAACAGAGTGTAGCAGAGGCCTCGCGTGGAATGTTAAATGGAGAGCAGTGGGGCTGTCAGGCAGGCAGGAGTGGCGGGCTCTGTGCCATGAGTTAGCTGTGCGACCTTGGGCAATCACCTAGCCTCTTGTTTGTAAGATTGAGAAAATTGTACCCAACACTCTTCTAAGGCCCTGTCAGCTCTTAAAAAATAAAATAAAATCTGGAAACCAATTCCTTCGAGTCAGGCCTCCTGACTTCTCCAGCAGGTATCTATCTGTCTTGTCAGCACTGGATGATGAGAAGGAAGTCCTCAGGGTTCCTGCTCCTCCTTTTGGAATAAAATCTTAGGGTTTCTAAGTGAACTTTCTGTCCTTTGGAGAAATTCTAATAATTCTCCCAACTAATTTAATAATTAAATTGAGTCCTCGACTGAAATTCATTGTCAACCTTTAAGCCTTTTTAGGAGGAAGGGACTCTTCTGTTCCCTTGTGTTTCCTTCCAAGAGATTCCCCTGAGGAAGGAACGACTGAAATCCGTTACACTCAGCCTAGTGTCCTGGAGGGCAGCTGAGTTCCTTTTGCCTGTTTGGGAGCACAGTAATGGGTTGTGGTTGAAGTATATTGCCTCACTTTCAGAAATACCTTTCCCTGTACTTTAAATACATTTTAAGAATTTATTTTCAGCTGAGGAACCTGGAGAGGCTGCACTATTTTGTGTGTTATCTTCTTGTAATTTTCTTCTGAACTAGCAATGTTACTCCTCTTTGTTGTGTTTATGAAGAAGAATATGCTCACACTGCTCTGTATTGTCTGTCACCGCTTGTTATTTAATCTCAGAATTTAATACCTGCCTACATTTTATTTTCATAATAAAATCTTACTACGCCCATATAGTATTCCAGGTGCAACTACCTAATGTCTGTCTGTTAGCCCAAGAAACAGTTTCATAGTATGTACTTATATCCCTGTTCTAAAATGTTTTTCCCTCTGATCACTACTGTTTTTCATTTAAAACTGTTGCCCTACCCATGAGTATTATGGAGTCTTTTGTTTAACCCAACAGTGACCACTTTCTATCTTAGACTTTATTGTGTAATTTCTCTCCCTTATTCTTTCATTTCCCTTTTCTGTTTTGAAAGCAATGTGGCACTGTTTATGAGGGGAGGGAGCTGGCAGGGGACAGATTCTTCCTAAATTAGCCACTTAAAAGTAAAGGTTTTGAAAACTGTTGCCTGTTTTTGTAATGATTCCATGATAAAAATGTGTTCCCTTTGTTTTTCAGATTCTGGGCAATGTTTTTAGCTTTTATTTACACTCCTCTTGGGTTTGGTAAAAAATGCAGTACTGCTATGAAAATGCTTAAAGGTGCTGGGATGCGTTGTTACAGCTCTGCAGCTGGTTACCTTGTGTCTCTGCAATCCTGCTTGAACAGCTACAGATTACTTAACATTTTTTTTTTTTAGTATTTTATTTTTATTATTTTTAGTTTTAGTTTCAAGTGTACAAAACAATGTAATAGTTAAATTACTTACATTTTTAAAGGTGTCTTAGAAGTTGCAAGTCTGTAGTGATCTGTATTTGCCCCAATAGTTTTCTTTCTCCCATCTCTCCTTAAAGGCTAGACCTGATTGAAAATTTGGCTATCTCTGTCTTCATTGTGATATTTTTGAAGTGTAGAAATGTGTACAGATAATTCCCACTTTGAGAGTTGTCAAATCAACTGTATATGTGTTTAATTGTTTCAGGCATGTAAGTCTTATCACCTCAAAAAATAATTTTGAACCCCTATAAGAGGAACCATGTCTCTTTTTTAAAAACATATCTTATATGAGGTCTGACACTTAAGTTTGTGAACTCATTCTAGAAAAAGTGCTACATACCTCATTGCTGAATATCACTATGGTCACCTTCAAAATACTCCTCCTTGGGAAGCTATGCAGCAACGCCAGTGCCTAGTCCACCCTTCAAAGCAATTTTGGAACTCTTTTTCTGGAAGGGCTGTCAGAGCTGTTGTCATATTATCCTGAATGTCATCCAGATGTCTTCCTTTTGATATTTCCTTTATCTTTGGGTAAAGAAAGAAGTCATTGGGGGCCAGATCAGGTGAGTAGGGAGAGTGTTCCAATACAGTTATTTGTTTACTGGCTAAAAACTCCCTCACAGACAGTGCTGTGTGAGCTGGTGCATTGTTGTGATGCAAGAGCCATGAATTGTTGGTGAAAAGTTCAGGTTGTTTTTGTCTTAACTTTTTCACGCAGCCTCTTCAGCACTTCCAAATAATAACCTTGGTTAACTCTTTGTCTAGTTGGTACAAATTCATAATGAATAATCCCTCTGATATCCAAAGAGGTTAGCAGCATCATTTTGACTCTTGATTTGCACTGACAGAACTTTTTGGTCGTGGAGAATGAGCTGCCCTCCATTGTGCATTTTGACGCTTTGTTTCAGGGTCCTATTGGGACACCCATGTTTCATGACCAGTGATAACATAGCCCAAAACATCATCTTGTCTCTTCACAAGGTCTTGGCAAACTTCGATTCTCCTTTGCTTTCGTTCATCAGTGAGCTCCTTCGGCACCAATTTTGCACACACCTTTCTCATGCCAAGTTTTTCAGTTAAGATTTTCCTGTTTCTCTGTCAGTGTTTACTTGGTCTGCTATGCCTCTCACAGTCAGCCAACGATACAATGAATTTTTGCAATGTTTTCATCAGCTCTGCTCGTTACTGGCCGCCCTGACCTCTCTTCATCAGCTACACATTCTCTCCCCTTAGAAAAACGTTTAATCCATTTGTACACTGCCATTTTCTTCATGGCATCATCCCCATAAACTTGGACTAACATGCCCCTGATTTCACTTCCACTCTTGCCAAGTTTAACAAGAAATTTAATGTTTGTTCATTGCTCTAATTCAAGCTCAGACGTTCTCTTGACGGCACACAAAAACACGTAACAACAATAATGAATGCCACTCAGCAAGACACCATCACATGTCGACATGAACACAGCAGTGAGACACTGATATACCAGGTCATGAAACCTTACCGAGCTGTTTGTACAGTGCTGCCAATGTAAGCGCACAGTGGCAAGTTCGCAAACTTAATTGTCACCTCTTATCTCCTCCTATCTCCTTGCTACTGCACTCCTAATATATTATGCTGCCATGGATTTGAATTGCATTAAGTGGGTTAGACCAAAATTCCAAGTGGAATTGGCGTTTGGCTGCCCACTCTCCTCAATGGTTTGTTCTTTCCTTCCTAGTTTACAAAATAATGTTTTGCCTGGATGTCCAACTGAACCAAAACAAAGCTCATGTATCCCTAAAGGGATTGTAAGTTACTATTTTTGATGGTAGCTCTTAATTTATATCATCTTCCAATGGGGAAAGGGACAGGCACGCCCCCTCCTTCCACGTAAGTTTGGACTTAGATTTTGAAAAATATTGAAATGTATGCTTCTTTTTCAGTGTTTTGTTTTGTGGCACCTAATTGAGTTACTATAAAGATAAGAAAATCAGACATCTTATAAATATTAAAGTATTTTACAGGCACAATTAGTGAATTGAATGAAGTTAGTTAGATTCCAGAGGGAAATTTTCAAAACCTATACAGTTCCTTTTACATATTCACAAGGCTTTCTGAATTGCATGTCAGAATAAAAGCCAGGGACCTTGTAAGAAAGGTGAGAAGGAAGAAAGGCGGACTTCCCGTGGCCAAGGGAAGCGGGAATAGCGGGTTCTCATCTGCCCAGGCTTTATTCCCCCAGCACCCTGCTCGCTTAGGCCCACCGTGTATTTTTTGCCCATTCATGTTCCAATATCCTTTCAAAATATTTGTGCTTTAAAGTCAGTTATGTGTTCAGATCCCATCTCCATTTCTTACTTGGTTACCTGGTGACTTTGAGGCTCAGAGAGGTTCAGTGACCTTATCAGTTTCCTTGTAAAATAGGAGTGATGTCTGTTGTAAATTGCAGTAGGGTTAGAGATAGTGTACAGAAAGTGCCTAGCATATATTATTACTATTTTTGGCAGCTACCATTCACTGTTTATATATGCCTGTTCCCTGTGCCCCCAACCTCCTTCCCTCTCCCCCCTAAACTTTTCCTCACCACACTGCCTGGCATGTAGCAGGTTCTCTGAGCATTATCCTTTGTGACACATTTCAGGTTATCTTGGAGAAAGCCATATGCATAATTACATACTTTGTGGTCCTATTTCACTTAGTGTTATGGTGGTGTGCCTGTCCTCAATAGTGTTCTTTTTGAGGTGACTTCCTCAAGAACTTATAGGGTGTGGGGACTTAAATGTTTGGACCCCGCTATTTAGCATTGTGCTCTATACATGTAAATGTCTATTGAACGAATTCAAATTCTTGCCCCAGAGCCCAACCTTTTTTGAAGAGAGCAACATTTGTATTATTTGTATTATCTACTAAATAAATTCATACTTCTTAAGACTTAATAAATTCACACTTCTTTAAGACTTAATTCATAAGTCTTAAATTCTTCTTGGTTCCTTTGGTATGTCCTCTTAAAAAGCTTAAAGATGTTAAATGCCAAAAGGTCCTTAGGCCTCAGAGAGGTTTAATACTTGCTGCTTTGTCCAAGAGTTTTGAAAACATATGCTGATGTGATAAGTTGGGGAAACTTCAGATTTATTCATTTTTCAGTTGGTCTTATAGGTGTACATCTGCAATTCTGTGTAATAGAAGGTAGCTTCTGAGAATATGGTGCACTCATTTGGAGTCTGACAAGCTGTAACTTGGTTGACACTCACACAGCTCTGGGCCAGATTTCAGACCTCCTCTGTGCTGGACCCTGTTCTCCATCTTGAAAAGCCAGGCTCTGATAGCTAGAACAGGGAATACTTGCAGAATGGCATTCCCAGCACAGGGCGCAGCCGCTCCGCAGATGCATCAGTCTGAGCAGGGAGAGTCCGCGTGGCTGTCCTCAGTGTCTGCACAGCGGGCCAGGGCACCTCCGATGGAATCAGGTAAAAAATAGTCAGATCACCTGAGACTTTCCTCTTTTAACTTCCTGTTCTCTCTATTTTTTTTTTAAACCATTTTAAACAAAGAATAGGAAATTTCATAATTTCCTGTTCTGAGTCATCTTTTTGAAAATTTTTTTCTTTAGTTCTGTCTCATTTGCTTCCCTGGCCTTTTCAACTTCAATCTTTGCATATAAATTGTGAAACTTGCACAAATATAACAAATTTGCTACAAGAAATTATTTTTTCCACTTTTTTTGAGGGGAGAGCTTTTTCTGTTTTTAACATAAACTACAAGCAGGCAGGTTTTGTTGCTTCACCAGTCTGGTCAGCTATAGTAGAAATGTTAAATGTGCCAAAGTTTCAGAGTGACAGGCCTCTTAGTCGAATCAGCCAAGGGTCTTCTTGAAGCCTTGTTAATGTGAGTAACGTATGATTTCTCTTCATGGAGCAGACCCCACTTCTCTGATGTGGGGTGTTCTCTCTGTTCCAGGGCTGTGCTACCTTTCACTTAAAGATCTTATTTAGAAAAAAAAAAAAGAAATATACACACACACACACATATATATATATATACATATATATATATATATGTATATATATATATATATGTATGTATGTATAACATTTGTTGTTGAATTTTAATTTCTCAGGTCTTTGAGCTGTGCCAAAAAAGATTTTTTTCAATTAATGCTACAGTTACTCTGTATTATTATATAGGAGATTTAAAGAAATTTAGAAGTAGGGCCTTTTTCCCTTGTGTATTTCACCACTGACTAAAACTGAACATTTCTGAAATAAGTTCCTCAGCTTCCCACTTCCTCCTAACCAGGCCCCCTTAGTGTCATGTTCTCAGACTACCAAGCCCGGTGTCCTAAATGTTTCTCTCTCTTTTGTCTCACTGAGGTTTTGTAGAATGAATACTAGATGGAGTTAGGAAATCTGAATTTTTCAGCTGGCTGTGTTCAAGTAATTTGAGCATTAGCCTCAAGAACCCATGGATATCCTTTGTTTCCTGCCCTTAAACATCCTCAGCCTTTTGTGTCTTCATATGATCGTGCTTCTTTCTGGGGGTCATATGACACCTGCCAGGGTGACCATCTGTTTCCCTCCCCCTTGCATACACCCTTTGGTGACATTGTAGACAAGATGCTCTTGGCACCTCAGGCTTCATTGCCGGGTCATCATTAGGGCAGACTCAAAACTCACTAATCGGGCCGGCCGAGTGGCGCGATGGTTAAGAACTGGCTTGGGACGCCAGAGGGCCCCGGTTCAGATCCCACATATGAGGGTCAGCGACACTGCCCTCTACAGCTAAGATGCTGAACAACAGCTCAACCTGGAGCTGGGCTGCTGTGAGTCGCCGGCAACGGCGTAGGCTGCAGCCCCTGTGGCAGTGGGTTGCCATGGGCTACCGTGTGTAGCCAGCAGCCAGCGTGAGCGGCCAGCAGCCGCAGTGAGCGGCCGTCCAGAAGCCGGCGACTGATCAGCCTCGCCCGGGAAGAGCGCAATGATGGTGCCAACTTGGGCCAGTGAAGCAACATCCTCCACAACTAGACTGAAGAACAAAAAACGACAGCAACTTGTCTGTTCCCCTTCCCCGAATTCCCCAGCACTGTTCCCATCCCCCCAATACCCCAATAAAAATCTTAAAAAAGCAAAAACTCACTAATCTTTATAGCCCCTAAATAAAAGATGGTAAATTCTTACTTACAGGGCCCTTATGCTCCAGGCATGGGTTTCCTGATGGAAAATGGAGTCAGAACCAGGCATAACCAGGCACGCATACATTATTTACCCTTCCTTGCCAATGATATACGGGATTGTAAGCCCCAGTGAAATCAGCCTCGGATTGTAGTTTGCCACGTTGCCCTCTTCATGGTGTGTCATGGTATCTAAAACGCAGCCTGAGTTGGTGCTGCCATGTTCAGAGTCTAGATCTTGAGTCTTATACAATAATTCTTTAGTGAGACTTTCTGAAGTGGGTTTGTATTCTCTGTGGGGTATTGTATTTATGGGTAACTCAATACATGTGTATGTAATGGTGTCACCTTTTCTCTTAAAAATGTGAGAACTGCAAGTTTTCTTGGTTTGTCTTTTTAGGGACAATTCCTTGCAGTTTATTATCTGTTATTTATAGTATCTCTTCTGGCAGACATAAAACATACTGTAGTTACTTGGTCAGTGGCAAATGCTTGTTTTAATAAGTGAAATTGCAGCAACAGAGGTGTTTTCAGAAGCTTTACCGGCCTCTGTTTTTTAAAAAAATAAGTAATTGCAGTCATCCCTTGAAATTCCAAAGGACTTTAAAATAGTTTAGGCAAGTATTTATAGTGCCCATGATTCTGTTTAGTATGTAACTATGGCATTGGAATATATGTATACATTTAAAAAAATTTTTTTTAACTACAGGAGCTCTTACCAAAGTAAAGGAAAGTAAACGACATGTGGAAGAAGGGAAGATGGAAGTCCAAAAGGCTGATGGCATCCAGGATCGCTGTAACACTATTTCTTTTGCCACCTTGGCTGAAATTCACCACTTCCATCAAATTCGAGTAAGAGACTTTAAATCACAGATGCAGCATTTCTTACAACAACAAATAATTTTTTTCCAAAAAGTGACGCAGAAGTTGGAAGAAGCTCTTCACAAATATGATAGTGTTTAATGGCTGGACATTGGATTGTGGAGTTCTTTCAGTTCAAGGATAATTTCTACAGCAGAATAAAAAGTGCTATCAAAGAGCTATTGCCAACTATCAGTGGTGGTACAAGGATGGTTTTGTGTGAACTGAAACTCGGCTGAATATATAATTATGTAGGAAAGAAACAGTTAATATGGTTATATACTAGAAACAGTACCATACATTGTAACTAAATTATACTATGTATGCCTACACTACCATTGTAACTTTTGGAATAATGATTATACTATTTGCCTTATTGCTTTTTGAAGTATGGGTATTTTAGTGCATACTTTGTAGACCTCAAAACCCATGAAGGGTCTCAAAGAAGCTGGCTGGAGAAAAGCCTGCTGTGGATGCCTTTTTACTCTCATAGATTGGGATTACCTAAATTCAGCCTGTTCTCTGTTTACAAACTCCAACTAGAGCAGCTATGCGACTTTGTGCCTTTAGACTCTTGGTTTTTCATTTCTCCACCTAACACCACCCTCCCCGCCCCCTGCTTTTTTTAAGTAACCACAACTTTGCTGATTGAAAGAGTGAAAGGCCAGTACCTATACTGACAAACTGCTGGTAACTTCATGTTGGCGCTGGGGGCAGGTGGGAGGATCTGCTGTCATCAGTTTGCATAGCAAATTCTGTCTCCTGATACATGCTGGTGAGCGCAGCGGAGGGAGATTTGATGCTCATCTTGGGATATGAAGTCTGTTAGGGAAGGAAATGGTGCCACTCGATTCCCTGAGATGCTACAGTAGCATAGCTCTTCACTCAAGTGTCCTGGAAACTTGGTGTAGAGATTTAAACAAACGTCTTATAATAACACGGAGAAAGAGGAGTCTAATCAGTCGGGGACACAAGCACAGAATCAGTGAGGACACACACTCGGTTTTACTTCTTAGGAGGGTTTTCCTTTTTTTTTTTTTTTAGCTTGAAGATTTTCTTTTACTATTCAGTGTGATTTTTTTTTTTAAATGGATCTACACTGTTAACTGATTGAGACTCCACTGTGATTCACTCGTTTACTTAATCAAACACTTTTCAGGGATGTCTGTAAAATTCAGTGTTATACGTGACGAGAAGTAGTGTTGATCTAGGAGGGACCAGAAATAATTTCTACTATTCCAAATGCTGAAAGGAAGGAGTAATTGTTTTTTCTTTTTTCTTTTTTTTTTTTTAAAGTATTGATAATCCCCCCAGGCCATTTATCTTAAATATATTCTTTTATTACTATAAGGGAAATACAAATGGCTGGTAAATACCAAAAAGATTCAAAAGCAGCTTCATTTAAAAAGCACAAAGAGATTCTGGCTTGAAATGCCAAAATCTCAATGTTTTTCATAGTTGCTGAGCTAAATGTGATTCTTGCGTTTACAGATGTAAAAATTGTCACTGAAAGGTTAAAATATCTACTGTTTTATGAAGTCAAACTTACGCTGCCTCAGAAATCCCTGGGTATTGACATGGAAGTAAAGAGGTCAGTTTGAAATATTGGTGAGTCACATTGATTAAAGAAAAGGGTGATTATGGAAATTACTCAACAGCACATTTACGTACTCTAAAAAGTAATCTCATATGGGTTGAATTTTTAAGATCAGAGTATAATAATTTTGATCAAAATCTTATACCTTAGGTCTAACTTAGAGCCAGATTAAACATCATGTGGCTTTGTCTCTATAGCAGATATGTGGAACTGTGACCAAATATATTCTCTAAAAAAGTAACTTTCTCGTAATGATTGCAAAATACAGTTTGATAAACAAAACCCATATATACATAAATGTTAACTTTATTGCATAAGTTTGGAGGTTTATTTATAGCATTTAAGTTTGAATCTGTATTGGACAAATAAGCACTATGCTTTTCAAATGATTCGAAAATCAGTTTTACTTGCCTCTTTATTTTGATGGTGGTTTGATTTTTTTTTTTTTTTTGTTAAGTAAAATCACTAAACTTGTGCAATGGTAGCATGGAAATTATCTGAGGTGTCTTGTATGATTGTGCTTTAGCCAGGGTGGACATAGCTTAAATTATAAAAACTAAAGATTAAAGTACAAGGAAGTGTAAGTTCATGCTGCCTACTTAAAAGAGAACTTTTGTTCTTTACAACTACATAACTTTGTAATGCCACTGATTCATAAGGGGTTTAAATTAATTCTGTGGGGTAGGACACCAGAATTAGTAGTGTTCATTTTCATCTAAGACCTTTATTTCTCTAACGTTCTTGGTCCTATTGAAACATTTCAGTATGGAAAAATACTGCAATGTTAAAACCCAAGAGAAAAGCCATCATAATGTGTATGCTGATCATTATGATCAGTGTGGTACAATTTTTTAAAATAAACTATCATGCCCTTCATGCCATTATTTGTCTTTATTTCTATAATTTATGATTCTCTTATATGATGTATTTATAACATGAGGGCGTCCGCCTAAGCCTAGTTTTGCTAGTTTAATTACAGATGCAGTTGTTTATAATACAGTGAGACTGGTTCTACAGTCATGTCTCTTCCATTAGAAGAGACAGTTCAACTCTTCTAGGCTGTTGCATGTGCAGCTAGTTTAAACCCAGAATAAGGGAACACATTTGAAAGTGAAAAGTAAAGCCAGCGCACACTGGCTTGAGCAGAGCAGTAGGGGTTTTCCTGGGCCTCACTGAGTTGTCTTACATTTGTTCATACCAATACAGCAGATTCCTAAATGCCGATTTTTAATTGTCTTAAATTTTGCTGCTGTTCTCTTAATTAAGGACTTGAACAATGTTTTAGTCTCGCAAGTCAAGCATGTAAAGTTTATGTATAAACCTTTAAATGTCATTCTTACTAAGTTCATTTCTATAGCCACTTTTTTCATTTATGTCTTCATTGCCTCAGAATTAAATACCATGTCGGATACCCTTAAATCCATAAGCATTATCCAATTTTCTCATTTCCAACCTTATCTTTGGCTAACAGAATAAGTAAAACAGGGTATTATTTATTTATAGACTAAAAATGTTGAATATTGTTTTATTTCCTTCAAAATGTTATGCTTAGTGTAGATCAGCCATGTTTATCTTTTTAAAATAAACAAAGGTTGCTTTATTTCTCAGCTTCAATGGAATATTATAATTATTTTTCTCCATTTATTTACTGTGAAAGACTTATACATAAAAATGGAAGAGAGTGTTTTGTGTCTTAAGCGTCCATCTGCAGTTGCCATATAAATTGTTCATGAAACTCTATAGCTAGTTTGATTTATTTAAAATCATAAGCCATTCAGGCAGTCCCACTGAGTATCTATGTTAGTAACTTCAGTAACTATGAAGCACACAGCAGTAAATTACGAGTAAGATGTTTTGAAATAACAGTTGCCGTGAGTCTGGCACTTGACACACATCACACAGTGTCTCATCAGGGACTGTCACCGTTGGTTGCCAGACACAAGCTAGCTCACAGATGGGTACAGGGCCCTGGGGACTCCCACGTGGGGCCAAAGTCCCATCTGGAGCTGAGCTCGCCCTCTCTGTGGCCTTTGTAACCTGTCAACTTCCTTTCTTCATGGGTCTGTTTTGTGGATGGACGGGTGGATGGCTTGGCTTTTTCAGTATCTTCCAATGTGTCTAAAATGACCAGATCATCTTTTGGTTCCTGAGTTTTCTTGGCCCAGGGGTGGACACCTGATCTAAGCTGGACAAATCCGCTGTGGCCATGTGTGGGGAGGCAGGGGGAGGGTGTGAGCAAGAAGAAGAAACGGCTGGCACCTCCGAATATGGACTTTATCTGGTAGTCCTCACAACACACCTGGAGGCTGCATCTCTTGTTAATAGATGAATTAAAAGGATCAGAGTGGTTTGGTGTCTTTTGCCCACGATTACACAAACTAAGTGATGGAGCTAAGATTCAAATTGGGAACTGGCTCAAGTTTATGCTTTTTAAACTGGATTACATTGGGTGCCATTTTCCTGCTTTGCAGAGCTCTAAACCCCTAACACCTTTCCCAGGTCCCCACTGATGTATTGATAGGGATTCGGTCATTCTTTGGGCACTGGGCATGAAAGGGCAAAGGGAATCTGAAAATCTGCTCTTTGCATTCATTTCTGTTGAGAGTCTGTGGTCCTGTCATCCCGTCCCCGGATTTTGTGTCCTGCACTGCTCTGTCTCAACGGGGAAGCAGGCAAGGTGTGATGTGTTGATAGTGACACGAAGGGACAGAAGGAAAAGAACCCAAACCCAGTGGTTTCCCCTTCGCTCCAGCTCCCACCTCCATGCAAATGGACAGCTTTCAGTTGCCGGAAGAATGGCCTTGGCATGCCAGAGGAACTAATGTCACGTCAAACCTCTAATTCCAGCTGGTCGTGGTCAGAGCTGGCCGTGACAGGTTTGACTTGGTCACAGGTAGAAGCGGCAGAGAATTCCCTGTATAGTAAGCCCTGGTGAGTCTGAGAAGTGTTGGAGTAGGCTTGTAGGCCGAGTACAGAAGTGTGCCGTGCTGCAGCTCTGGAGATAGAGACCTGGAGAAACCCAGCTGAGCTGCTGCCACCATCCCAGCCATCTGAGCTGGGCAGGGGGGACAGTTAATAATGGGATTGGGTCATGGCTACAACCTTTCTAGGGATCATGAGTTCCTTCTACTGGGCCCTGATCCCAAGATGTCCCAATCCCATCATTCGTGTGGCAGAGGTGGAGCTTCCCCAACTGCCACAATGGCCTGCCTATTTAAAAGGACAGTTCAACTTCCTTGTACTTGGAAGTTGGTAACTTGTACCAGAAGTCAGCCAAGGGCAAAGCCAATTGTCCCTATGAAGCCACCTTCAAAGGGGCTTAGAAACACACAACGTAGTGGTATTCTGTTGCTGTGGGTCCCGTCAGCTTATCTGGAAATGATTTCTAAGTTTGAGGTGGCCAGATGCATCAGACCATATTTTTCTAGTGGTTTAAATTTACAGTCACTAGGAAATTGCGTGCAGGATTTAATAACTGCTGAGTTGTTGGTCTTCTCTGCAAGCACAGCGGGCAGCTGACTAAGCAGATCAGTGAGAAAGGCAAGTCACTGGAGCCAGAGGTCAGACCCTAGCTTCTGCACTCTTACTGACCTTGGGCAACTCACCAACCCACCTCCAAGCCCAGTTTCCTCAATTGTATGGTAGGCCTCCTTAGATGTTATTGAATTCTTGAGAGCATTAGATTATCCAGTATGTGAAGTCCTTAATCATTTTATAGTACTCTCTCTAAATAACAAACATGGGAAGGTTCAAAATTCCAGAAGTAGGTACTTAATAAAGGATAGCAATGTCTGTGTGGCCCTGAGCTAGTCAATCTCTCTGAGTCAGTTTTCTATCTGTAGTGGGATATAGTTTCTCCCTCACAGAAATATTGTGAGAATTGGATGACAAATAGAAAGCTCTGAGCCCAGTGCATCACAGGGGTAAGAACAATAAAGATCCTCTGTGATCCTTATGTCACAAGGGATGAGATGAAGGATTTAAATAATAAGAACTTCGTATCAGCTGTGCTGGAAAATTGGCATCCACACGTGGGTCCCAGTCAGGCAGAATTGACTGCTTTCCGCTGTGACTCTCTCACCTCCCACCTGCCTTGGCCAGCTCTGCCCTGAGCCAGCCCGGCCTCATGTCCAAACCTCCCTGCAGGCTTCTGCTCCTATGCGGAAACACAGCATCCTTGCGCTTTCTGCCTAGAGCTTAATTCCCCACACTTTTCAAGCATTCATTCCCCCTGCTGGGGTGGCGAGGGGCTCAGCTCTCCAGGGATAAAACCCCTTTTCAATAAGGCTCCCCACTTGGTCTTGAACTCAATACCAGTATGTTTAGGAAGTTGCCCTATAGCTCTTACCAGAAACATCTGAGGAAGACAGCTCAGAATTCTGTTTTTGTTCACCAGTGAATGATTTTATTGATGTCTGCTGCTTTCACACCTTAAAAATGTGTCCCTGAGGCCTAGGCCACAGAAGGGCGGCCCTCAGTGTTCAGTATCTCAGCCCTGACATCATGCCACACAGACGTTTCTAAATGACTGTCCATGCGTTCATGCTCCAAAGCTGAATTTACCGCCTCTTGGTGGCTGGTGGAGCAACCCTGCCCTGAATCAAATAAAACCTTGGTGTAGAGCAAATTTGGTTAAACATTGGTGGTTCTGCTTTTGTTTAACTAACAGTTAGAAAATACCAAGTTTTATATTCCAAATAGTTCTCTTAGGAGAAAAATCTTAAAAAAAAAATTAGAGTACAGTTTTAGGATTTAGCCAATTACCATATTTCCCCATGTATAAGACGCACCCTGTTTTGAAAAATTTGGGGTCTAAAAACTGGGTGCGTCTTATATAGTGGTTGTAGATTTCAAATGCCATAGATGGAACTGAGGACGAGGCAATATATGAAGACTGATTTGTCATCAGACACAGATGAGGACAAGCTAATGGTTGGGAGTTTTTACAGTGATGAGGAGTTGTATGAATTTTATGATGAATGAAACTTGAGTTCAATAACTTTATGTAATACATTTTTTTTCCAAATTTCGGGCCCCAAAATTAAGGTGTGTCTTATACATAGGAGCATCTTATATATGGGGAAATACGGTATGTCCAGCTTAAAATCAACAGTATTTCAGTGTATCTGTTGGCGTTTGGCCTCTGTAGTTTTGATCACTGTTTTATCACCTGGCCCCAGGGTGTGAACTCTTTTGTGAGCAAATGGAAGTAGTGAGGGGCCAGCTCCATGTTCAGAACAAGGCTGCAGCCCTGGGAAACCACGAAACCCATGAGCCTGTGTTCTTTATCTGAGCCAGAATACCTACAGGGAAAGCCAAACCCGGAACCTGGAGAGAAAGGGGCTTCCTTAACACATGGTGCTTTTTAATGGCTTCTATTCTAGAATCCATGGAAAGAAATTTTGACCTTTTAGCAATGCTGACAGGTAATCTCATGATAAATTGCAGTTATCTGAAGGACTAAAAACTATACATGTCAGTCATTTTTAGAAAAAGGACAAGAAGCTCTTTATATACAAATAATAGAAATTTCCCAAGAAAAATTACATGAAGACAATAGAAGGGCAGGACACTATTTTACATGTTATCCTTTAAGTAAAAGATTAGAAAATAGATATGTTTGTTTATATATGCATAGATTATTTCTGGAAGTAGATGCAAATATTTGGTAACAAGGTAACGTTGCTTTGGGGCCTGGAAACTATCTGGCTTAGGGATTGGTAGGAGGAAGATTTTCATTGTGTACATTTTTTAAAAAGCTAAATTTATTGGAGTGACATGGGTTGATAACATATAAGTTTCAGGTGTATAGCTCTATAATACATTATCTGTGTATGGCACTTTGTGCTCACCACCCAGAGTCCAGTCCCTCTCTATCACCATGTATTTGATCCCCTTTACCCGCTTCATTCTCCCCCCAACCCCTTCTTTTCTGGTAACCACCCTTCTGTTGTCTGTGCCTGTGAATTTGTTTGTTTTGTTTCATTTGTTGCTTTCTGTTTTACATCCCACATACGAATGAAATCATATGGTTCTTGTCTTTTTCTGTCTGACGTTTTACTTAGCATGATATTCTCAAGGTTCATCCATGTTGTTGTTGCAGATGGCAGTGTTTCATCCTTTCTTATGGCCGAGTAGTATTCCATTGCATACTAAACTGACAATTAAGTTCATGAACTCACCCTAGAAAAAGTGCTACATACTTCATTGCTGAATATCACTACAGTCACCTTTGAAGTACTCCTCCTTGGGAAGTGATGCACCAATGCCAATGCCTAGTCCACCCTTCAAAGCAATTTTGGAACTCTTTTTTCTGGAATGGCCATCAGAGCTGTTGTTGTATTACCCTTGATGTCCTGAATGTCATCAAAATGTCTTCCCTTCAATATTTCATCTTCAGGTTAAGAAAGAAGTCATTGGGGGGCCAGATCAGGTGAGTAGAGAGGGTATTCCAATACTTATTTGTTTACTGGTTAAAAACACCCTCACAGACAGTGCCGTGTGAGCTGGTGCATTGTTGTGATGCAAGAGCCATGAATTGTTGGCGAAAAGTTCAGGCCATCTAACTTTTTCATGCGGCCTTTTCAGCACTTCTAAATAGTAAGCTTGGTTAACTGTTTGTCCAGTTGGCACAAATTCATAATGAATAATCCCTCTGATATCAAAAAGGTTAGCAACATTGTTGCAATAAATTCACGGACTTAATTGTCAGACGTGGATTCTGTACCACATCTTTAACCAATCATCCACTGAAGAACACTTAAACTGTTTCCATTGTGTACCTTTTTATATCTTTTGAATTTGAGTGACTGAATGTATTTTCTATTTTAAAAATAAAATTAAAAATAATGATAAATTTAAAAATTGACAGGAAGATTAGCAAAAACAAAACAAAACTCAGGATTTGAAAAGGAGGGTGGGGTTACAGCTCTGTGAAAACCCCTCTGAGACCTGGAAGCAAATTGTGCAAGTATAGAAGGAACAGTCTTGTATGGGCAATGGGCTCAGAATAATGACCAAATCAACCCTTGTTGTGTTATTTCTTGTTGAAATTCAAACCATTAGGAAGTGTACTGTTACAAGAATATGTGAAGTGTACTGTAAAGAGAGACATAACCAAACCACAATCTCTTGTTTCCTATGGTAGTGGTTATTCTTTTGTCTTCTAAATAAAAAACCCTAGTCTTCCGCCCTGCCCTAGGGAGCCTTCCAACAATGTTCTAATGCCAGTGTCTTGTCCCTTCCCTGTACTTCTGTGACTTTTGTGATGCATTTAGCAGCTAAGCACCCATAGGTCCTGGGCTGAGATCTATTTCTTTTTCCTACCACTTATATATTGAGCGTTTATTATGCTCTAGGTATGATACTATTACCTACCATTACATACATTATTTTATTTACAGAACTTCCTTACAAAACATTTTACAAACAAGGAAACAGGTTTATGGACATTCTGTAATTGTCACGCAGCCGGAAAGAGGCAGATGTGGGATTTGAAGCCAGGTCACCTGACTCCAGGATCACCTGACTGTACAGCTTGTGTTAGTCACTTTACAACCAACTTGAGACTACATAGCGCAAGCGGGTTAACCAGTGAGGTGGTGTGGTAGCCCCTTGAAGAGCGGACCTGTCCCTGTCTTACACCTCCTGGGATCCTACACGACAGCCATAGGCAGTACATACAGGAGAACTGCGGTTTGGAGAACAGGAGACCTCTGACTCACATAACACGAAATTGCATTTTATAAAAGAAATGTTGAAAAGCTAGCCATCTGTGTTTGCACCACCAGCACAGCCGTTGGCCTTCTCATGTGGGCAGTTTTCCACAAAGACAGACCTCTGTTATAGTTCCAGGAGAACGGAGGAGCTGGCCACAGGAGGAGAGAGCAGCTCCGTGCTTCTGGCCACAGTGCCGCTTTGTCCAGCTGCGGGCCTGCCTGCCTGTGTGCCCCAGCCTGCCCGAACCAAATCCATGCTTCAGCAACGTGACACATGCCCCCACATCGCGCCCTACCCAGCCATCGGGGAACAGAAATCCATGCATGCCCGGTTGCTGCTGTTTGTTCACCCTCAATATAAGTTTAGGCAGAGTTTGGAAGAAAGGCGCATGCTGAGCTCCAGGAACCATGAGGAAAGGAAGACTGGCCTCTGAGTGGGTGGCCAAGGGGTCTACAGGTCAAGACTAGGAACTCACCACCACCATCAAAGCTGTTTGGAAACCAAAGCCCTAAATAAGTGGAAAAAGTAATAAATTGCCATGCTGGTTCTTTTATTCCTTCCATACAAAAACTTGGAATGGGAGCAGACTATGTATTTTCTGACCAGCATTTTGTCTCCCACTTAACCCCGTGGGAAACCAAATCATCATCAAAAGGTAGTTGTGAGAAACATAGTCACCCCAACATCTACACACACTTAAGTCATTTAGTTTCAAAAGCTTGATGAAGCCGTTGGCACCTTGAGATATCCTGGATACTTGAATTGATTCATTCGTTCATGTGTCCAACAAATATTTACCTAATGCCTGTTTTCCAGGCATTATTCTAGGCACGAGGAACATAGCAGTCAACAAAACCAACCCAAACCCCTGGCCTCATGAATTTACATTGTAGTTTGGGGGAACTGAAATAATCTAATGTATTGGTGAAATATTTGATATTTAAATAGTGATAGTGGTATGGGGGGAAAGTGGGCATGGGGGAGGGAGTGTGAATAGTGAGAGGTGGGAGAATTTATTTTAAATAAAGTAGTCAGGACAGACCTCCCAAGTTGAAGTAAAGCCCGGAAGGACTTGAGTGAGCCATGTGGCTACCCAGGGGAAAAACATTCCAGAGCATCAACATCAAGTGCAAGGGCCCTGAGGCAGGAGCACACCTCAGCAGGGGGGGTAGTATAGGATGGGAGCTGGGGGGTGGAGGGTGTAGGATGGTGGAGGTGCAGGGCTGAGTTGAGGAGACAAAGCCTGGAGGTGGGGGACCCAGGTTGTAGAAGGCCATACGTAGGTTGTGGTGAGGACTGTGGCTTTTACTCTGAGTGACATGGGGAGCACCTGTAGGTTTGAACAGAAAAGAACATGATCTGCCTTAGGCTGCTGTATAGGGACAGAAAAGGCAGAAGCAGTGAGATGAGTTAGGATGCTCTGTGATAATCCAGACACAGTGGGGGCCCACACAAAGATGGAGGCAGTGGAGGCTGAGGAGAGTAGGTAGGGGTGAGTCCCTTGGCCAGGGCACCCTGCCCCCAGCATGGAGCTTAGCAAGCACAGGAACAGTGCCTACCTGCATTTTCTGTGCCTCCATAGCTGATGACCACCTGTTTTGATTGATAACTTCTTAACTTTATAGTTCAACAGTCTGTCTTGCTTTGCTTAAAGAGCCATTCATTCTTAGTGTGACTCTTCTGATCTATTATTTATTTTGTAACTCAGCTCTCAGAGAATGCTAGGGGCCCCCTCATCACTGTCCCCAGGTATAATAGCCTGGCTAGAGGTTGGACATGGAAAATTGACTTCCAGGGTTCTGGGTGCACACATCCATATTTCAGCAATAGTTGGCCCTCCTGGTTATGGCCTGAGAATCTTGTCTGTCTTCCACTGCAGTTATATCTGCCAGGTCACTGTAGTGGCTACTGCTGACCAGCACTAGTATTTCCAACGTCAGCAGTTGCCTCTCCATCCACCCTGGGAACCTCATAACTGCCTGGTCAGAACGCTGCCACGTGACATTGGCAAACTGAATTGGCAAACTTGAACAGACTGTTCACAGTTCCTTTGGATTCCTTCCCACCCCCTGACGTGCAAACCTCTGATCCATCGCTCTTCATGGTTGGGCCTCCGTTGTGCTCTGTGCTCGGCCTGCTGGCCACGGTGCCTCTGCTGTAGCACTCCTTGCCTGTCCTAGGTGAGCCTTCATATCGAACCTTGCTTTTGCTCCCATTGGAGCACCTGCTTTCTTTTCTTTTTACCTTTGCTTGTCTTCTAACAAACATCTGCAAATTAGTTGATAAAACTTGAAAGGACTTCTTTCTCAGCTTCTCCTGCTTTCAGGGATGGTATTTTGCCACCCTGGCTTTCCCATTTGGCATCACCTGGGGAACTTTCAAAAAATAGGAAGATGCCCGGCCCCTCACCAAATGAATCAGAATCAAGAGAGCGAGGCCCAGGCATCAGTATGTTTTAAAAAACTCCCCAGATGATTCTGAAGCACAAGTTTGCTTTCTTTCTTCAAGTCAGTATAAACAGGGCCTAGTACTGGCAGGCCCTTCAGGCAGGCCTCTCACTGACCAGGGCGCTCAAAGGTTCCCTGTAAATGGGGCCTTACAGAGAGCCAGAATCAGTGAAGGGATTGAGAGAAGAAAACGTTCATTATGTAAATTTACATCTCTGTTCCCTTATCCAAACACAGGGCCTGTAATGAACTATGAATCAGTATGGTTTGAGTCTGTAATCATGTTGAATAGCACGATTTTATTTCATTATATTTTGTATGTGTTAAAAGCAATGATCTGTTAAATATACATGATTAAAATAGACCGCAAAATATTTTTCATTCTTTAGTGCATCGGGGCTTTGCAGAACCAGGAGTGGCACCAGCCTGCCTGAGTAAGAGGGGCTTCTCTGGGGAGCGGCCATGGCCCGGAGGAGCACAGGGCAGGGACCCCAGGAGACGGGTCTTCCTTTTCTGGCCCCGAGACTCTGGGCAGATCTCTTCATCCTCTCCTGCAAGGAAGGTTTTGTGATTCTATTACAAAGATGGGGAAACTGAGCTTCAGAGAATGTAAAAAAGTCAATTAGGTTGAAGTTCTTGTGTAACGTTTTAGAGTTTACTGGTCTTCTCATAAGCCACCCCACCCACACACCGATAGGGGACATCAGGCCAATTAACCTTGTGAAAGCTGTTTCCTCCCCGGCACAGCCTTCCACGTCGTCTTTGTCTGGCTGAATCCCACTCCTGTGGGACTGGGTTCAGGCATTTCCTCCTGGCAGCTGCCTCTGCCCTGCCCTCCCACTGTGACGTGGTCCGGGCTCCCTCCCATTGCTCCTGAGGTACCCATGCTCTCTCCTGCCTCGGCACTTCTCGCACTTAGTAAAATTCTCTTGCCTGCTTCGCCTCCTCCTCCTCTGGTCAGCATCTTTCCTCTGTATTTTCCAGTGTTTAGCATAGTGCTTAGTATATTTATAGGTTTTTGTAAGGATGAAATTAGACTGGGTGACTTAAAAGTACTACCGCCTCAGTGTTGTGTTATATTTGCTGTGCATTTACAAGCAGGACAGTTTCTTAACTGGAATTTCTTTGCTACATTTTCCCTCTCTCCTCTTTTAAATTGATTGGCAAGCCTTTGCCAAGAGCGGAAAGAGAGGTTACCTCCAGTAGTTAACTTTGGTGATAGCCTAAAATCTTCAACACCCATGGTAATGACACAATCCTTTATCAGGCTTTTATTGACAGGCGTTTAGGTTGCTTACAGTTTTTTTTGTTTTGTCATAAATGATGCTGCAATGAGTATCTTTAGTAATTTTATTAGTTTCCTATTGTTGCTGTAACAAATTATCACAAACTTGGCTTAAAACAATAGAGATCTATTACTTTCCAGTTCTGGAAGTTAGAAATCCAAAGTAGATTTCATCATGGTGTTGGCAGGGCTGCATTCTTCTTTGGAGACTTAGGGGAGAATCTTTTTTCTTGCTTTTCCAGCTTCTAAAGGCTGCAGCATTCCTTGGCTCCTGGCTCTCTTCCGTCTTCACAGCCAATCAATGTTGGTTTCTCACACCAACACTGAATCGCTCCTACACTGGCTCTTCTGCCTTCCTCATCCACATCTAAGCGACCCTTGGGATTCCATTGGGTCTACCTGGTATAATCCAGTAGCATCTTCTGTTAAGGTCAGCTGATCAGCAACCTCAGTTCTCTCAGTATTACCCCCTGCCATGAACTTGACATATTCACAGATTCCCAGCTTCTGGGAATTAGGATCTAGACGTCTTTGGGAGACCATTAGTCAGTTTACCATAGCCATGTATCTTTGAACATTTGTATGATTATCTCGATGGTATAAATTAACTAGAAATGAATTTGCAGGGTTGGTGGGGTTGGGGGGAAAATGCACACAAAAAAAGTAATTGCTCTCTTAAAGGTTTAGATTTCTATCAGCACTGTATGTGAGCACCTATTTTCCTCATCCTGACCAGTCCTCAACATTTTGAAGGGAAATACCCTATGATGAACATTTTCTTGCTTGCAATTCATAAAATAGGATCTGAATTCATTGATTTATTAACTTGTTAATTAGCTCATTAGCATTTACTATATACTCTTAATGCATGCCAGGCACTACCTGACCTCCAGGAATTTACAAAGCAGTAAGTGGGATGAGACACAAGTGCCAGTACATGGCAGGTGATTTGAGAATTGACTACTGTGTAATACTCATCTATTGCATGATGTAACGCATTATAATCGATCACCTTTATTTTGGAAAACTTCATGTTTTTACCTAAATGGTTGGATAATCATGCAATATAGCAATATAACATGCCGCTGCCAAAACTTTTGAGTATAAAAATTTGTCAAGTCTCAAAAAATAATCTAAAAAATTGATTATCTGAAATAAACTAGTCACAGAAAGACAAATTCCACGTATATGACGTATTTAGAATAGTCAAATTCATAGAGACGGAAAGTAGAATGGTGGTTGCCAGGGACTGGGGAGAGGGGAAAATGGGAGTTATTTAATGGGTATAGAGTTTCAGTTTTGAAAGATGAAAATAGTTCTGGAGATCTGTTGCACAACAAGGGGAATATACTTAATACTACACTTAAAAATGAAGAAAATGGTAAATTTTGTGTACATTTTACAACAATTTTTTTTAAATCTAAAAAAAATAAAATTGGTTATCTACTAAGCAGCCCTGAAGAAAGTTCCTGCGAACATTTACTGATCCCAGCTCCATGCACTGATACCATCCTCTTGAAGCCTCCCAACAACCCTATGTGAAAGGTCTTAATTGACCTGTTTTGCAGGTGAAAGACCCAGAGTCACACAAATTGGAATTTGAGCCCGACTTATCATTCTCCTGTGTCCTCATGCCTAATCATTAAAGGAGCATGAGCGAAATGAAAGTGATTTATACTGTGAGTACCATCTCAAATGTTATCTAAACTAGACATGCCTATATTAAAAAGGACACAAGGACAGAATTACTTAACTAGAATATAAATTTCTAGTAACAGTCACTGGCTTCTCCAGTTAAGGATTATCTTACTAAATAATTAGGATTTTTCACTCCCTCCCTCCCTCTTCTCTCTTTCTTTTTTTTTTCAATATTAGAGTAACGTCTACATCATGGTCCTACAGAGCAGTACAACCTATATTGGGGTAGCTTATTATTAAATCTGCCCCTGCCCAAACCATTCTTTCATTCAGAGAGGGCTGGGAAAAATCCGTAAAGGACAAAGGACATGCCCTGCCTGTTTCTCCTCTGACATGGGCCCTTGATGATATCACATAAAGTCATTTCCTGCTGGGTCCTTATCTCTAATGCTGACTAAATTGATAGCCTTACTTCCTTTAGTTGTGTGTAATAGAATTTGGGAATAAAAGTAAAATCGCTTCCTACTGGGGTTTATACTTAGGGCCCTTGAAGTTCATGTACTTGGATGCTTTTTCCGTCTCTGGGGACCATGCAGTTGTTTGATATACAAAAAGAACAAGCTATAAAACATACCCTGCTGAAGTTAATTGAGAGTCATGGTTTCCTATCCCCCATGTTCTGATGCATGTATTTCTAACCCACAAACTTGCTGAAGATTTGGAAGGAGTACAACCTGACTCATACTAGCTTGGAGATTTTAAAATTAATTTCCAGGTGGCTGTTGTTATAAACTAAATCACCCCATATGGTTCTTTGAAGATATCCTATGCAGCACAGGGCACTGAAAAAAAGCATTGGATTTACATTCTCATTTTGGCAAGAGAATCTGGAGCTGCCTATCCTCACCGTTTGTCTCCCAAAATGTATTCATTCATTGTCAAATGCTGAAGTAGGGCGCTGTTTAGGCAACAGATCGAGGGCGACATTGTCGTATAAAATTAATGGCCTTGAGAATGAAAATACTCAGGGTCTCTTGACTCTCAACTTTTGAATAGAGCTTGTGTCTTTATTATTCCCCTTATCAACAGGAAGCAGATATACCACAGAGCTGATGCAAGGCAACAACTTTTAAAATTTATATTTTTTTCATCAGACCATGATTATTTTGGGAAGGTTAACATCCAGCTTGGATTTTTCTAAAATGAGGTTTTTGTTTTTCTGGTGATAAAAGTAATACACGATAAGTAATACCTGATAAGTACAGGAAAGAACAATCACTACCATTTATTGAGTGGTTTTACTTTACAGAGCTCCCTGCTAAGTGCTTGGCCTCCAGGACCCCACTGGATCCCCAGACAGCCCTGTGGGGTAGGCACTCGTATTACCCCTTTTACTGACAAACATGCTCAGGCACCAAGAATGAGTTGACTGGCCAGAGGGCCACAGGAGGAAGGAGCTGGATTTAAATCCAGGTATCTAACTCCAGAGCCTGTGTTCTTAACGACCCTAGAGTCTCTGGTGTTTGTTTCGGGTTTGTCTTCTAAAACTATTATAACTATGGAGGCAGAAAAATGTGATGTTAGATTTAAATGTTCTTTATACCAGGTGAGTAGAATGTGGTGGTGATGAGAAGGGGAACTGTAAGAAAAGCCCCATTTCTTCTCCACTGGCTTTTGGATGTGTGACCTTGGACTCCACCTCCCATCCCCCTCTGTGATCCAGATGAGGTAGCTGTAACCCTAGGAGGCTGGTGTGACCTCTCAAAAGGCCCCTTGAGGGCCGACTCCTATAGCTTTCCCCATGATTTCATATGGATCTGATTCTTTCTATCCCCCTTTCTGTTTGAAATATTGTAGCTTGAGAAATTTCTGTTCTCTGCAGCTGGAGCCTTACTAGACATAGCATTCATATTATATGAGTATATCATTTTTATAATTAGAATCAGATACAGGTTTATACTGCTTTTTTTTTCAACTTAATATAGTCTCATAAACATTTAACAAATTTTAAAATCAAGTGTTTACTAGTTGTATAATATTCCTTCCTATAAATGTAGCATCATGTGTTTTCTTTTCCTTTATTACAGGACATTTAGATTCTTTCCAGGTTTTTACTCTTATAAATGAATACTTCTTTGATAAAGTATATTAGTTTTCTATTGCTGCTGTAACAGATTACTACAGACTTGGAGGCTTAAAACAACACAAACTTATTATCTTGCCGTTTTGGAGGCCAAATGAGTCTCACTGGGCTAAAATGAAGGTGTTGACATGCCTGCATTCATTCTGGAGGCTCTAGGGCAGTGGTTCTCAACCTTCCTAATGCCGCGACCCCTTAATCCAGTTCCTCATGTTGTGGAGACCCCCAACCATAAAATTATTTTCGTTGCTACTCTGTAACTGTAATTTTGCTACTGTTATGAATCATACTGTAAATATCTTTTTGTTTATCGATGGTCTTAGGCGACCCCTGTGAAAGGTTGAGAACCGCTGCTCTAGGGGAAGATCTGTTTCCTTGGCTTTTCCAGGTTCATGAGGCTGCTCACATTCCTTGGCTCATGGCTGCTTCCATCTTCAAAGTCGGTAATGGCTGGTTGACCCCTCCTCTCACTGCATTACTCTGACACTGACCCCTGCCCTTTCTTTAATTTATAAGGACTCTAGTGATTACATTGTGTCTATCTAGATAACCCAGGATAATCTCTCCATCTCAAAGTCATCTGATTAGCAATCTCAGGTCTATGTGCAACCTGACTCCCTCCTGCCATGTAACATAACATATTCACAGGCTCCAGGGATTAGGATGT